>NC_086197.1:31238057-31556714 GCF_035770615.1 Melospiza melodia melodia
TGAGTTTTGTTTGCCAGAGAAAAGCGCCGTTGTTTGTGTTTGGGGGCTTGTGGCTGGGAGTGGCCGACTGGCGCCTTAGAATCTGCGATACGCAGCATGGTTCCCAGACCCAAGGTGGCACCAGTTCCAAGTTGGGCTGGTTTGATAGTACCAAGTGGCTCCTGCAATCTGCCATCCAGAAGCGGGGCAGCTTACTTTTGTTTGCCAGGGAAACGGGCCGAGGGTTGTGTTTGGGGGCCTATGGCTGGGAGTGACCGGCTGGTCCTGGAAAGCTACAATAGGCAGGATGGTGACCAGACCCATGGTGGCACCAGTGCCAAGTTGGGCTGGTTTGATAGTACCAAGTTGCTCCTGCAATCTGCCATCAAAAAGTTGGCAGGCGAGTTTTGTTTTCCAGGGAAAAGCGCCGTTGTTTGTGTTTGGGGGCCTGTGGCTGGGAGTGGCCGGCTGGCTCCTTAGAATCCACGATACGCAGGATGGTTCCCAGACCCAAGGTGGCACCAGTGCCAAGTCGGGCTGGTTTGATACTACCAAGTGACTCCTGCAATCTGCCATCCAGAAGCAGGGCAGCTTACTTTTGTTTGCCAGGGAAACGGGCCGTGGGTTTTGTTTGGGGGCATATAGCTGAGAGTGGCCCGCTGGCCCCTGAAAATCCACGCTAGGAAGCATGGTTCCCAGATGCAAGGTGGCACCAGTGCCAAGTCGGGCTGGTTTGATGGTGCAAAGTGGCTCCTGCAATCTGCCACCCAGAAGCGGGGCAGCTGATTTTTGTTTGCCAGAGAAAAATTCCGTGGATTGTTTTTGGGGGCATATTGCTGGGAGTGGCCGGCTGGCTCCTTAAAATGCTCGATACGCATGATGGTTCCCAGGCCCAAGGTGTCACCACTACCAAGTCGGCCTGCGGTTTTAGTATCAAGTTCATCCTGCAATTTGCCATCCAGAAGAGGGGCAGTTGAGTTTTCTTTGCCAGAGAAACGGGCCGAGGTTTCTGTTTGGGGACATATGGCTGAGAGTGGCCGGCTGGCCTCTGAAAATCCACGATACACAACATGGTTCCCAGATCCAAGGTGGCACCAGTGCCAAGTTGGGCTGGTTTGATAGTCCCAAGTGTCTCCTGCAATCTGCCATCCAGAAGCGGGGCAGCTTACTTTTGTTTGCCAGAGAAATAGGCCTAGGTTTTTGTCTGGGGGCCTGTGGCTAGGAGTGGCCTGCTGGCTCCTAAGAATCCACGATACGCAGGATGTTTACCAGACCCATGGTGGCACCAGTGCCAAGTTGGGCTGGTTTGATAGTACCAAGTGGCTCCTGCAAACTCCATCAAAAAGTTGGCAGGCGTGTTTTGTTTTCCAGGGAACAGCGCCGTTGATTTTGTTTGGGGGCCTGTGGCTGGGAGTGGCCGGCTGGCTCCTTAGAATCCACGATACGCAGGATGGTTCCCAGACCCAAGGTGACACCAGTGCCAAGTCGGGCTGGTTTGATTACACCAAGTGGCTCCTGCAATCTGCCATCCAGAAGTGAGGCAGCTAAGTTTTGTTTGCCAGAAAAAAGGGCCGTGGTTTTTGTTGGGGGCCTGTGGCGGGGAGTAGCCGGCTGGCTCCTTAAAATCCACGATAGGCAGGATGGTTCCCAGACCCAAGGTGGTACCAGTGCCAAGTCGGGCTGGTTTGATAGTACCAAGTGGCTCCTGCAATCTGCCATCCAGAAGCGGGGCAGCTTACTTTTGTTTGCCAGGGAAACGGGCCGAGCTTTGTGTCTCGGGGCCTATGGCAGGGAGTGACCGGCTGGCTCCTGAAAAGCTACGATAGGCAGGATGGTGACCAGACCCATGGTGGCACCAGTGGCAAGTTGGGCTGGTTTGATAGTACCAAGTGGCTCCTGCAATCTGCCATCAAAAAGTTGGCAGGCGAGTTTTGTTTTCCAGGGAAAAGCGCCGTTGTGTGTGTTTTGGGGCCTGTGGCTGGGAGTGGCCAGCTGGCTCCTTAGAATCCACGACACGCAGGATGGTTCCCAGACCCAAGGTGGCACCAGTGCCAAGTCGGGCTGGTTTGTTAGTACCAAGTGGTTCCTGCAATCTGCCATCCAGAAGCGGGGCGGCTGAATTTTGTTTGCCAGAGAAAAAGGCTGTTGTTTGTGTTTCGGGGCCTGTGGCTGGCAGTGGACGGCTGGCTCCTGAAAATCCATGATACGCAGCATGGTTCCCAGACCCAAGGTGGCACCAGTGCCAAGTAGGGCTGGTTTCATAGTACCCAGTGGCTCCTGCAATCTGCCATCCAGAAGAGGGGCAGTTGAGTTTTGTTTTCCAGAGAAAAGGGCCGTGGTTTGTGTTTGGGGCCTATGGCTGAGAGTGACCGGCTGGCCCCTGAAAATCCACGATAGGAAGGATGATTCCCAGATCCAAGGTGGCAGCAGTGCCATGTTGTGCTGGTGTGATAGTCCCAAGTGGCTCCTGCAATCTGCCATCCAGAAGCGGGGCAGCTGAATTTTGTTTGCCAGAGAAAAAGGCTGTGGTTTTTGTTTGGGGGCCTATGGCTGGGAGTGGCCGGCTGGCTCCTGAAAATCCATGATACGCAGCATGGTTCCCAGACCCAAGGTGGCACCAGTGCCAAGTCTTGCTGGTTTCACAGTGTCAAGTGCCTCCTGCAATCTCCCATCCAGAAGCGGGGCAGCTGAGTTTTGTTTGCCTGTGAAACGGGCCGTTGTTTTTGATTGGGGTCTGTGGCCGAGAGTGTCCAGCTGGCTCCTGACAATCCACAATACGCAGGATGGTTCCCAGACCCAAGGTGGCACCAGTGCCAAGTCGTGCTGGTTTGATAGTACCAAGTGCGTCCTGCAATTTGCCATCCAGAAGAGGGGCAGTTGAGTTTTGTTTGCCAGAGAAAAGCGCCGTTGTTTGTGTTTGGGGTCTTGTGGCTGGGAGTGGCCGACTGGCGCCTTAGAATCTGCGATACGCAGCATGGTTCCCAGACCCAAGGTGGCACCAGTGCCAAGTCGGGCTGGTTTGATAGTACCAAGTGGCTCCTGCAATCTGCCATCCAGAAGCGGGGCAGCTTACTTTTGTTTGCCAGGGAAACGGGCCGAGGTTTGTGACTGGGGGCCTATGGCTGGGAGTGACCGGCTGGCTCCTGGAAAGCTACAATAGGCAGGATGGTTACCAGACCCATGGTGGCACCAGTGCCAAGTTGGGCTGGTTTGATAGTACCAAGTTGCTCCTGCAATCTGCCATCAAAAAGTCGGCAGGCGAGTTTTGTTTTCCAGGGAACAGCGCCGTTGATTTTGTTTGGGGGCCTGTGGCTAGGAGTGGCCGGCTGGCTCCTAAGAATCCACGATACGCAGGATGTTTACCAGACCCATGGTGGCACCAGTGCCAAGTTGGGCTGGTTTGATAGTACCAAGTGGCTCCTGCAAACTCCATCAAAAAGTTGGCAGGCGTGTTTTGTTTTCCAGGGAACAGCGCCGTTGATTTTGTTTGGGGGCCTGTGGCTGGGAGTGGCTGGCTGGCTCCTTAGAATCCACGATACGCAGGATGGTTCCCAGACCCAAGGTGGCACCAGTGCCAAGTCGGGCTGGTTTGATTACACCAAGTGACTCCTGCAATCTGCCATCCAGAAGTGAGGCAGCTAAGTTTTGTTTGCGAGAAAAAAGGGCCGTGGTTTTTGTTGGGGGCCTGTGGCTGGGAGTAGCCGGCTGGCTCCTTAAAATCCACGATAGGCAGGATGGTTCCCAGACCCAAGGTGGCACCAGTGCCAAGTCGGGCTGGTTTGATAGTACCAAGTGGCTCCTGCAATCTGCCATCCAGAAGCGGGGCAGCTGAGTTTTTATTGCCAGAGAAAAAGGCTGTGGTTTTTGTTTGGGGGCCTGTGGCTGGCAGTGGCCGGCTGGCTCCTGAAAATCCACGATACGCAGCATGGTTCCCAGACCCAAGGTGGCACCAGTACAAAGTGGGGCTCGTTTGACAGTGTCAAGTGCCTCCTGCAATCTCCCATCCAGAACCGGGGCAGCTGAGTTTTTTTTGCCAGGGAAACGGACCTTTGTTTTTGATTGGGGTCTGTGGCCGAGAGTGGTCGGCTGTCTCCTGACAATCCACAATACGCAGGATGGTTCCCAGACCAAAGGTGGCACCAGTGCCAAGTCGGGCTGGTTTGATAGTACCAAGTGTCTCCTGCAATCTGCCATCCAGAAGCGGGGCAGCTGAGTTTTGTTTGCCAGAGAAAAGGGCCGTGGGTTGTGTTTGGGGGCATATGGCTGGGAGTGGCCACCTGGCTCCTTAAAATGCACGATACGCCGCATGGTAACCAGACGCAAGGTGGCACCAGTGCCAAGTCGGGCTGTTTTTGTAGTACCCAGTGGCTCCTGCAATTTGCCATCCAGAAGCGGGGCAGCTAAATTTTGTTTGCTAGAGAAAAGGGCTGTGGTTTGTGTTTGGGGGCCTATGGCCGAGAGTGGTAGGCTGGCCCCTGAAAATCAACGATAGGCAGGATGGTTCCCAGATACAAGGTGGCACCAGTGCCAAGTAAGGCTGGTTGTATGGTTCAAAGTGACTCCTGCAATCTGCCATCCAGAAGCGGGACAGCTGAGTTTTTTTTGCCAGAGAAAAGGTCCGTGGTTTCTTTTTGGGGCATACGGCTGGGAATTGCCGGCTGGCTCCTTAAAATGCTCGATACGCAGGATGGTTCCCAGAGCCAAGGTGGCACCACTGCCAAGTCGGGCTCTTTTTGTAGTACCAAGTGCGTCCTGCAATTTGCCATCCAGAAGAGGGGCAGTTGAGTTTTGTTTGCCAGAGAAAAGGGCCGAGGTTTGTGTTTGGGAGCATATGGCTGGGAATGACCGGCTGGCCCCTGAAAATCCACGATACGCCGGATGGTTCCCAGATCCAAGATGGTACCATTACCAAGTCGGGCTGCTTTGATAGTCCCAAGTGGCTCCTGCAAACTGCCACACCAGAAGCGGGGCAGCTGAGTTTTGTTTGCCAGGGAAATGGGCCGTTGTTTGTGTTTGGGGGCCTGTGGCTGGGAGTGTTCGGCTGGTTCCTGAATATGTACGATACGCAGGATTGTTCCCAGATCCAAGGTGGCAGCAGTGCCATGTTGTGCTGGTGTGATAGTCCCAAGTGGCTCCTGCAATCTGCCATCCAGAAGTGGGGCAGCTGATTTTTGTTTGCCAGAGAAAAGGTCCGTGGTTTGTGTTTGGGGGCATATGGCTGAGAGTGGCCGGCTGGCCCCTGAAAATCCACGATACACAGGATGGTTCCCAGATCCAAGGTGGCACCTGTGCCAAGTCGGGCTGATTTGATAGTACTAAGTAGCTCCTGCAATCTGCCATCCAGAAGCGGGGCAGCTTACTTTTGTTTGCCAGGGAAACGGGCCGAGGTTTCTGTTTGGGGGCCTATGGCTGGGAGTGACCGGCTGGCTCCTGAAAAGCTACAATAGGCAGGATGGTTCCCAGAGCCAAGGTGGCACCAGTGCCAAGTTGGGCTGGTTTGATAGTACCAAGTGGCTCCTGCAATCTGTCATCCAGAAGCGGGGCAGATTACTTTTGTTTGCCAGAGAAATAGGCCTAGGTTTTTGTCTGGGGGCCTGTGGCTAGGAGTGGCCGGCTGGCTCCTAAGAATCCACGATACGCAGGATGTTTCCCAGACCCAAGGTGACACCAGTGCCAAGTCGGGCTGGTTTGATAGTACCAAGTGGCTCCTGCAAACTCCATCAAAAAGTTGGCAGGCGTGTTTTGTTTTCCAGGGAACAGCGCCGTTGATTTTGTTTGGGGGCCTGTGGCTGGGAGTGGCCGGCTGGCTCCTTAGAATCCACGATACGCAGGATGGTTCCCAGACCCAAGGTGGCACCAGTGCCAAGTCGGGCTGGTTTGATTACACCAAGTGGCTCCTGCAATCTGCCATCCAGAAGTGAGGCAGCTAAGTTTTGTTTGCCAGAAAAAAGGGCCGTGGTTTTTGTTGGGGGCCTGTGGCTGGGAGTGGCCGGCTGGCTCCTTAGAATCCACCATACGCAGGATGGTTCCCAGACCCAAGGTGGCACCAGTGCCAAGTCGGGCTGGTTTGATAGTCCCAAGTGGCTCCTGCAATCTGCCATCCAGAAGCGGGGCAGCTGAGTTTTGTTTGCCAGGGAAATGGGCCGTTGTTTGTGTTTGGGGGCCTGTGGCTGGGAGTGTTCGGCTGGTTCCTGAATATGTACGATACGCAGGATTGTTCCCAGACCCAAGGTGGCACCAGTGCCAAGTCGGGCTGGTTTGATGGTGCAAAGTGGCTCCTGCAATCTGCCATCCAGACGCGGGGCAGCGGATTTTTGTTTCCATGAGAAATGGTCCGTGGTTTGTTTTTGGGGGTATATGGCTGGGCCTGGCCGGCTGGCTCCTTAAAAAGCTCGATATGCAGGATGGTTCCCTGACACAAGGTGGCACCAGTGCCACGTCGGGCGGTTTTCGTAGTACAAAGTGCGTCCTAAAATTTGCCATCCAGAAGAGGGGCAGTTGAGTTTTGTTTGCCAGAGAAAAGGTCCGTGGTTTGTTTTTGGGGGCATATGGCTGAGAGTGGCTGGCTGGCCCCTGAAAATCCACGATACACAGGATGGTTCCCAGATCAAAGGTGGCACCTGTGCCAAGTCGGGCTGATTTGATAGTACTAAGTAGCTCCTGCAATCTGCCATCCAGAAGCGGGGCAGCTTACTTTTGTTTGCCAGGGAAACGGGCCGAGGTTTGTGTTTGGGGGCCTATGGCTGAGAGTGACCGGCTGGCTCCTGAAAAGCTACAATAGGCAGGATGGTGACCAGACCCATGGTGGCACCAGTGCCAAGTTGGGCTGGTTTGATAGTACCAAGTGGCTCCTGCAATCTTCCATGATCACGTGGAGAAATACTTTCTGGTTTCAGCCATATGCTCTTTCTTCTCTCCCTCAACTTCTCTATCACCTCTCATCTGGTTCACATGCGCTGTCTTCAAGGTCCACAGGCTACTTTTCACAGAATCTTCTGGCCTGATGAAGTAAGAATGATGAATAGAACAGAGCTGGGATCTATTTTCCAGTTTGGATAAAATGCATTCTGCACACAAATCCAAGGAGAACGGGCTGCCCCGATGCCCAGAAAATCTTTCACTCCTGCTAGTGTTCTACGTCAACCGCAACTTAGTCTGAAAGAAAAGCTTTTTCTCTGAGAGCATCTGAGAGGTTTGCATGAAGCACTGATATCTGACATATGCAATTTTGAATAGGAGAGGAAAAAGAAAATGGCAAGGAGTTTTTAATTTTAGTGGTTTCAATTTTAATTTCCGTGCACTTTTTCAAAACTTGTCAGCTCAAATGCCCATCAACATCTTTTAGTCATCTGTAAGTCAGTATTCATATAAAATGTGCTTCAAATCCAAAGAATTTCAAATTTGCACTCCAAGCTTCTATGCCTAGATTTATGATTTCCTACACATATTAGATGAAAGGAAGGCCTTTTTTACTGTGGGAGTGCTGGAACACTGGAACAGGTTGCCCAGAGAAGTTGTGGGTGTCCCATCCCTGAAAGTATTCAAGGTCACCTTGGACGGGGCTTGGAGCAGCAACAAAGGAGAAGCTTGATGGTAGAGAAACAAAGTCGGACTATAGAAGAAACTCGGATTGAAGTATAGGATCAAGTTTTCTCTCAGCTCTTGGGGTAAATTCAAAGTTGTACAAAATGACATTTATCTGTGCTATTCACTACTGTAACAGAAAGTTTCATGAAAACTGTACAGAAGATAGTAAATTTTAAAAGAGATAAGAATTACAGCATAAAATCCATGGGATAGGTTACAACATGAGACACTCTCTAAGAGAAAATCTCTTTGTTTCAGCACTTCATCGGGGTAAGATTTCATGAAGTGCCAAAGAAGGCGGCAAAATATCATTCGGGACATTATTTACTGGAATTCAGCCTGGCCATTAGTAGGAACTGCCTTTGAACATATCATGTAGATATACCACACACACTTTCCCTTCACTGAAAAATTACTGTTTACAACAAATAAGCAATTGACGATCAAAATTGATTGAAAGCATCTTAAACATGTCAAGTATTTCATTGTAGATGATCTGTGATCCAAATGCTTCTTCCACCTTCGAGAGGGACAGAAGAATTCTTCCATATCATGATGGTTTAAAATTGTATCAACCAATGTTTTCTGCTGAAAAGATATCATCTATTTTTTTCTATTTTTGGAAGAAAATATTCCTAGACATACAACAGGTGAGAACTAAGTAATTTTAAAGAAACAAATGAAATGAAAATATTCTGTAAATAGAATGAAATGAAAAGCTGTGTTTTAAATAGGAGCTAAATATTAAACAGAATTTTTGTACCAGGCATTTGAATTACTGCACCAGCTCTTTTGCCCATCAAGAGAGGCATTTAGCATTTCAGTCTTTTCCAAGGTGTTCATGATCTGCTATGCTGATCTCTGTGTGTGCCTAGGTGTGTGTGGAGGGGGGGGCATATGAAGGGGAGTGTGTATGTTTGCTTTACAATTGTTGTGGCAGATTCATGCCTCAGCTCCACATTTTGTTTTAAAAAGGTCACACCGAGTGGATATGAAGTTTACTATCAACAAGAGATCGATTCCCAAATCATCCATTTGACTCTCCCTTATAAATCATGTGCTTTGTTGCATATTTTATCAAATATACTTTCAAGCCAGATGGAGGAAGGAGGATGTGGGAATCCCTCCACCATCTTGCAACTTTTATGTAAGTAGGTTTTCAAGAAAATCATCATTTCTCTTTTAAATATGTCTGGAACAGGCATGATGGTAGTGTCAACCTTTTGGAGTTTTTGTTGCTGGAAGAAGTTGTACAAAAGGATTGGTTTTTACATTGACCAGTTACTGAATCAAGCGCAGGAATACATTGGAAATTTAGCTGGGGGTTCCTTTTCCCAGCAGACTACTTCTAGAACGAGCTTGTACACTGAAGCTGACTCTTTTGCTCTCTTTTTGTTTCTTTCCTATTTTCTTGGCTTCTTTGCCACTATCTAGACAATTTTGGAACTTTGTTCCCAACTAAAATGGTTTCAATAGTCTGATTGTGATCATACATTTTTACAAGGAATTTTTAAAATCTTTCCTCGAGTCCAGAAAGTCAAGGACTTAGATCTTTTTCTTCCCTTATCAATATTGCCATGAAATTGATAAATAAAGACCAACTCTTTATTTTTGTTTTTAACCCACGTAGATAATTCCCATCCATTAATCCATTTTGTGGACCAATAGCTGCCATTCTGATGGAAGCTGTCACTTCTTAACAATAGGCATTCTGTGACTATGTTGACTGCACTTTGGGTGAAGATCCTAACTGGTCTTAGATATACATAGGGAGAAATTTGCTCAGCCAGTGTCAGTCTTAAGCATGCGTATCAGAAGATCTTTCTAGAGCTGGGAATTTTCCCATGAAAGGGATTCAGTTAGGGAAGAGACACTTGTGCCAGAGTTTTACATTCTTCTTGAACACTGCTTAAGGAACTTAGATGCCATGTCCATTTGGATCTCTGTCTGCACAGAACTTTGTCATGCCAGCGCTTTGAAATGCATCTTGAAGAGAATTCACTAGCACAGAATGAAAGAGAGTGGAAGGGGTTGGTGGGGCTAACCAGGCCCAACCCCCCTGCCTAAACCAGGATACCTAGAGCCTCTTGCCCAGGATTCTATCTGGGTGTACTTTTAATGTCTTCAAAGATCCAGGCTCCACAATCTTTCTGGGCAGTCTGTGCCGTGGTTCAGTCACCCTGACAGTAAAGAAACATTTACTGATGTTCAAAGGCAATCTCCTGTATTTCAGTGTGTGCCCACTGCCTCTTGTCTTTTCCCTCAGCATCACTGAAAAGACACTGATTCCCTCCCCTTTGCACTATTGCTTCCATATGTATGTGTGATGCCATGTAGAGGTATGTCAAAAACCTCCCTGAAGCCCAGGCAGATAATATTCCCTTCATCTACCAGTCAAGTTGATTCATCAGAGGAGTTTAAAGTGATGTTCAGCATGAAATTCCCCTGAAAAATCATGCTAACTACATTATTTGGTCATCTGTCATGTGCCTGGCAAGGATTTCCAGGAAGAGCTGCTTCATCAACTTCCTGGGGATAAAAAAGAGGCTGGCTGGTTTGTACTATGGCGAGTCCTCTTAATTGCCTTTTTTGAAGATGGGTGTCATTTGCTAACATCCACTCTTTAGCCTCTGTTGTCGTCTACATCTTAGCAAAACGCTTTTCCACTATGTCTGGCTAGGAAAAACTGTGCCAGCACAGAAAACATCTCCCATCTTGTTCTAGAAGTTGCACGGATGTCTGCCAAGTGTTTGGCAGGAAGAAAAGAAAAGTTGTCCAAAACAGCTTCCAATCGAATGTTCCTGTGATTGGAAAAGTCAGGAGAGTGCAAAGGTACTGTTTTCTATCAGTTGGCAAGGTGCGCACACAATCCCAGTGTTGTACAGCTTGCTTCTTCACCTTCCCGAAGCTGCCGCTCTCGCCGGCTGCCGGAGCCCAAGAAGCGGCTTCTTCGCGCAAAGACGATTGTGCCGCTCACAGGGCTCTCCTTAGCGCGGCTTCTGCCGAAAGACGCCCGGCAGCGGCTCTTACCTCCGGAGAGCATCCTACCTTCGTCTTTAGCTCCTCTTCTCATCTACACCTCGGCAAAACGCTTTTCCACTATGTCTGGCTAGGAAAAACTGTGCCAGCACAGAAAACATCTCCCATCGTGTTCTCGAAGTTGCACGGATGTCTGCCAAGTGTTTGGCAGGAAGAAAAGAAAAGTTGTCCAAAACAGCTTCCAATCGAATGTTCCTGTGATTGGAAAAGTCAGGAGAGTGCAAAGGTACTGTTTTCTATCAGTTGGCAAGGTGCGCACACAATCCCAGTGTTGTACAGCTTGCTTCTTCACCTTCCCGAAGCTGCCGCTCTCGCCGGCTGCCGGAGCCCAAGAAGCGGCTTCTTCGCGCAAAGACGATTGTGCCGCTCACAGTGCTCTCCTTAGCGCGGCTTCTGCCGAAAGACGCCCGGCAGCGGCTCTTACCTCCGGAGAGCATCCTACCTTCGTCTTTCGCGTCTTTTGTAGTCTACATCTTAGCAAAACGCTTTTCCACTATGTCTGGCTAGGAAAAACTGTGCCAGCACAGAAAACATCTCCCATCGTGTTCTAGAAGTTGCACGGATGTCTGCCAAGTGTTTGGCAGGAAGAAAAGAAAAGTTGTCCAAAACAGCTTCCAATCGAATGTTCCTGTGATTGGAAAAGTCAGGAGAGTGCAAAGGTACTGTTTTCTATCAGTTGGCAAGGTGCGCACACAATCCCAGTGTTGTACAGCTTGCTTCTTCACCTTCCCGAAGCTGCCGCTCTCGCCGGCTGCCGGAGCCCAAGAAGCGGCTTCTTCGCGCAAAGACGATTGTGCCGCTCACAGTGCTCTCCTTAGCGCGGCTTCTGCCGAAAGACGCCCGGCAGCGGCTCTTACCTCCGGAGAGCATCCTACCTTCGTCTTTCGCGTCTTATGTAGTCTACACCTCGGCAAAACGCTTTTCCACTATGTCTGGCTAGGAAAAACTGTGCCAGCACAGAAAACATCTCCCATCGTGTTCTCGAAGTTGCACGGATGTCTGCCAAGTGTTTGGCAGGAAGAAAAGAAAAGTTGTCCAAAACAGCTTCCAATCGAATGTTCCTGTGATTGGAAAAGTCAGGAGAGTGCAAAGGTACTGTTTTCTATCAGTTGGCAAGGTGCGCACACAATCCCAGTGTTGTACAGCTTGCTTCTTCACCTTCCCGAAGCTGCCGCTCTCGCCGGCTGCCGGAGCCCAAGAAGCGGCTTCTTCGCGCAAAGACGATTGTGCCGCTCACAGTGCTCTCCTTAGCGCGGCTTCTGCCGAAAGACGCCCGGCAGCGGCTCTTACCTCCGGAGAGCATCCTACCTTCGTCTTTCGCGTCTTTTGTAGTCTACATCTTAGCAAAACGCTTTTCCACTATGTCTGGCTAGGAAAAACTGTGCCAGCACAGAAAACATCTCCCATCGTGTTCTAGAAGTTGCACGGATGTCTGCCAAGTGTTTGGCAGGAAGAAAAGAAAAGTTGTCCAAAACAGCTTCCAATCGAATGTTCCTGTGATTGGAAAAGTCAGGAGAGTGCAAAGGTACTGTTTTCTATCAGTTGGCAAGGTGCGCACACAATCCCAGTGTTGTACAGCTTGCTTCTTCACCTTCCCGAAGCTGCCGCTCTCGCCGGCTGCCGGAGCCCAAGAAGCGGCTTCTTCGCGCAAAGACGATTGTGCCGCTCACAGGGCTCTCCTTAGCGCGGCTTCTGCCGAAAGACGCCCGGCAGCGGCTCTTAACTCCGGAGAGCATCCTACCTTCGTCTTTCGCGTCTTATGTAGTCTACATCTTAGCAAAACGCTTTTCCACTATGTCTGGCTAGGAAAAACCGTGCCAGCCCAGAAAATATCGCCCATCGTTTTCTAGAAGTTGCAGATATGTCTGCCAAGTGTTTGGCAGGAAGAAAAGAAAAGTTGTCCAAAACAGCTTCCAATCGAATGTTCCTGTGATTGGAAAAGTCAGGAGAGTGCAAAGGTACTGTTTTCTATCAGTTGGCAAGGTGCGCACACAATCCCAGTGTTGTACAGCTTGCTTCTTCACCTTCCCGAAGCTGCCACTCTCAGGAGGTAAGAGCCGCTGCCGGGCGTCTTTCGGCAGAAGCCGCGCTAAGTAGGGCACTGTGAGCGGCACAATCGTCTTTGCGCGAAGAAGCCGCTTCTTGGGCTCCGGCAGCCGGCGAGAGCGGCAGCTTCGGGAAGGTGAAGAAGCAAGCTGTACAACACTGGGATTGTGTGCGCACCTTGCCAACTGATAGAAAACAGTACCTTTGCACTCTCCTGACTTTTCCAATCACAGGAACATTCGATTGGAAGCTGTTTTGGACAACTTTTCTTTTCTTCCTGCCAAACACTTGGCAGACATCCGTGCAACTTCTAGAACACGATGGGAGATGTTTTCTGTGCTGGCACAGTTTTTCCTAGCCAGACATAGTGGAAAAGCGTTTTGCTAAGATGTAGACTACAAAAGACGCGAAAGACGAAGGTAGGATGCTCTCCGGAGGTAAGAGCCGCTGCCGGGCGTCTTTCGGCAGAAGCCGCGCTAAGGAGAGCACTGTGAGCGGCACAATCGTCTTTGCGCGAAGAAGCCGCTTCTTCGGTTCCGGGAGCCGGCGAGAGCGGCAGCTTCGGGAAGGTGAAGAAGCAAGCTGTACAACACTGGGATTGTGTGCGCACCTTGCCAACTGATAGAAAACAGTACCTTTGCACTCTCCTGACTTTTCCAATCACAGGAACATTCGATTGGAAGCTGTTTTGGACAACTTTTCTTTTCTTCCTGCCAAACACTTGGCAGACATCCGTGCAACTTCTAGAACACGATGGGAGATGTTTTCTGTGCTGGCACAGTTTTTCCTAGCCAGACATAGTGGAAAAGCGTTTTGCCGAGGTGTAGATGAGAAGAGGAGCTAAAGACGAAGGTAGGATGCTCTCCGGAGGTAAGAGCCGCTGCCGGGCGTCTTTCGGCAGAAGCCGCGCTAAGGAGAGCACTGTGAGCGGCACAATCGTCTTTGCGCGAAGAAGCCGCTTCTTGGGCTCCGGCAGCCGGCGAGAGCGGCAGCTTCGGGAAGGTGAAGAAGCAAGCTGTACAACACTGGGATTGTGTGCGCACCTTGCCAACTGATAGAAAACAGTACCTTTGCACTCTCCTGACTTTTCCAATCACAGGAACATTCGATTGGAAGCTGTTTTGGACAACTTTTCTTTTCTTCCTGCCAAACACTTGGCAGACATCCGTGCAACTTCTAGAACACGATGGGAGATGTTTTCTGTGCTGGCACAGTTTTTCCTAGCCAGACATAGTGGAAAAGCTTTTTGCCGAGGTGTAGATGAGAAGAGGAGCTAAAGAGTGGATGTTAGCAAATGACACCCATCTTCAAAAAAGGCAATTAAGAGGACTCGCCATAGTACAAACCAGCCAGCCTCTTTTTTATCCCCAGGAAGTTGATGAAGCAGCTCTTCCTGGAAATCCTTGCCAGGCACATGACAGATGACCAAATAATGTAGTTAGCATGATTTTTCAGGGGAATTTCATGCTGAACATCACTTTAAACTCCTCTGATGAATCAACTTGACTGGTAGATGAAGGGAATATTATCTGCCTGGGCTTCAGGGAGGTTTTTGACATACCTCTACATGGCATCACACATACATATGGAAGCAATAGTGCAAAGGGGAGGGAATCAGTGTCTTTTCAGTGATGCTGAGGGAAAAGACAAGAGGCAGTGGGCACACACTGAAATACAGGAGATTGCCTTTGAACATCAGTAAATGTTTCTTTACTGTCAGGGTGACTGAACCACGGCACAGACTGCCCAGAAAGATTGTGGAGCCTGGATCTTTGAAGACATTAAAAGTACACCCAGATAGAATCCTGGGCAAGAGGCTCTAGGTATCCTGGTTTAGGCAGGGGGGTTGGGCCTGGTTAGCCCCACCAACCCCTTCCACTCTCTTTCATTCTGTGCTAGTGAATTCTCTTCAAGATGCATTTCAAAGCGCTGGCATGACAAAGTTCTGTGCAGACAGAGATCCAAATGGACATGGCATCTAAGTTCCTTAAGCAGTGTTCAAGAAGAATGTAAAACTCTGGCACAAGTGTCTCTTCCCTAACTGAATCCCTTTCATGGGAAAATTCCCAGCTCTAGAAAGATCTTCTGATACGCATGCTTAAGACTGACACTGGCTGAGCAAATTTCTCCCTATGTATATCTAAGACCAGTTAGGATCTTCACCCAAAGTGCAGTCAACATAGTCACAGAATGCCTATTGTTAAGAAGTGACAGCTTCCATCAGAATGGCAGCTATTGGTCCACAAAATGGATTAATGGATGGGAATTATCTACGTGGGTTAAAAACAAAAATAAAGAGTTGGTCTTTATTTATCAATTTCATGGCAATATTGATAAGGGAAGAAAAAGATCTAAGTCCTTGACTTTCTGGACTCGAGGAAAGATTTTAAAAATTCCTTGTAAAAATGTATGATCACAATCAGACTATTGAAACCATTTTAGTTGGGAACAAAGTTCCAAAATTGTCTAGATAGTGGCAAAGAAGCCAAGAAAATAGGAAAGAAACAAAAAGAGAGCAAAAGAGTCAGCTTCAGTGTACAAGCTCGTTCTAGAAGTAGTCTGCTGGGAAAAGGAACCCCCAGCTAAATTTCCAATGTATTCCTGCGCTTGATTCAGTAACTGGTCAATGTAAAAACCAATCCTTTTGTACAACTTCTTCCAGCAACAAAAACTCCAAAAGGTTGACACTACCATCATGCCTGTTCCAGACATATTTAAAAGAGAAATGATGATTTTCTTGAAAACCTACTTACATAAAAGTTGCAAGATGGTGGAGGGATTCCCACATCCTCCTTCCTCCATCTGGCTTGAAAGTATATTTGATAAAATATGCAACAAAGCACATGATTTATAAGGGAGAGTCAAATGGATGATTTGGGAATCGATCTCTTGTTGATAGTAAACTTCATATCCACTCGGTGTGACCTTTTTAAAACAAAATGTGGAGCTGAGGCATGAATCTGCCACAACAATTGTAAAGCAAACATACACACTCCCCTTCATATGCCCCCCCCTCCACACACACCTAGGCACACACAGAGATCAGCATAGCAGATCATGAACACCTTGGAAAAGACTGAAATGCTAAATGCCTCTCTTGATGGGCAAAAGAGCTGGTGCAGTAATTCAAATGCCTGGTACAAAAATTCTGTTTAATATTTAGCTCCTATTTAAAACACAGCTTTTCATTTCATTCTATTTACAGAATATTTTCATTTCATTTGTTTCTTTAAAATTACTTAGTTCTCACCTGTTGTATGTCTAGGAATATTTTCTTCCAAAAATAGAAAAAAATAGATGATATCTTTTCAGCAGAAAACATTGGTTGATACAATTTTAAACCATCATGATATGGAAGAATTCTTCTGTCCCTCTCGAAGGTGGAAGAAGCATTTGGATCACAGATCATCTACAATGAAATACTTGACATGTTTAAGATGCTTTCAATCAATTTTGATCGTCAATTGCTTATTTGTTGTAAACAGTAATTTTTCAGTGAAGGGAAAGTGTGTGTGGTATATCTACATGATATGTTCAAAGGCAGTTCCTACTAATGGCCAGGCTGAATTCCAGTAAATAATGTCCCGAATGATATTTTGCCGCCTTCTTTGGCACTTCATGAAATCTTACCCCGATGAAGTGCTGAAACAAAGAGATTTTCTCTTAGAGAGTGTCTCATGTTGTAACCTATCCCATGGATTTTATGCTGTAATTCTTATCTCTTTTAAAATTTACTATCTTCTGTACAGTTTTCATGAAACTTTCTGTTACAGTAGTGAATAGCACAGATAAATGTCATTTTGTACAACTTTGAATTTACCCCAAGAGCTGAGAGAAAACTTGATCCTATACTTCAATCCGAGTTTCTTCTATAGTCCGACTTTGTTTCTCTACCATCAAGCTTCTCCTTTGTTGCTGCTCCAAGCCCCGTCCAAGGTGACCTTGAATACTTTCAGGGATGGGACACCCACAACTTCTCTGGGCAACCTGTTCCAGTGTTCCAGCACTCCCACAGTAAAAAAGGCCTTCCTTTCATCTAATATGTGTAGGAAATCATAAATCTAGGCATAGAAGCTTGGAGTGCAAATTTGAAATTCTTTGGATTTGAAGCACATTTTATATGAATACTGACTTACAGATGACTAAAAGATGTTGATGGGCATTTGAGCTGACAAGTTTTGAAAAAGTGCACGGAAATTAAAATTGAAACCACTAAAATTAAAAACTCCTTGCCATTTTCTTTTTCCTCTCCTATTCAAAATTGCATATGTCAGATATCAGTGCTTCATGCAAACCTCTCAGATGCTCTCAGAGAAAAAGCTTTTCTTTCAGACTAAGTTGCGGTTGACGTAGAACACTAGCAGGAGTGAAAGATTTTCTGGGCATCGGGGCAGCCCGTTCTCCTTGGATTTGTGTGCAGAATGCATTTTATCCAAACTGGAAAATAGATCCCAGCTCTGTTCTATTCATCATTCTTACTTCATCAGGCCAGAAGATTCTGTGAAAAGTAGCCTGTGGACCTTGAAGACAGCGCATGTGAACCAGATGAGAGGTGATAGAGAAGTTGAGGGAGAGAAGAAAGAGCATGAGGCTGAAACCAGAAAGTATTTCTCCACGTGATCATGGAAGATTGCAGGAGCCACTTGGTACTATCAAACCAGCCCAACTTGGCACTGGTGCCACCTTTGGTCTGGGAACCATCCTGCGTATTGTGGATTGTCAGGAGACAGCCGACCACTCTCGGCCACAGACCCCAATCAAAAACAAAGGTCCGTTTCCCTGGCAAAAAAAACTCAGCTGCCCCACTTCTGGATGGGAGATTGCAGGAGGCACTTGACACTGTCAAACGAGCCCCACTTTGTACTGGTGCCACCTTGGGTCTGGGAACCATGCTGCGTATCGTGGATTTTCAGGAGCCAGCCGGCCACAGCCAGCCACAGGCCCCCAAAGAAAAACCACAGCCTTTTTCTCTGGCAAACAAAACTCAGCTGCCCTGCTTCTGGATGGCAGATTGCAGGAGCCACTTGGTACTATCAAACCAGCCCGACTTGGCACTGGTGCCACCTTGGGTCTGGGAACCATCCTGCCTATCGTGGATTTTAAGGAGCCAGCCGGCTACTCCCAGCCACAGGCCCCCAACAAAAACCACGGCCCTTTTTTCTCGCAAACAAAACTTAGCTGCCTCACTTCTGGATGGCAGATTGCAGGAGCCACTTGGTGTAATCAAACCAGCCCGACTTGGCACTGGTGCCACCTTGGGTCTGGGAACCATCCTGCGTATCGTGGATTCTAAGGAGCCAGCCGGCCACTCCCAGCCACAGGCCCCCAAACAAAATCAACGGCGCTGTTCCCTGGAAAACAAAACACGCCTGCCAACTTTTTGATGGAGTTTGCAGGAGCCACTTGGTACTATCAAACCAGCCCAACTTGGCACTGGTGCCACCATGGGTCTGGTAAACATCCTGCGAATCGTGGATTCTTAGGAGCCAGCCGGCCACTCCTAGCCACAGGCCCCCAAACAAAAACCTAGGCCTATTTCTCTGGCAAACAAAAGTAAGCTGCCCCGCTTCTGGATGGCAGATTGCAGGAGACACTTGGGACTATCAAACCAGCCCAACTTGGCACTGGTGCCACCTTGGATCTGGGAACCATGCTGTGTATCGTGGATTTTCAGGGGCCAGCCGGCCACTCTCAGCCATATGCCCCCAAACAGAAACCTCGGCCCGTTTCTCTGGCAAACAAAACTCAACTGCCCCTCTTCTGGATGGCAAATTGCAAGATGAACTTGATACTAAAACCGCAGGCCGACTTGGTAGTGGTGACACCTTGGGCCTGGGAACCATCATGCGTATCGAGCATTTTAAGGAGCCAGCCGGCCACTCCCAGCAATATGCCCCCAAAAACAATCCACGGAATTTTTCTCTGGCAAACAAAAATCAGCTGCCCCGCTTCTGGATGGCAGATTGCAGGAGCCACTTTGACCCATCAAACCAGCCCGACTTGGCACTGGTGCCACCTTGCATCCTGGAACCATGCTGCCTAGCGTGGATTTTCAGGGGCCAGCGGGCCACTCTCAGCTATATGCCCCCAAACAAAACCCACGGCCCGTTTCCCTGGCAAACAAAAGTAAGCTGCCCCGCTTCTGGATGGCAGATTGCAGGAACCACTTGGTAGTATCAAACCAGCCCGACTTGGCACTGGTGCCACCTTTGGTCTGGGAACCATCCTGCGTATCGTGGATTCTAAGGAGCCAGCCGGCCACTCCCAGCCACAGGCCCCCAAATACAAACAACGGCGCTTTTCCCTGGAAAACAAAACTCGCCTGTCAACTTTTTGATGGCAGATTGCAGGAGCAACTTGGTACTATCAAACCAGCCCAACTTGGCACTGGTGCCACCATGGGTCTGGTAAGCATCCTGCCTATTGTAGCTTTCCAGGAGCCAGCCGGTCACTCCCAGCCATAGGCCCCCAGTCACAAACCTCGGCCCGTTTCCCTGGCAAACAAAAGTAAGCTACCCCGCTTCTGGATGGCAGATTGCAGGAGCCACTTGGTACTATCAAACCAGCCCGACTTGGCACTGGTGCCACCTTGGGTCTGGGAACCATGCTGCGTATCGCAGATTCTAAGGCGCCAGTCGGCCACTCCCAGCCACAAGACCCCAAACACAAACAACGGCGCTTTTCTCTGGCAAACAAAACTCAACTGCCCCTCTTCTGGATGGCAAATTGCAGGACGCACTTGGTACTATCAAACCAGCACGACTTGGCACTGGTGCCACCTTGGGTCTG
Organism: Melospiza melodia melodia; assembly: GCF_035770615.1. Classification (NCBI taxonomy): domain Eukaryota; kingdom Metazoa; phylum Chordata; class Aves; order Passeriformes; family Passerellidae; genus Melospiza; species Melospiza melodia. The sequence goes on from NC_086197.1 coordinate 31,257,498, forward strand.
GGAACCATCCTGCGTATCGATCTTTTTAATGAGACAGCCGGCCACTCCCAGCCATATGCCCCCAAACACAACCCACGGCCCTTTCCTCTGGCAAACAAAACTCAGCTGCACCGCTTCTGGATGGCAGATTGCAGGAGCCACTTGGTACTATCAAACCAGCAAGACTTGGCACTGGTGCCACCTTGGGTCTGGGAACCATCCTGCATATTGTGGATTGTCAGGAGCCAGCTGAACATTCTCGGCCACAGACCCCAATCAAAAACAACGGCCCGTTTCACAGGCAAACAAAACTCAGCTGCCCCGCTTCTGGATGGGAGATTGCAGGAGGCACTTGACACTGTGAAACCAGCCCCACTTGGCACTGGTGCCACCTTGGGTCTGGGAACCATGCTGCGTATCATGGATTTTCAGGAGCCAGCCGGCCACTCCCAGCCCTAGGCCCCCAAACAGAAACCACAGCCTTTTTCTCTGGCAAACAAAATTCAGCTGCCCCACTTCTGGATGGCAGATTGCAGGAGCCACTTGGGACTATCACACCAGCACAACATGGCACTGCTGCCACCTTGGATCTGGGAATCATCCTTCCTATCGTGGATTTTCAGGGGCCAGCCGGTCACTCTCAGCCATAGGCCCCAAACACAAACCACGGCCCTTTGCTCTGGAAAACAAAACTCAACTGCCCCTCTTCTGGATGGCAGATTGCAGGAGCCACTGGGTACTATGAAACCAGCCCTACTTGGCACTGGTGCCACCTTGGGTCTGGGAACCATGCTGCGTATCATGGATTTTCAGGAGCCAGCCGTCCACTGCCAGCCACAGGCCCCGAAACACAAACAACAGCCTTTTTCTCTGGCAAACAAAATTCAGCTGCCCCGCTTCTGGATGGCAGATTGCAGGAACCACTTGGTACGAACAAACCAGCCCGACTTGGCACTGGTGCCACCTTGGGTCTGGGAACCATCCTGCGTATCGTGGATTCTAAGGAGCCAGCTGGCCACTCCCAGCCACAGGCCCCAAAATACACACAACGGCGCTTTTCCCTGGAAAACAAAACTCGCCTGCCAACTTTTTGATGGCAGATTGCAGGAGCCACTTGGTACTATCAAACCAGCCCAACTTGGCACTGGTGCCACCATGGGTCTGGTCACCATCCTGCCTATCGTAGCTTTTCAGGAGCCAGCCGGTCACTCCCTGCCATAGGCCCCGAGAAACAAAGCTCGGCCCGTTTCCCTGGAAAACAAAAGTAAGCTGCCCCGCTTCTGGATGGCAGATTGCAGGAGCCACTTGGTACTATCAAACCAGCCCGACTTGGCACTGGTACCACCTTGGGTCTGGGAACCATCCTGCCTATCGTGGATTTTAAGGAGCCAGCCGGCTACTCCCAGCCACAGGCCCCCAACAAAAACCACGGCCCTTTTTTCTGGCAAACAAAACTTAGCTGCCTCACTTATGGATGGCAGATTGCAGGAGCCACTTGGTGTAATCAAACCAGCCCGACTTGGCACAGGTGTCACCTTGGGTCTGGGAACCATCCTGCGTATCGTGGATTCTAAGGAGCCAGCCGGCCACTCCCAGCCACAGGCCCCCAAACAAAATCAACGGCGCTGTTCCCTGGAAAACAAAACACGCCTGCCAACTTTTTGATGGAGTTTGCAGGAGCCACTTGGTACTATCAAACCAGCCCAACTTGGCACTGGTGCCACCATGGGTCTGGTAAACATCCTGCGTATCGTGGATTCTTAGGAGCCAGCAGGCCACTCCTAGCCACAGGCCCCCAAACAAAAACCTAGGCCTATTTCTCTGGCAAACAAAAGTAAGCTGCCCCGCTTCTGGATGGCAGATTGCAGGAGACACTTGGGACTATCAAACCAGCCCAACTTGGCACTGGTGCCACCTTGGATCTGGGAACCATGTTGTGTATCGTGGATTTTCAGGGGCCAGCCGGCCACTCTCAGCCATATGTCCCCAAACAGAAACCTCGGCCCGTTTCTCTGGCAAACAAAACTCAACTGCCCCTCTTCTGGATGGCAAATTGCAGGATGAACTTGATACTAAAACCGCAGGCCGACTTGGTAGTGGTGACACCTTGGGCCTGGGAACCATCATGCGTATCGAGCATTTTAAGGAGCCAGCCGGCCACTCCCAGCAATATGCCCCCAAAAACAATCCACGGAATTTTTCTCTGGCAAACAAAAATCAGCTGCCCCGCTTCTGGATGGCAGATTGCAGGAGCCACTTTGCACCATCAAACCAGCCCGACTTGGCACTGGTGCCACCTTGCATCTGGGAACCATGCTGCCTAGCGTGGATTTTCAGGGGCCAGCGGGCCACTCTCAGCTATATGCCCCCAAACAAAACCCACGGCCCGTTTCCCTGGCAAACAAAAGTAAGCTGCCCTGCTTCTGGATGGCAGATTGCAGGAACCACTTGGTAGTATCAAACCAGCCCGACTTGGCACTGGTGCCACCTTGGGTCTGGGAACCATCCTGCGTATCGTGGATTCTAAGGAGCCAGCCGGCCACTCCCAGCCACAGGCCCCCAAACACAAACAACGGCGCTTTTCCCTGGAAAACAAAACTCGCCTGCCAACTTTTTGATGGCAGATTGCAGGAGCAACTTGGTACTATCAAACCAGCCCAACTTGGCACTGGTGCCACCATGGGTCTGGTCACCATCCTGCCTATTGTAGCTTTCCAGGAGCCAGCCGGTCACTCCCAGCCATAGGCCCCCAAACACAAACCTCGGCCCGTTTCCCTGGCAAACAAAAGTAAGCTGCCCCGCTTCTGGATGGCAGATTGCAGGAGCCACTTGGTACTATCAAACCAGCCCAACTTGGAACTGGTGCCACCTTGGGTCTGGGAACCATGCTGCGTATCGCAGATTCTAAGGCGCCAGTCGGCCACTCCCAGCCACAAGCCCCCAAACACAAACAACGGCGCTTTTCTCTGGCAAACAAAACTCAACTGCCCCTCTTCTGGATGGCAAATTGCAGGACGCACTTGGTACTATAAAAACAGCCCGACTTGGCACTGGTGCCACCTTGGGTCTGGGAACCATCCTGCGTATCGATCTTTTTAATGAGACAGCCGGCCACTCCCAGCCATATGCCCCCAAACACAACCCACGGCCCTTTCCTCTGGCAAACAAAACTCAGCTGCACCGCTTCTGGATGGCAGATTGCAGGAGCCACTTGGTACTATCAAACCAGCAAGACTTGGCACTGGTGCCACCTTGGGTCTGGGAACCATCCTGCATATTGTGGATTGTCAGGAGCCAGCTGAACATTCTCGGCCACAGACCCCAATCAAAAACAACGGCCCGTTTCACAGGCAAACAAAACTCAGCTGCCCCGCTTCTGGATGGGAGATTGCAGGAGGCACTTGACACTGTGAAACCAGCCCCACTTGGCACTGGTGCCACCTTGGGTCTGGGAACCATGCTGCGTATCATGGATTTTCAGGAGCCAGCCGGCCACTCCCAGCCATAGGCCCCCAAACAAAAACCACAGCCTTTTTCTCTGGCAAACAAAATTCAGCTGCCCCACTTCTGGATGGCAGATTGCAGGAGCCACTTGGGACTATCACACCAGCACAACATGGCACTGCTGCCACCTTGGATCTAGGAACCATCCTTCCTATCGTGGTTTTTCAGGGGCCAGCCGGTCACTCTCAGCCATAGGCCCCAAACACAAACCACGGCCCTTTGCTCTGGAAAACAAAACTCAACTGCCCCTCTTCTGGATGGCAGATTGCAGGAGCCACTGGGTACTATGAAACTAGCCCTACTTGGCACTGGTGCCACCTTGGGTCTGGGAACCATGCTGCGTATCATGGATTTTCAGGAGCCAGCCGTCCACTGCCAGCCACAGGCCCCGAAACACAAACAACAGCCTTTTTCTCTGGCAAACAAAATTCAGCTGCCCCGCTTCTGGATGGCAGATTGCAGGAACCACTTGGTACTAACAAACCAGCCCGACTTGGCACTGGTGCCACCTTGGGTCTGGGAACCATCCTGCGTATCGTGGATTCTAAGGAGCCAGCTGGCCACTCCCAGCCACAGGCCCCAAAATACACACAACGGCGCTTTTCCCTGGAAAACAAAACTCGCCTGCCAACTTTTTGATGGCAGATTGCAGGAGCCACTTGGTACTATCAAACCAGCCCAACTTGGCACTGGTGCCACCATGGGTCTGGTCACCATCCTGCCTATCGTAGCTTTTCAGGAGCCAGCCGGTCACTCCCTGCCATAGGCCCCGAGACACAAAGCTCGGCCCGTTTCCCTGGAAAACAAAAGTAAGCTGCCCCGCTTCTGGATGGCAGATTGCAGGAGCCACTTGGTACTATCAAACCAGCCCGACTTGGCACTGGTACCACCTTGGGTCTGGGAACCATCCTGCCTATCGTGGATTTTAAGGAGCCAGCCGGCTACTCCCAGCCACAGGCCTCCAACAAAAACCACGGCCCTTTTTTCTCGCAAACAAAACTTAGCTGCCTCACTTTTGGATGGCAGATTGCAGGAGCCACTTGGTGTAATCAAACCAGCCCGACTTGGCACTGGTGTCACCTTGGGTCTGGGAACCATCCTGCGTATCGTGGATTCTAAGGAGCCAGCCGGCCACTCCCAGCCACAGGCCCCCAAACAAAATCAACGGCGCTGTTCCCTGGAAAACAAAACACGCCTGCCAACTTTTTGATGGAGTTTGCAGGAGCCACTTGGTACTATCAAACCAGCCCAACTTGGCACTGGTGCCACCATGGGTCTGGTAAACATCCTGCGTATCGTGGATTCTTAGGAGCCAGCAGGCCACTCCTAGCCACAGGCCCCCAAACAAAAACCTAGGCCTATTTCTCTGGCAAACAAAAGTAAGCTGCCCCGCTTCTGGATGGCAGATTGCAGGAGACACTTGGGACTATCAAACCAGCCCAACTTGGCACTGGTGCCACCTTGGATCTGGGAACCATGTTGTGTATCGTGGATTTTCAGGGGCCACCCGGCCACTCTCAGCCATATGTCCCCAAACAGAAACCTCGGCCCGTTTCTCTGGCAAACAAAACTCAACTGCCCCTCTTCTGGATGGCAAATTGCAGGATGAACTTGATACTAAAACCGCAGGCCGACTTGGTAGTGGTGACACCTTGGGCCTGGGAACCATCATGCGTATCGAGCATTTTAAGGAGCCAGCCGGCCACTCCCAGCAATATGCCCCCAAAAACAATCCACGGAATTTTTCTCTGGCAAACAAAAATCAGCTGCCCCGCTTCTGGATGGCAGATTGCAGGAGCCACTTTGCACCATCAAACCAGCCCGACTTGGCACTGGTGCCACCTTGCATCTGGGAACCATGCTGCCTAGCGTGGATTTTCAGGGGCCAGCGGGCCACTCTCAGCTATATGCCCCCAAACAAAACCCACGGCCCGTTTCCCTGGCAAACAAAAGTAAGCTGCCCTGCTTCTGGATGGCAGATTGCAGGAACCACTTGGTAGTATCAAACCAGCCCGACTTGGCACTGGTGCCACCTTGGGTCTGGGAACCATCCTGCGTATCGTGGATTCTAAGGAGCCAGCCGGCCACTCCCAGCCACAGGCCCCCAAACACAAACAACGGCGCTTTTCCCTGGAAAACAAAACTCGCCTGCCAACTTTTTGATGGCAGATTGCAGGAGCAACTTGGTACTATCAAACCAGCCCAACTTGGCACTGGTGCCACCATGGGTCTGGTCACCATCCTGCCTATTGTAGCTTTCCAGGAGCCAGCCGGTCACTCCCAGCCATAGGCCCCCAAACACAAACCTCGGCCCGTTTCCCTGGCAAACAAAAGTAAGCTGCCCCGCTTCTGGATGGCAGATTGCAGGAGCCACTTGGTACTATCAAACCAGCCCAACTTGGAACTGGTGCCAGCTTGGGTCTGGGAACCATGCTGCGTATCGCAGATTCTAAGGCGCCAGTCGGCCACTCCCAGCCACAAGCCCCCAAACACAAACAACGGCGCTTTTCTCTGGCAAACAAAACTCAACTGCCCCTCTTCTGGATGGCAAATTGCAGGACGCACTTGGTACTATAAAAACAGCCCGACTTGGCACTGGTGCCACCTTGGGTCTGGGAACCATCCTGCGTATCGATCTTTTTAATGAGACAGCCGGCCACTCCCAGCCATATGCCCCCAAACACAACCCACGGCCCTTTCCTCTGGCAAACAAAACTCAGCTGCACCGCTTCTGGATGGCAGATTGCAGGAGCCACTTGGTACTATCAAACCAGCAAGACTTGGCACTGGTGCCACCTTGGGTCTGGGAACCATCCTGCATATTGTGGATTGTCAGGAGCCAGCTGAACATTCTCGGCCACAGACCCCAATCAAAAACAACGGCCCGTTTCACAGGCAAACAAAACTCAGCTGCCCCGCTTCTGGATGGGAGATTGCAGGAGGCACTTGACACTGTGAAACCAGCCCCACTTGGCACTGGTGCCACCTTGGGTCTGGGAACCATGCTGCGTATCATGGATTTTCAGGAGCCAGCCGGCCACTCCCAGCCATAGGCCCCCAAACAAAAACCACAGCCTTTTTCTCTGGCAAACAAAATTCAGCTGCCCCACTTCTGGATGGCAGATTGCAGGAGCCACTTGGGACTATCACACCAGCACAACATGGCACTGCTGCCACCTTGGATCTGGGAACCATCCTTCCTATCGTGGATTTTCAGGGGCCAGCCGGTCACTCTCAGCCATAGGCCCCAAACACAAACCACGGCCCTTTTCTCTGGAAAACAAAACTCAACTGCCCCTCTTCTGGATGGCAGATTGCAGGAGCCACTGGGTACTATGAAACTAGCCCTACTTGGCACTGGTGCCACCTTGGGTCTGGGAACCATCCTGCGTATCGTGGATTCTAAGGAGCCAGCTGGCCACTCCCAGCCACAGGCCCCAAAATACACACAACGGCGCTTTTCCCTGGAAAACAAAACTCGCCTGCCAACTTTTTGATGGCAGATTGCAGGAGCCACTTGGTACTATCAAACCAGCCCAACTTGGCACTGGTGCCACCATGGGTCTGGTCACCATCCTGCCTATCGTAGCTTTTCAGGAGCCAGCCGGTCACTCCCAGCCATAGGCCCCCAGAAAAAAACCTCGGTCCGTTTCCCTGGAAAACAAAAGTAAGCTGCCCCGCTTCTGGATGGCAGATTGCAGGAGCCACTTGGTGCTATCAAACCAGCCCGACTTGGCACTGGTGCCACCTTGGGTCTGGGAACCATCCTGCGTATCCTGTGTTCTAAGGAGCCAGCCGGCCACTCCCAGCCACAGTCCCCCAAACACAAACAACGGCGCTTTTCCCTGGAAAACAAAACTGACCTGCCAACTTTTTGATGGCAGATTGCAGGAGCCACTTGGTACTATCAAACCAGCCCAACTTGGCACTGGTGCCACCATGGGTCTGGTCACCATCCTGCCTATCGTAGCTTTTCAGGAGCCAGCCGGTCACTCCCAGCCATAGGCCCCCAGACAAATACCTCGGCCCGTTTCCCTGGCAAACAAAAGTAAGCTGCCCCGCTTCTGGATGGCAGATTGCAGGAGCCACTTGGTACAATCAAACCAGTCCAACTTGACACTGGTGCCACCTTGGCTCTGGGAACCATGCTGCGTAACCCGGATTCTAAGACGACAGGCAGCCACTGCCAGCCACAGGCCTCCAAACAAAATCAACGGCGCTTTTCCCTGGAAAACAAAACTCGCCTGACAACTTTTAGATGGCAGATTGCAGGAGCCAGTTGGTACCATCAAACCAGCCCAACTTGGCACTGGTGCCACCTTGGGTCTGGGAACCATCCTGCCTATTGTTGCTTTTCAGGAGCCAGCCGGTCACTTCTAGCCCTAGGCCCCCAGTCATAAACCTCGGCCCGTTTCCCTGGCACACAACTGTAAGCTACCCCGCTTCAGGATGGCAGATTGCAGGAGCCACTTTTCACCATCAAACCAGCCCGACTTGGCACTGGTGCCACCTTGGGTCTGGGAACCATCCTGCGTATCGTGTGTTCTAAGGAGCCAGCCGGCCACTCCCAGCCACAGTCCCCCAAACACAAACAACGGCGCTTTTCCCTGGAAAACAAAACTGGCCTGCCAACTTTTTGATGGCAGATTGCAGGAGCCACTTGGTACTATCAAACCAGCCCAACTTGGCACTGGTGCCACCATGGGTCTGGTCACCATCCTGCCTATCGTAGCTTTTCAGGAGCCAGGCGGTCACTCCCAGCCATAGGCCCCCAGACACAAACCTCGGCCCGTTTCCCTGGCAAACAAAAGTAAGCTGCCCCGCTTCTGCATGGCAGATTGCAGGTGCTATTTAGTACTATCAAACCAGCCCGACTTGGCACTGGTGCCACCTCTGGTCTGGGAACCATCCTGCCTATCGTGGATTTTCAGGGGCCAGACGGCCACTATCAGCCATATGCCCCCAAAAACAAACCACGGGCTTTTCTCTGGTAAACAAAACTCAACTGCCCCTCTTCTGGATGGCAAATTTTAGGACGCACTTTGTACTACGAAAACCGCCCGACTTGGCACTGGTGCCACCTTGGGTCAGGGAACCATCCTGCCTATCGTAGCTTTTCAGGAGCCAGCCGGTCACTCCCAGCCATAGGCCCCCAGACAAATACCTCGGCCCGTTTCCCTGTCAAACAAAAGTAAGCTGCCCCGCTTCTGGATGGCAGATTGCAGGAGCCACTTGGTACTATCAAACCAGCCCAACTTGACACTGGTGCCACCTTGGCTCTGGGAACCATGCTGCGTAACCCGGATTCTAAGACGACAGGCAGCCACTGCCAGCCACAGGCCTCCAAACAAAATCAACGGCGCTTTTCCCTGGAAAACAAAACTCGCCTGACAACTTTTAGATGGCAGATTGCAGGAGCCAGTTGGTACCATCAAACCAGCCCAACTTGGCACTGGTGCCACCTTGGGTCTGGGAACCATCCTGCCTATTGTTGCTTTTCAGGAGCCAGCCGGTCACTTCTAGCCCTAGGCCCCCAGTCATAAACCTCGGCCCGTTTCCCTGGCACACAAATGTAAGCTACCCCGCTTCAGGATGGCAGATTGCAGGAGCCACTTTTCACCATCAAACCAGCCCGACGTGGCACTGGTGCCACCTTGGGTCTGGGAACCATCCTGCGTAACGTGTGTTCTAAGGAGCCAGCCGGCCACTCCCACCCACAGTCCCCCAAACACAAACAACGGCGCTTTTCCCTGGAAAACAAAACTGGCCTGCCAACTTTTTGATGGCAGATTGCAGGAGCCACTTGGTACTATCAAACCAGCCCAACTTGGCACTGGTGCCACCATGGGTCTGGTAACCATCCTGCCTATCGTAGCTTTTCAGGAGCCAGCCGGTCACTCCCAGCCATAGGCCCCCAGACACAAACCTCGGCCCGTTTCCCTGGCAAACAAAAGTAAGCTGCCCCGCTTCTGCATGGCAGATTGCAGGTGCTATTTAGTACTATCAAACCAGCCCGACTTGGCACTGGTGCCACCTCTGGTCTGGGAACCATCCTGCCTATCGTGGATTTTCAGGGGCCAGACGGCCACTATCAGCCATATGCCCCCAAAAACAAACCACGGCCCTTTTCTCTGGTAAACAAAACTCAACTGCCCCTCTTCTGGATGGCAAATTTTAGGACCCACTTTGTACTACGAATACCGCCCGACTTGGCACTGGTGCCACCTTGGGTCAGGGAACCATCCTGCCTATCGTAGCTTTTTAAGGAGCCAGCAGGCCACGCCCAGCCATATAGCCCCAAAAACAAACCACGGACCATTTCTCTTGGAAACAAAAATCCGCTGCCCCGCGTCAGGATGGCAGATTGCAGGAGCCACTTTGCACCATCAAACCACCCCGACTTGGCACTGGTGCCATCTTGGATCTGGGAACCATCCTGCCTATCGTAGCTTTTCAGGAGCCAGCCGGTTACTCCCAACCATAGCCCCCAGACAGAAAGCTCTGCCCGTTTCCCTGGCAAACAAAAGTAAGCTACCCCGCTTCTGGATGGCAGATTGCAGGAGCCAGTTGGTACCATCAAACCAGCCCAACTTGGCACTGGTGCCACCATGGGTCTGGTCACCATCCTGCCTATCGTAGCTTTTCAGGAGCCAGCCGGTCACTCCCAGCCATAGGCCCCCAGACACAAACCTCGGCCCGTTTCCCTGGCAAACAAAAGTAAGCTGCCCCGCTTCTGCATGGCAGATTGCAGGTGCTATTTAGTACTATCAAACCAGCCCGACTTGGCACTGGTGCCACCTCTGGTCTGGGAACCATCCTGCCTATCGTGGATTTTCAGGGGCCAGACGGCCACTATCAGCCATATGTCCCCAAAAACAAACCACGGCCCTTTTCTCTGGTAAACAAAACTCAACTGCCCCTCTTCTGGATGGCAAATTTTAGGACGCACTTTGTACTACGAAAACCGCCCGACTTGGCACTGGTGCCACCTTGGGTCAGGGAACCATCCTGCCTATCGTAGCTTTTTAAGGAGCCAGCAGGCCACGCCCAGCCATATAGCCCCAAAAACAAACCACGGACCATTTCTCTTGGAAACAAAAATCCGCTGCCCCGCGTCAGGATGGCAGATTGCAGGAGCCACGTTGCACCATCAAACCACCCCGACTTGGCACTGGTGCCATCTTGGATCTGGGAACCATCCTGCCTATCGTAGCTTTTCAGGAGCCAGCCGGTTACTCCCAACCATAGGCCCCCAGACAGAAAGCTCTGCCCGTTTCCCTGGCAAACAAAAGTAAGCTACCCCGCTTCTGGATGGCAGATTGCAGGAGCCACTTGGTAGTATCAAACCAGCCCAACTTGACACTGGTGCCACTTTGAGTCTGGGAACCATGCTGCGTAACGTAGATTCTAAGGCGCCAGGCGGCCACTCCCAGCCACAGGCCCCCAAATACAAACAACGGCGCTTTTCCCTGGAAAACAAAACTCGCCTGCCAGCTTTTTGATGGCAGATTGCAGGAGCCACTTGGTACTATCAAATCATCCCAACTTGGCACTGGTGCCACTATGGGTCTGGGAACCATCCTGCCAATTGTACCATTTCAGGAGCCAGCCGGTCACTCCCAGCCATAGGCCCCCATCACAAACCTCGGACCGTTTCCCTGGCAAACAAAATTAAGCTGCCCCGATTCTGGATGGCAGATTGCAGGAGCCACTTGGTAGTGTCAAAACAGCCCGACTTGGCACTGGTGCCACCTTGGGTCTGGGAACCATCCTGCGTATCGTGGATTCTAAGCAGCCACCCGGCCACTTTGTGCCACAGGCGCCCAAACACAAACAACGGCGCTTTTCCCTGGAAAACAAAATTCGCCTGCCAACATTTTGATGGCAGATTGCAGGAGCCACTTGGTACTATCAAACCAGCCCAACTTGGCACTGGTGCCACCATGGGTCTGGTCACCATCCTGCCTATCGTAGCTTTTCAGGAGCCAGCCGGTCACTCCCAGCCATAAACCCCCAGACACAAACCTCGGCCCGTTTCCCTGGAAAACAAAAGTAAGCACCCCCGATTCTGGATGGCAGATTGCAGGAGCCACTTGGTAGTATCAAATTAGCCCAACTTGGCACTGGTGCCATCATGGGTCTGGTAACCATCCTGCCTATCTTAGCTTTTCAGGAGCCGGCCGGTCACTCCCTGCCATAGGCCCCCAGAGAAATACCTCGGCCCGTTTCCCTGGCAAACAAAAGTAAGCTGCCCCTCTTCTGGATGGCAGATTGCAGGAACCACTTGCTACTATCAAACCAGCCCAACTTGGCACTGGTGCCACCTTGGCTCTGGGAACCATGCTGCGTAACGTAGATTCTAAGAGGACAGGCGGACACTCCCAGCCACAGGCCTCTAAACAAAAACAACGGCGCGTTACCCTGGAAAACAAAACTCGCCTGCCAACTTTTTGATGGCAGATTGCAGGAGCCACTTGGTACTATCAAACCAGCCCAACTTGGCACTGGTGCCACCATGGGTCTGGTCACCATCCTGCCTATCGTAGCTTTTCAGGAGCCAGCCGGTCACTCCCAGCCATAGGCCCCCAGACAAATACCTCGGCCCGTTTCCCTGGCAAACAAAAGTAAGCTGCCCCGCTTCTGGATGGCAGATTGCAGGAGCCACATGGTACTATCAAACCAGGCCAACATGGCACTGGTGCCACCTTGGCTCTGGGAACCATCCTGCCTATCGTGGATTTTCAGGCGCCAGCCGGCCACTCTCAGCCATATGCCCCAAAACACAAACCACGGCCCTTTTCTCTGGTAAACAAAACTCAACTGCCCCTCTTCTGGATGGCAAATTGCAGGAGCCACTTGGTACTACGAAAACAGCCCGACTTGGCAGTGATGCCACCTTGGGTCAGGGAACCATCCTGCGTATCGATGTTTTTAAGGAGTCAGCCGGCAACGTCCAGCCATATACCCCCAAAAAAAACCCACGGAACTTTTCTCCATCAAGCAAAAATCCGCTGCCCCGCGTCTGGATGGCAGATTGCAGGAGCTATTTAGTATTATCAAACCAGCCCGACTTGGCACTGGTGCCACCATCGGTCTGGTCACCATCCTGCCTATCGTAGCTTTTCAGGAGCCAGCCGGTCACTCTCAGCCATAGGCCCCAAACACAAACCACGGCCCTTTTCTCTGGAAAACAAAATTCAACTGCCCCTCTTCTGGATGGCAGATTGCAGGAGCCAGTGGGTACTATGAAACCAGCCCGACTTGGCACTGGTGCCACCTTGGGTCTGGGAACCATCCTGCGTATCGTGGATTCTAAGGAGCCAGCCGGCCACTCCCAGCCACAGGCCCCCAAACACAAACAACAGCCTTTTTCTCTGGCAAACAAAATTCAGCTGCCCCGCTTCTGGATGGCAGATTGCAGGAACCACTTGGTACTAACAAACCAGCCCGACTTGGCACTGGTGCCACCTTGGGTCTGGGAACCATCCTGCGTATCGTGGATTCTAAGGAGCCAGCTGGCCACTCCAAGCCACAGGCCCCAAAACACACACAACGGCGCTTTTCCCTGGAAAACAAAACTCGCCTGCCAACTTTTTGATGGCAGATTGCAGGAGCCACTTGGTACTATCAAACCAGCCCAACTTGGCACTGGTGCCACCATGGGTCTGGTCACCATCCTGCCTATCGTAGCTTTTCAGGAGCCAGCCGGTCACTCCCAGCCATAGGCCCCCAGACACAAAGCTCGGCCCGTTTCCCTGGCAAACAAAAGTAAGCTGCCCCGCTTCTGGATGGCAGATTGCAGGATCCACTTGTTATTATCAAACCAGCCCGACTTGGTACTGGTGCCACCTCTGGTCTGGGAACCATCCTGGGTATCGTGGATCCTAAGGAGCCAGCCGGCCACTCCCAGCCACAGGCCCCCAAACAAAAACAACGGCGATTTTCCCTGGAAAACAAAACTCGCCTGACAACTTTTTGATGGCAGATTGCAGGAACCACTTGGTACTATCAAACCAGCCCAACTTGGCACTGGTGCCACCTTGGGTCTGGGAACCATGCTGCGTATCGCAGATTCTAAGGCGCCAGTCGGCCACTCCCAGCCACAAGACCCCAAACACAAACAACGGCGCTTTTCTCTGGCAAACAAAACTCAACTGCCCCTCTTCTGGATGGCAAATTGCAGGACGCACTTGGTACTATCAAACCAGCACGACTTGGCACTGGTGCCACCTTGGGTCTGGGAACCATCCTGCGTATCGATCTTTTTAATGAGACAGCCGGCCACTCCCAGCCATATGCCCCCAAACACAACCCACGGCCCTTTCCTCTGGCAAACAAAACTCAGCTGCACCGCTTCTGGATGGCAGATTGCAGGAGCCACTTGGTACTATCAAACCAGCAAGACTTGGCACTGGTGCCACCTTGGGTCTGGGAACCATCCTGCATATTGTGGATTGTCAGGAGCCAGCTGAACATTCTCGGCCACAGACCCCAATCAAAAACAACGGCCCGTTTCACAGGCAAACAAAACTCAGCTGCCCCGCTTCTGGATGGGAGATTGCAGGAGGCACTTGACACTGTGAAACCAGCCCCACTTGGCACTGGTGCCACCTTGGGTCTGGGAACCATGCTGCGTATCATGGATTTTCAGGAGCCAGCCGGCCACTCCCAGCCCTAGGCCCCCAAACAGAAACCACAGCCTTTTTCTCTGGCAAACAAAATTCAGCTGCCCCACTTCTGGATGGCAGATTGCAGGAGCCACTTGGGACTATCACACCAGCACAACATGGCACTGCTGCCACCTTGGATCTGGGAATCATCCTTCCTATCGTGGATTTTCAGGGGCCAGCCGGTCACTCTCAGCCATAGGCCCCAAACACAAACCACGGCCCTTTGCTCTGGAAAACAAAACTCAACTGCCCCTCTTCTGGATGGCAGATTGCAGGAGCCACTGGGTACTATGAAACCAGCCCTACTTGGCACTGGTGCCACCTTGGGTCTGGGAACCATGCTGCGTATCATGGATTTTCAGGAGCCAGCCGTCCACTGCCAGCCACAGGCCCCGAAACACAAACAACAGCCTTTTTCTCTGGCAAACAAAATTCAGCTGCCCCGCTTCTGGATGGCAGATTGCAGGAACCACTTGGTACTAACAAACCAGCCCGACTTGGCACTGGTGCCACCTTGGGTCTGGGAACCATCCTGCGTATCGTGGATTCTAAGGAGCCAGCTGGCCACTCCCAGCCACAGGCCCCAAAATACACACAACGGCGCTTTTCCCTGGAAAACAAAACTCGCCTGCCAACTTTTTGATGGCAGATTGCAGGAGCCACTTGGTACTATCAAACCAGCCCAACTTGGCACTGGTGCCACCATGGGTCTGGTCACCATCCTGCCTATCGTAGCTTTTCAGGAGCCAGCCGGTCACTCCCTGCCATAGGCCCCGAGAAACAAAGCTCGGCCCGTTTCCCTGGAAAACAAAAGTAAGCTGCCCCGCTTCTGGATGGCAGATTGCAGGAGCCACTTGGTACTATCAAACCAGCCCGACTTGGCACTGGTACCACCTTGGGTCTGGGAACCATCCTGCCTATCGTGGATTTTAAGGAGCCAGCCGGCTACTCCCAGCCACAGGCCCCCAACAAAAACCACGGCCCTTTTTTCTGGCAAACAAAACTTAGCTGCCTCACTTATGGATGGCAGATTGCAGGAGCCACTTGGTGTAATCAAACCAGCCCGACTTGGCACTGGTGTCACCTTGGGTCTGGGAACCATCCTGCGTATCGTGGATTCTAAGGAGCCAGCCGGCCACTCCCAGCCACAGGCCCCCAAACAAAATCAACGGCGCTGTTCCCTGGAAAACAAAACACGCCTGCCAACTTTTTGATGGAGTTTGCAGGAGCCACTTGGTACTATCAAACCAGCCCAACTTGGCACTGGTGCCACCATGGGTCTGGTAAACATCCTGCGTATCGTGGATTCTTAGGAGCCAGCAGGCCACTCCTAGCCACAGGCCCCCAAACAAAAACCTAGGCCTATTTCTCTGGCAAACAAAAGTAAGCTGCCCCGCTTCTGGATGGCAGATTGCAGGAGACACTTGGGACTATCAAACCAGCCCAACTTGGCACTGGTGCCACCTTGGATCTGGGAACCATGTTGTGTATCGTGGATTTTCAGGGGCCACCCGGCCACTCTCAGCCATATGTCCCCAAACAGAAACCTCGGCCCGTTTCTCTGGCAAACAAAACTCAACTGCCCCTCTTCTGGATGGCAAATTGCAGGATGAACTTGATACTAAAACCGCAGGCCGACTTGGTAGTGGTGACACCTTGGGCCTGGGAACCATCATGCGTATCGAGCATTTTAAGGAGCCAGCCGGCCACTCCCAGCAATATGCCCCCAAAAACAATCCACGGAATTTTTCTCTGGCAAACAAAAATCAGCTGCCCCGCTTCTGGATGGCAGATTGCAGGAGCCACTTTGCACCATCAAACCAGCCCGACTTGGCACTGGTGCCACCTTGCATCTGGGAACCATGCTGCCTAGCGTGGATTTTCAGGGGCCAGCGGGCCACTCTCAGCTATATGCCCCCAAACAAAACCCACGGCCCGTTTCCCTGGCAAACAAAAGTAAGCTGCCCTGCTTCTGGATGGCAGATTGCAGGAACCACTTGGTAGTATCAAACCAGCCCGACTTGGCACTGGTGCCACCTTGGGTCTGGGAACCATCCTGCGTATCGTGGATTCTAAGGAGCCAGCCGGCCACTCCCAGCCACAGGCCCCCAAACACAAACAACGGCGCTTTTCCCTGGAAAACAAAACTCGCCTGCCAACTTTTTGATGGCAGATTGCAGGAGCAACTTGGTACTATCAAACCAGCCCAACTTGGCACTGGTGCCACCATGGGTCTGGTCACCATCCTGCCTATTGTAGCTTTCCAGGAGCCAGCCGGTCACTCCCAGCCATAGGCCCCCAAACACAAACCTCGGCCCGTTTCCCTGGCAAACAAAAGTAAGCTGCCCCGCTTCTGGATGGCAGATTGCAGGAGCCACTTGGTACTATCAAACCAGCCCAACTTGGAACTGGTGCCACCTTGGGTCTGGGAACCATGCTGCGTATCGCAGATTCTAAGGCGCCAGTCGGCCACTCCCAGCCACAAGCCCCCAAACACAAACAACGGCGCTTTTCTCTGGCAAACAAAACTCAACTGCCCCTCTTCTGGATGGCAAATTGCAGGACGCACTTGGTACTATAAAAACAGCCCGACTTGGCACTGGTGCCACCTTGGGTCTGGGAACCATCCTGCGTATCGATCTTTTTAATGAGACAGCCGGCCACTCCCAGCCATATGCCCCCAAACACAACCCACGGCCCTTTCCTCTGGCAAACAAAACTCAGCTGCACCGCTTCTGGATGGCAGATTGCAGGAGCCACTTGGTACTATCAAACCAGCAAGACTTGGCACTGGTGCCACCTTGGGTCTGGGAACCATCCTGCATATTGTGGATTGTCAGGAGCCAGCTGAACATTCTCGGCCACAGACCCCAATCAAAAACAACGGCCCGTTTCACAGGCAAACAAAACTCAGCTGCCCCGCTTCTGGATGGGAGATTGCAGGAGGCACTTGACACTGTGAAACCAGCCCCACTTGGCACTGGTGCCACCTTGGGTCTGGGAACCATGCTGCGTATCATGGATTTTCAGGAGCCAGCCGGCCACTCCCAGCCATAGGCCCCCAAACAAAAACCACAGCCTTTTTCTCTGGCAAACAAAATTCAGCTGCCCCACTTCTGGATGGCAGATTGCAGGAGCCACTTGGGACTATCACACCAGCACAACATGGCACTGCTGCCACCTTGGATCTAGGAACCATCCTTCCTATCGTGGATTTTCAGGGGCCAGCCGGTCACTCTCAGCCATAGGCTCCCAAACACAAACCACGGCCCTTTTCTCTGGAAAACAAAACTCAACTGCCCCTCTTCTGGATGGCAGATTGCAGGAGCCAGTGGGTACTATGAAACTAGCCCTACTTGGCACTGGTGCCACCTTGGGTCTGGGAACCATGCTGCGTATCATGGATTTTCAGGAGCCAGCCGTCCACTGCCAGCCACAGGCCCCGAAACACAAACAACAGCCTTTTTCTCTGGCAAACAAAATTCAGCTGCCCCGCTTCTGGATGGCAGATTGCAGGAACCACTTGGTACTAACAAACCAGCCCGACTTGGCACTGGTGCCACCTTGGGTCTGGGAACCATCCTGCGTATCGTGGATTCTAAGGAGCCAGCTGGCCACTCCCAGCCACAGGCCCCAAAATACACACAACGGCGCTTTTCCCTGGAAAACAAAACTCGCCTGCCAACTTTTTGATGGCAGATTGCAGGAGCCACTTGGTACTATCAAACCAGCCCAACTTGGCACTGGTGCCACCATGGGTCTGGTCACCATCCTGCCTATCGTAGCTTTTCAGGAGCCAGCCGGTCACTCCCTGCCATAGGCCCCGAGACACAAAGCTCGGCCCGTTTCCCTGGAAAACAAAAGTAAGCTGCCCCGCTTCTGGATGGCAGATTGCAGGAGCCACTTGGTACTATCAAACCAGCCCGACTTGGCACTGGTACCACCTTGGGTCTGGGAACCATCCTGCCTATCGTGGATTTTAAGGAGCCAGCCGGCTACTCCCAGCCACAGGCCCCCAACAAAAACCACGGCCCTTTTTTCTCGCAAACAAAACTTAGCTGCCTCACTTTTGGATGGCAGATTGCAGGAGCCACTTGGTGTAATCAAACCAGCCCGACTTGGCACTGGTGTCACCTTGGGTCTGGGAACCATCCTGCGTATCGTGGATTCTAAGGAGCCAGCCGGCCACTCCCAGCCACAGGCCCCCAAACAAAATCAACGGCGCTGTTCCCTGGAAAACAAAACACGCCTGCCAACTTTTTGATGGAGTTTGCAGGAGCCACTTGGTACTATCAAACCAGCCCAACTTGGCACTGGTGCCACCATGGGTCTGGGAAACATCCTGCGTATCGTGGATTCTTAGGAGCCAGCAGGCCACTCCTAGCCACAGGCCCCCAAACAAAAACCTAGGCCTATTTCTCTGGCAAACAAAAGTAAGCTGCCCCGCTTCTGGATGGCAGATTGCAGGAGACACTTGGGACTATCAAACCAGCCCAACTTGGCACTGGTGCCACCTTGGATCTGGGAACCATGTTGTGTATCGTGGATTTTCAGGGGCCACCCGGCCACTCTCAGCCATATGTCCCCAAACAGAAACCTCGGCCCGTTTCTCTGGCAAACAAAACTCAACTGCCCCTCTTCTGGATGGCAAATTGCAGGATGAACTTGATACTAAAACCGCAGGCCGACTTGGTAGTGGTGACACCTTGGGCCTGGGAACCATCATGCGTATCGAGCATTTTAAGGAGCCAGCCGGCCACTCCCAGCAATATGCCCCCAAAAACAATCCACGGAATTTTTCTCTGGCAAACAAAAATCAGCTGCCCCGCTTCTGGATGGCAGATTGCAGGAGCCACTTTGCACCATCAAACCAGCCCGACTTGGCACTGGTGCCACCTTGCATCTGGGAACCATGCTGCCTAGCGTGGATTTTCAGGGGCCAGCGGGCCACTCTCAGCTATATGCCCCCAAACAAAACCCACGGCCCGTTTCCCTGGCAAACAAAAGTAAGCTGCCCTGCTTCTGGATGGCAGATTGCAGGAACCACTTGGTAGTATCAAACCAGCCCGACTTGGCACTGGTGCCACCTTGGGTCTGGGAACCATCCTGCGTATCGTGGATTCTAAGGAGCCAGCCGGCCACTCCCAGCCACAGGCCCCCAAACACAAACAACGGCGCTTTTCCCTGGAAAACAAAACTCGCCTGCCAACTTTTTGATGGCAGATTGCAGGAGCAACTTGGTACTATCAAACCAGCCCAACTTGGCACTGGTGCCACCATGGGTCTGGTCACCATCCTGCCTATTGTAGCTTTCCAGGAGCCAGCCGGTCACTCCCAGCCATAGGCCCCCAAACACAAACCTCGGCCCGTTTCCCTGGCAAACAAAAGTAAGCTGCCCCGCTTCTGGATGGCAGATTGCAGGAGCCACTTGGTACTATCAAACCAGCCCAACTTGGAACTGGTGCCAGCTTGGGTCTGGGAACCATGCTGCGTATCGCAGATTCTAAGGCGCCAGTCGGCCACTCCCAGCCACAAGCCCCCAAACACAAACAACGGCGCTTTTCTCTGGCAAACAAAACTCAACTGCCCCTCTTCTGGATGGCAAATTGCAGGACGCACTTGGTACTATAAAAACAGCCCGACTTGGCACTGGTGCCACCTTGGGTCTGGGAACCATCCTGCGTATCGATCTTTTTAATGAGACAGCCGGCCACTCCCAGCCATATGCCCCCAAACACAACCCACGGCCCTTTCCTCTGGCAAACAAAACTCAGCTGCACCGCTTCTGGATGGCAGATTGCAGGAGCCACTTGGTACTATCAAACCAGCAAGACTTGGCACTGGTGCCACCTTGGGTCTGGGAACCATCCTGCATATTGTGGATTGTCAGGAGCCAGCTGAACATTCTCGGCCACAGACCCCAATCAAAAACAACGGCCCGTTTCACAGGCAAACAAAACTCAGCTGCCCCGCTTCTGGATGGGAGATTGCAGGAGGCACTTGACACTGTGAAACCAGCCCCACTTGGCACTGGTGCCACCTTGGGTCTGGGAACCATGCTGCGTATCATGGATTTTCAGGAGCCAGCCGGCCACTCCCAGCCATAGGCCCCCAAACAAAAACCACAGCCTTTTTCTCTGGCAAACAAAATTCAGCTGCCCCACTTCTGGATGGCAGATTGCAGGAGCCACTTGGGACTATCACACCAGCACAACATGGCACTGCTGCCACCTTGGATCTGGGAACCATCCTTCCTATCGTGGATTTTCAGGGGCCAGCCGGTCACTCTCAGCCATAGGCCCCAAACACAAACCACGGCCCTTTTCTCTGGAAAACAAAACTCAACTGCCCCTCTTCTGGATGGCAGATTGCAGGAGCCACTGGGTACTATGAAACTAGCCCTACTTGGCACTGGTGCCACCTTGGGTCTGGGAACCATGCTGCGTATCATGGATTTTCAGGAGCCAGCCGTCCACTGCCAGCCACAGGCCCCGAAACACAAACAACAGCCTTTTTCTCTGGCAAACAAAATTCAGCTGCCCCGCTTCTGGATGGCAGATTGCAGGAACCACTTGGTACTAACAAACCAGCCCGACTTGGCACTGGTGCCACCTTGGGTCTGGGAACCATCCTGCGTATCGTGGATTCTAAGGAGCCAGCTGGCCACTCCCAGCCACAGGCCCCAAAATACACACAACGGCGCTTTTCCCTGGAAAACAAAACTCGCCTGCCAACTTTTTGATGGCAGATTGCAGGAGCCACTTGGTACTATCAAACCAGCCCAACTTGGCACTGGTGCCACCATGGGTCTGGTCACCATCCTGCCTATCGTAGCTTTTCAGGAGCCAGCCGGTCACTCCCAGCCATAGGCCCCCAGAAAAAAACCTCGGTCCGTTTCCCTGGAAAACAAAAGTAAGCTGCCCCGCTTCTGGATGGCAGATTGCAGGAGCCACTTGGTGCTATCAAACCAGCCCGACTTGGCACTGGTGCCACCTTGGGTCTGGGAACCATCCTGCGTATCCTGTGTTCTAAGGAGCCAGCCGGCCACTCCCAGCCACAGGCCCCCAAACAAAAACAACGGCGCTTTTCCCTGGAAAACAAAACTGACCAGCCAACTTTTTGATGGCAGATTGCAGGAGCCACTTGGTACTATCAAACCAGCCCAACTTGGCACTGGTGCCACCATGGGTCTGGTCACCATCCTGCCTATCGTAGCTTTTCAGGAGCCAGGCGGTCACTCCCAGCCATAGGCCCCCAGACACAAACCTCGGCCCGTTTCCCTGGCAAACAAAAGTAAGCTGCCCCGCTTCTGCATGGCAGATTGCAGGTGCTATTTAGTACTATCAAACCAGCCCGACTTGGCACTGGTGCCACCTCTGGTCTGGGAACCATCCTGCCTATCGTGGATTTTCAGGGGCCAGACGGCCACTATCAGCCATATGCCCCCAAAAACAAACCACGGGCTTTTCTCTGGTAAACAAAACTCAACTGCCCCTCTTCTGGATGGCAAATTTTAGGACGCACTTTGTACTACGAAAACCGCCCGACTTGGCACTGGTGCCACCTTGGGTCAGGGAACCATCCTGCCTATCGTAGCTTTTCAGGAGCCAGCCGGTCACTCCCAGCCATAGGCCCCCAGACAAATACCTCGGCCCGTTTCCCTGTCAAACAAAAGTAAGCTGCCCCGCTTCTGGATGGCAGATTGCAGGAGCCACTTGGTACTATCAAACCAGCCCAACTTGACACTGGTGCCACCTTGGCTCTGGGAACCATGCTGCGTAACCCGGATTCTAAGACGACAGGCAGCCACTGCCAGCCACAGGCCTCCAAACAAAATCAACGGCGCTTTTCCCTGGAAAACAAAACTCGCCTGACAACTTTTAGATGGCAGATTGCAGGAGCCAGTTGGTACCATCAAACCAGCCCAACTTGGCACTGGTGCCACCTTGGGTCTGGGAACCATCCTGCCTATTGTTGCTTTTCAGGAGCCAGCCGGTCACTTCTAGCCCTAGGCCCCCAGTCATAAACCTCGGCCCGTTTCCCTGGCACACAAATGTAAGCTACCCCGCTTCAGGATGGCAGATTGCAGGAGCCACTTTTCACCATCAAACCAGCCCGACGTGGCACTGGTGCCACCTTGGGTCTGGGAACCATCCTGCGTAACGTGTGTTCTAAGGAGCCAGCCGGCCACTCCCACCCACAGTCCCCCAAACACAAACAACGGCGCTTTTCCCTGGAAAACAAAACTGGCCTGCCAACTTTTTGATGGCAGATTGCAGGAGCCACTTGGTACTATCAAACCAGCCCAACTTGGCACTGGTGCCACCATGGGTCTGGTAACCATCCTGCCTATCGTAGCTTTTCAGGAGCCAGCCGGTCACTCCCAGCCATAGGCCCCCAGACACAAACCTCGGCCCGTTTCCCTGGCAAACAAAAGTAAGCTGCCCCGCTTCTGCATGGCAGATTGCAGGTGCTATTTAGTACTATCAAACCAGCCCGACTTGGCACTGGTGCCACCTCTGGTCTGGGAACCATCCTGCCTATCGTGGATTTTCAGGGGCCAGACGGCCACTATCAGCCATATGCCCCCAAAAACAAACCACGGCCCTTTTCTCTGGTAAACAAAACTCAACTGCCCCTCTTCTGGATGGCAAATTTTAGGACCCACTTTGTACTACGAATACCGCCCGACTTGGCACTGGTGCCACCTTGGGTCAGGGAACCATCCTGCCTATCGTAGCTTTTTAAGGAGCCAGCAGGCCACGCCCAGCCATATAGCCCCAAAAACAAACCACGGACCATTTCTCTTGGAAACAAAAATCCGCTGCCCCGCGTCAGGATGGCAGATTGCAGGAGCCACTTTGCACCATCAAACCACCCCGACTTGGCACTGGTGCCATCTTGGATCTGGGAACCATCCTGCCTATCGTAGCTTTTCAGGAGCCAGCCGGTTACTCCCAACCATAGCCCCCAGACAGAAAGCTCTGCCCGTTTCCCTGGCAAACAAAAGTAAGCTACCCCGCTTCTGGATGGCAGATTGCAGGAGCCAGTTGGTACCATCAAACCAGCCCAACTTGGCACTGGTGCCACCATGGGTCTGGTCACCATCCTGCCTATCGTAGCTTTTCAGGAGCCAGGCGGTCACTCCCAGCCATAGGCCCCCAGACACAAACCTCGGCCCGTTTCCCTGGCAAACAAAAGTAAGCTGCCCCGCTTCTGCATGGCAGATTGCAGGTGCTATTTAGTACTATCAAACCAGCCCGACTTGGCACTGGTGCCACCTCTGGTCTGGGAACCATCCTGCCTATCGTGGATTTTCAGGGGCCAGACGGCCACTATCAGCCATATGTCCCCAAAAACAAACCACGGCCCTTTTCTCTGGTAAACAAAACTCAACTGCCCCTCTTCTGGATGGCAAATTTTAGGACGCACTTTGTACTACGAAAACCGCCCGACTTGGCACTGGTGCCACCTTGGGTCAGGGAACCATCCTGCCTATCGTAGCTTTTTAAGGAGCCAGCAGGCCACGCCCAGCCATATAGCCCCAAAAACAAACCACGGACCATTTCTCTTGGAAACAAAAATCCGCTGCCCCGCGTCAGGATGGCAGATTGCAGGAGCCACGTTGCACCATCAAACCACCCCGACTTGGCACTGGTGCCATCTTGGATCTGGGAACCATCCTGCCTATCGTAGCTTTTCAGGAGCCAGCCGGTTACTCCCAACCATAGGCCCCCAGACAGAAAGCTCTGCCCGTTTCCCTGGCAAACAAAAGTAAGCTACCCCGCTTCTGGATGGCAGATTGCAGGAGCCACTTGGTAGTATCAAACCAGCCCAACTTGACACTGGTGCCACTTTGAGTCTGGGAACCATGCTGCGTAACGTAGATTCTAAGGCGCCAGGCGGCCACTCCCAGCCACAGGCCCCCAAATACAAACAACGGCGCTTTTCCCTGGAAAACAAAACTCGCCTGCCAGCTTTTTGATGGCAGATTGCAGGAGCCACTTGGTACTATCAAATCATCCCAACTTGGCACTGGTGCCACTATGGGTCTGGGAACCATCCTGCCAATTGTACCATTTCAGGAGCCAGCCGGTCACTCCCAGCCATAGGCCCCCATCACAAACCTCGGACCGTTTCCCTGGCAAACAAAATTAAGCTGCCCCGATTCTGGATGGCAGATTGCAGGAGCCACTTGGTAGTGTCAAAACAGCCCGACTTGGCACTGGTGCCACCTTGGGTCTGGGAACCATCCTGCGTATCGTGGATTCTAAGCAGCCACCCGGCCACTTTGTGCCACAGGCGCCCAAACACAAACAACGGCGCTTTTCCCTGGAAAACAAAATTCGCCTGCCAACATTTTGATGGCAGATTGCAGGAGCCACTTGGTACTATCAAACCAGCCCAACTTGGCACTGGTGCCACCATGGGTCTGGTCACCATCCTGCCTATCGTAGCTTTTCAGGAGCCAGCCGGTCACTCCCAGCCATAAACCCCCAGACACAAACCTCGGCCCGTTTCCCTGGAAAACAAAAGTAAGCACCCCCGATTCTGGATGGCAGATTGCAGGAGCCACTTGGTAGTATCAAATTAGCCCAACTTGGCACTGGTGCCATCATGGGTCTGGTAACCATCCTGCCTATCTTAGCTTTTCAGGAGCCGGCCGGTCACTCCCTGCCATAGGCCCCCAGAGAAATACCTCGGCCCGTTTCCCTGGCAAACAAAAGTAAGCTGCCCCTCTTCTGGATGGCAGATTGCAGGAACCACTTGCTACTATCAAACCAGCCCAACTTGGCACTGGTGCCACCTTGGCTCTGGGAACCATGCTGCGTAACGTAGATTCTAAGAGGACAGGCGGACACTCCCAGCCACAGGCCTCTAAACAAAAACAACGGCGCGTTACCCTGGAAAACAAAACTCGCCTGCCAACTTTTTGATGGCAGATTGCAGGAGCCACTTGGTACTATCAAACCAGCCCAACTTGGCACTGGTGCCACCATGGGTCTGGTCACCATCCTGCCTATCGTAGCTTTTCAGGAGCCAGCCGGTCACTCCCAGCCATAGGCCCCCAGACAAATACCTCGGCCCGTTTCCCTGGCAAACAAAAGTAAGCTGCCCCGCTTCTGGATGGCAGATTGCAGGAGCCACATGGTACTATCAAACCAGGCCAACATGGCACTGGTGCCACCTTGGCTCTGGGAACCATCCTGCCTATCGTGGATTTTCAGGCGCCAGCCGGCCACTCTCAGCCATATGCCCCAAAACACAAACCACGGCCCTTTTCTCTGGTAAACAAAACTCAACTGCCCCTCTTCTGGATGGCAAATTGCAGGAGCCACTTGGTACTACGAAAACAGCCCGACTTGGCAGTGATGCCACCTTGGGTCAGGGAACCATCCTGCGTATCGATGTTTTTAAGGAGTCAGCCGGCAACGTCCAGCCATATACCCCCAAAAAAAACCCACGGAACTTTTCTCCATCAAGCAAAAATCCGCTGCCCCGCGTCTGGATGGCAGATTGCAGGAGCTATTTAGTATTATCAAACCAGCCCGACTTGGCACTGGTGCCACCATCGGTCTGGTCACCATCCTGCCTATCGTAGCTTTTCAGGAGCCAGCCGGTCACTCTCAGCCATAGGCCCCAAACACAAACCACGGCCCTTTTCTCTGGAAAACAAAATTCAACTGCCCCTCTTCTGGATGGCAGATTGCAGGAGCCAGTGGGTACTATGAAACCAGCCCGACTTGGCACTGGTGCCACCTTGGGTCTGGGAACAATGCTGCGTATCATGGATTTTCAGGAGCCAGCCGTCCACTGCCAGCCACAGGCCCCGAAACACAAACAACAGCCTTTTTCTCTGGCAAACAAAATTCAGCTGCCCCGCTTCTGGATGGCAGATTGCAGGAACCACTTGGTACTAACAAACCAGCCCGACTTGGCACTGGTGCCACCTTGGGTCTGGGAACCATCCTGCGTATCGTGGATTCTAAGGAGCCAGCTGGCCACTCCAAGCCACAGGCCCCAAAACACACACAACGGCGCTTTTCCCTGGAAAACAAAACTCGCCTGCCAACTTTTTGATGGCAGATTGCAGGAGCCACTTGGTACTATCAAACCAGCCCAACTTGGCACTGGTGCCACCATGGGTCTGGTCACCATCCTGCCTATCGTAGCTTTTCAGGAGCCAGCCGGTCACTCCCAGCCATAGGCCCCCAGACACAAAGCTCGGCCCGTTTCCCTGGCAAACAAAAGTAAGCTGCCCCGCTTCTGGATGGCAGATTGCAGGATCCACTTGTTATTATCAAACCAGCCCGACTTGGTACTGGTGCCACCTCTGGTCTGGGAACCATCCTGGGTATCGTGGATCCTAAGGAGCCAGCCGGCCACTCCCAGCCACAGGCCCCCAAACAAAAACAACGGCGATTTTCCCTGGAAAACAAAACTCGCCTGACAACTTTTTGATGGCAGATTGCAGGAACCACTTGGTACTATCAAACCAGCCCAACTTGGCACTGGTGCCACCTTGGGTCTGGGAACCATGCTGCGTATTGTGGATTCTAAGGAGCCAGCCGGCCACTCCAGCCACAGGCCCGCAGACACAAACAACGGCGCTTTTCCCTGGAAAACAAAACTCGCCTGCCAACATTTTGATGGCAGATTGCAGGAGCCACTTGGTACTATGAAATCAGCCGAACATGGCACTGGTGCCACCATGGGTCTGGTCACCATCCTGCCTATCGTAGCTTTTCAGGAGCCAGCCGGTCACTCCCAGCCATAGGCCCCCAGACACAAAGCTCGGCCCCTTTCCCTGGCAAACAAAAGTAAGCTGCCCCGCTTCTGGATGGTAGATTGCAGGAACCATTTGCTACAATCAAACCAGCCCAACTTGGCACTGGTGCCACCTCAGGTCTGGGAACCATCCTGCGTATTTTGGATTCTAAGGAGTCAGCCGGCCACTCCCAGCCACAGGCCCCCAAACACAAACAACGGCGCTTTTCCATGGAAAACAAAACTCGCCTGCCAACATTTTGATGGCAGATTGCAGGAGCCACTTGGTACTATCAAACCAGCCCAACTTGGCACTGGTGCCACCATGGGTCTGGTCACCATCCTGCCTATCGTAGTTTTTCAGGAGCCAGCCGGTCACTCCCTGCCATAGGCCCCCAGACAAAACCTCGGCCCGTTTCCCTGGCAAACAAAAGTAAGCTGCCCCGCTTCTGGATGGCAGATTGCAGGACGCACTTGGTAGTATCAAACCAGCCCAACTTGGCACTGGTGCCACCTCAGGTCTGGGAACCATGCTGCGTATCGTGGATTCTAATTAGCCATCCGGCCACTCCCAGCCACAGGCCCCCAAACAAAAACAACGGCGCTTTTCCCTGGATAACAAACTCGCCTGCCAACTTTTTGATGGCAGATTGCAGGAGCCACTTGGTACTATCAAACCAGCCCAACTTGGCACTGGTGCCACCATGGGTCTGGTCACCATCCTGCCTATCGTAGCTTTTCAGGAGACAGCCGGTCACTCCCAGCCATAGGCCCCCAGACAAAAACCTCGGCCCTTTTCCCTTGCAAACAAAAGTAAGTTAACCCGCTTCTGGATGGCAGATTGCAGGAGCCACTTTTCACCATCAAACTAGCCCGACTTGGCACTGGTGTCACCTCTGGTCTGGGAACCATCCTGCCTGTCGTGGATTCTAATTAGCCAGCCGGCCACTCCCAGCCACAGGCCCCCAAACACAAACAACGGCGCTTTTCCCTGGGAAACAAAACTCGCCTGCCAAGTTTTTGATGGCAGATTGCAGGAGCCACTTGGTACTATCAAACCAGCCCAACTTGGCACTGGTGCCACCATGGGTCTGGTCACCATCCTGCCTATCGTAGCCTTTCAGGAGCCAGCCGGTCACTCCCAGCCATAGGCCCCCAGACACAAACCTCGGCCCGTTTCCCTGGCAAACAAAAGTAAGCTGCCCCGCTTCTGGATGGCAGATTGCAGGAGCCACTTGGTACCATCAAACCAGCCCAACTTGGGACTGGTGCCACCATGGGTCTGGGAACCATCCTGCGTATCGTGGATTCTAAGGAGCCAGCCGGCCACTCCCAGCCACAGGCCCCCAAACACAAACAACGACGCTTTTCCCTGGAAAACAAAACTCGCCTGCCAACTTTTTGATGGCAGATTGCAGGAACCACTTGGTACTATCAAACAAGCCCGACTTGGCACTGGTGCCACCTTGGGTCTGGGAACCATGCTGCGTATCGTGGATTCTAAGGAGCCAGCCGGTCACTCCAGCCACAGGCCCGCAGACACAAACAACGGCGCTTTTCCCTGGAAAACAAAACTCGCCTGCCGACTTTTTGATGGCAGATTGCAGGAGCCACTTGGTACTATGAAATCAGCCGAACATGGCACTGGTGCCACCATGGGTCTGGTCACCATCCTGCCTATCGTAGCTTTTCTGGAGCCAGCCGGTCACTCCCAGCCATAGGCCCCCTGACACAAAGCTCGGCCCGTTTCCCTGGCAAACAAAAGTAAGCTGCCCCGCTTCTGGATGGCAGATTGCAGGACGCACTTGGTACTATAAAACCAGCCCGACTTGGCACTGGTGCCACCTCAGGTCTGGGAACCATCCTGCGTATCGTGGATTCTAAGCAGCCAGCCGGCCACTCCCAGCCACAGGCCCCCAAACACAAACAACGGCGCTTTTCCCTGGAAAACAAAACTCGCCTGCCGACATTTTGATGGCAGATTGCAGGAGCCACTTGGTACTATCAAACCAGCCCAACTTGGCACTGGTGCCACCATGGGTCTGGTCACCATCCTGCCTATCGTAGCTTTTCAGGAGCCAGCCGGTCACTCCCAGCCGTAGGCCCCGAGACACAAAGCTCGGACCGTTTCCCTGGCAAACAAAAGTAAGCTGCCCCGCTTCTGGATGGCAGATTGCAGGAGCCACTTTGCACCATCATACTAGCCCGACTTGGCACTGGTGCCACCTTGGGTCTGGGAACCATCCTGCGTATCGTGGATTCTAAGCAGCCAGCCGGCCACTCCCAGCCACAGGCCCCCAAACACAAACAACGGCGCTTTTCCCTGGAAAATAAAAACTCGCCTGCCAAATTTTGACGGCAGATTGCAGGAGCCACTTGGTACTATCAAATCAGCCCAACTTGGGACTGGTGCCACCATGGGTCTGGTCACCATCCTGCCTATCGTAGCTTTTCAGGAGCCAGCCGGTCACTCCCAGCCATAGGCCCCCAGACAAAAACCTCGGCCCGTTTCCCTGGCAAACAAAAGTAAGCTGCCCTGCTTCTGGATGGCAGATTGCAGGAGCCACTTGGTACTATCAAACCAGCCCGACTTGGCACTGGTGCCACCTTGGGTCTGGGAACCATCCTGCCTATCGTGGATTTTAAGGAGCCAGCCGGCTACTCCCAGCCACAGGCCCCCAACAAAAACCACGGCCCTTTTTTCTCGCAAACAAAACTTAGCTGCCTCACTTCTGGATGGCAGATTGCAGGAGCCACTTGGTGTAATCAAACCAGCCCGACTTGGCACTGGTGCCACCTTGGGTCTGGATACCATGCTGCGTAACGTGGATTCTAAGGAGCCAGCCGGCCACTCCCAGCCACAGGCCCCCAAACACAAACAACGGCGCTTTTCCCTGGGAAACAAAACTCTCCTGCCAACTTTTTGATGGCAGATTGCAGGAGCCACTTGGTTTTATCAAATCAGCCCAACTTGGCACTGGTGCCACCATGGGTCTGGTCACCATCCTGCCTATCTTATCTTTTCAGGAGCCAGCCGGTCACTCCCCGCCATAGGCCCCCAGACAAAAAGCTCGGCCCGTTTCCCTGGCAAACAAAAGTAAGCTACCCCGCTTCTGGATGGCAGATTGCAGGAGCCACTTTGCACCATCAAACTAGCCCGTCTTGGCACTGGTGCCACCTCTGGTCTGGGAACCATCTTGCGTATCGTGGATTCTAAGTAGCCAGCCGGCCACTCCCTACCACAGGCCCCCAAACACAAACAACGGCGCTTTTCCCTGGAAAACAAAACTCGCCTACCAACTATTTGATGGCAGATTACAGGAGCCACTTGGTACTATCAAACCAGCCCAACTTGGCACTGGTGCCACCATGGGTCTGGTCACAATCCTGCCTATCGTACCTTTTCAGGAGCCAGCCGGTCACTCCCAGCCATAGGTCCCCAGTCACAAACCTCGGCCCGTTTCCCTGGCAAACAAAAGTAAGCTGCCCCGCTTCTGGATGGCAGATTGCAGGAGCCACTTGGTACTATCAAACCAGCCCGACTTGGCACTGGTGCCACCTCTGGTCTGGGACCCATCCTGCGTATAATGGATTCTAAGGAGCCAGTCGGCCACTCCCAGCCACAGGCCCCCAAACACAAACAACGGCCCGTTTCCGTGGCAAACAAAAGTAAGCTGCCCCGCTTCTGGATGGCAGATTGCAGGAACCACTTGGTAGTATCAAACCAGCCCGACTTGGCACTGGTGCCACCTCTGGTCTGGGAACCATGCTGCGTATCGTGGATTTTAAGGAGCCAGTCGGCCACTCCCAGCCATACGCCTCCAAACACAAACAACGGTCCATTTCCCTGGCAAACAAAAGTAAGCTGCCCCGCTTCTGGATGTCAGATTGCAGGAACCACTTGTTGCCAAGTTGGGGTGGTTTGATAGTACCAAGTTGCTCCTGCAATCTGCCATCAAATAGTTGGCAAGCGAGTTTTGTTTTCCAGGGAAAAGCGCCGTTGTTTGTGTTTGGGGGCCTGTGGCTGGGAGTGGCCAGCTGTCTCCTTAGAATCCACGATACGCAGGATGGGTCCCAGACCAGAGGTGGCACCAGTGCCAAGTCGGGCTGGTTTGATGGTGCAAAGTGACTCCTGCAATCTGCCATCCAGAAGCGGGGTAGCTTACTTTTGTTTGCCAGGGAAACGGGTAGAGCTTTGTGTCTGGGGGCCTATGGCTGGGAGTGACCGCCTGGCTCCTGAAAAGCTACGATAGGCAGGATGGTGACCAGACCCAAGGTGGCACCAGTGCCAAGTTGGGCTGGTTTGATAGTACCAAGTGGCTCCTGCAATCTGCCATCAAAAAGTTGGCAGGTGAGTTTTGTTTTCCAGGGAAAAGCACCGTTGTTTGTGTTTGGGGGCCTGTGGCTGGGAGTGGCCAGCTGGCTCCTTAGAATCCACGATACGCAGGATGGTTCCCAGACCAGAGGTGGCACCAGTGCCATGTTGGCCTGGTTTGATAGTACCATATGGCTCCTGCAATCTGCCATCCAGAAGCGGGGCTGCTTACTTTTGTTTGCCAGGGAAACGGGCCGAGATATTTGTCTGGGGGCCTATGGCTGGGAGTGAGCGGCTGGCTCCTGAAAAGCTACGATAGGCAGGATGGTGA
Source organism: Melospiza melodia melodia (assembly GCF_035770615.1). Classification (NCBI taxonomy): domain Eukaryota; kingdom Metazoa; phylum Chordata; class Aves; order Passeriformes; family Passerellidae; genus Melospiza; species Melospiza melodia. The sequence continues at coordinate 31,289,065 of NC_086197.1, forward strand.
CCAGACCCATGGTGGCACCAGTGCCAAGTTGGGCTGGTTTGATAGTACCAAGTGGCTCCTGCAATCTGCCATCAAAAAGTTGTCAGGCGACTTTTGTTTTCCAGGGAATAGCGCCGTTGTTCTTGTTTAGAGGCCTGTGGCTGGGAGTGGCCGGCTGCCTCCTTTGAACCCAGGATACGCAGGATGGTTCCCAGACCCAAGGTGGCACCAGTGCCAAGTTGGGCTGGTTTGATAGTACCAAGTGGCTCCTGCAATCTGCCATCCAGAAGCGGGTCAGCTTACTTTTGTTTCCCAGGGAAACGGGCCGAGGTTTTTGTCTGGGGGCCTATGGCTGGGAGTGACCGGCTGGCTACTGAAAAGCTACGATAGGCAGGATGGTTACCAGACTCATGGTGGCACCAGTGCCAAGTCGGGCTGGTTTGATAATACTAAATAGCTCCTGAAATCTGCCATTCAGACGCGGGGCAGCGGATTTTTGTTTGCTGGAGAAAAGTTCCGTGGTTTGTTTTTGGGGGTATATGGCTGGACGTGGCCGGCTGGCTCCTTAAAAAGATCGATACGCAGGATTGTTCCCTGACCCAAGGTGGCATCACTGCCAAGTCGGGCTGTTTTCGTAGTACCAAGTGCGTCCTGCAATTTGCCATCCAGAAGAGGGGCAGTTGAGTTTTGTTTGCCAGAGCAAAGGGCCGTGGTATGTGTTTGGGGGCATATGGCTGAGAGTGGCCGGCTGGCCCCTGAAAATCCACGATAGGCAGGATGGTTCCCAGAGGCTAGGTGGCACCAGTGCCATGTTGGCCTGGTTTGATAGTACCATGTGGCTGCTGTAATCTGCCATCCAGAAGCAGGGCAGCTTACTTTTGTTTGCCAGGGAAACGGGCCGAGATATTTGTCTGGGGGCCTATGGCTGGGAGTGACCGGCTGGCTCCTGAAAAGCTACGATAGGCAGGATGGTTACCAGACCCATGGTGGCACCAGTACCAAGTTGGGCTGGTTTGATAGTACCAAGTGGCTCCTGCAATCTGCCATCAAAAATTTGGCAGGCGAGTTTTGTTTTCCAGGGAAAAGCGCCGTTGTTTTTGTTTAGAGGCCTGTGGCTGGGAGTGGCCGCCTGTCCTCGTAGAATCTACGTTACGCAGCATGGTTCCCAGAGCCAAGGTTGCACGAGGGCCAAGTCGGGCAGGTTTGATAGTACCAAATGCATCCTGCAATCTGCCATCCAAAAGCGGGGCAGTTTACTTTTGTTTGCCAGGGAAACGGGCCGAGGTTTGTGTTTGGGGGTCTATGGCTGGGAGTGACCGGCTGGCTCCTGAAAAGCTACGATAGGCAGGATGGTGACCAGACCCATGGTGGCACCAGTGCCAAGTTGGGCTGGTTTGATAGCACCAAGTGGCTCCTGCAATCTGCCATCAAAATGTTGGCAGGCGAGTTTTGTTTTCCAGGGAAAAGCGCCGTTGTTTGTGTTTGGGCGCCTGTGGCTCAGAGTGGCCGGGTGGCTGCTTAGAATCCACGATACGCAGGATGGTTCCCAGACTCAAGGTGGCACCAGTGCCAAGTTGGGCTGGTTTGACACTACCAAGTGGTTCCTGCAATCTGCCATCCAGAATCGGGGCAGCCAAATTTTGTTTGCCAGGGAAACGGTCCGAGGTTTGTGTCTGGGGGACTATGGCTGGGAGTGACCGGCTGGCTCCTGAAATGCTACAATAGGCAGGATGGTTCCCAGACCCATAGTGGCACCAGTGCCAAGTTGGGATGATTTGATAGTACCAAGTGGCTCCTGCAATCTGCCATCAAAAAGCTGGCAGGCGAGTTTTGTTTTCCAGGGAAAAGCGCCGTTGTTTGTGTTTGGGGGCCTGTGGCTGGGAGTGGCCGGCTGGCTCCTTAGAATCCACGATATGCAGGACTGTTCCCAGACCCAAGGTGGCACCAGTGCCAAGTCGGGCTGGTTTGATGGTGCAAAGTGGCTCCTGCAATCTGCCATCCAGACGCGGGGCAGCGGAATTTTGTTTCCATGAGAAATGGTCCGTGGTTTGTTTTTGGGGGTATATGGCTGGGCGTGGCTGGCTGGCCCCTTAAAAAGCTCGATATGCAGGATGGTTCCCTGACGCAAGGTGGCACCAGTGCCACGTCGGGCGGTTTTCGTAGTACAAAGTGCGTCCTAAAATTTGCCATCCAGAAGAGGGGCAGTGGAGTTTTGTTTGCCAGAGAAAAGGGCCGTGGTTTGTTTTTGGGGGCATATGGCTGAGAGTGGCCGGCTGGCCCCTGAAAATCCACGATAGGCAGGATGGTTCCCAGACCACAGGTGTCACCAGTGCCAAGTCAGGCTGGTTTGATAGTACTAAATAGCTCCTGCAATCTGCCATGCAGAAGCGGGGCAGCTTACTTTTGTTTGCCAGGGAAACGGGCCGAGGTTTGTGTCTGGGGGCCTATGGCTGGGAGTGACCGACTGGCTCCTGAAAAGCTACGATAGGCAGGATGGTGACCAGACCCATGGTGGCACCAGTGCCAAGTTGGGCTGGTTTGATAGTACCAAGTGGCTCCGGCAATCTGCCATCAAAAAGTTGGCAGGCGAGTTTTGTTTTCCAGGGAAAAGCGCCGTTGTTTGTATTTGGGGGCCTGTGGTTGGGAGTGGCCAGCTGGCTCCTTAGAACCCACGATACGCAGGATGGTTCCCAGACCAGAGGTGGCACCAGTGCCAAGTTGGGCTGGTTTGATGGTGCAAAGTGGCTCCTGCAATCTGCCATCCAGAAGCGGGGCAGCTGATTTTTGTTTGCCAGAGAAAAATTCCCTGGATTGTTTTTGGGGGCATATTGCTGGGAGTGGCCGGCTGGCTCCTTAAAATGCTCGATACGCATGATGGTTCCCAGGTCCAAGGTGTCACCACTACCAAGTCGGCCTGCGGTTTTAGTATCAAGTTCATCCTGCAATTTGCCATCCAGAAGAGGGGCAGTTGAGTTTTGTTTGCCAGAGAAACGGGCCGAGGTTTCTGTTTGGGGACATATGGCTGAGAGTGGCCGGCTGGCCCCTGAATATCCACGATACACAGCATGGTTCCCAGATCCAAGGTGGCACCAGTGCCAAGTTGGGCTGGTTTGATAGTACCAAGTGTCTCCTGCAATCTGCCATCCAGAAGCGGGGCAGCTTACTTTTGTTTGCCAGAGAAATAGGCCTAGGTTTTTGTCTGGGGGCCTGTGGCTAGGAGTGGCCGGCTGGCTCCTAAGAATCCACGATACGCAGGATGTTTCCCAGACCCAAGGTGGCACCAGTGCCAAGTCGGGCTGGTTTGATAGTACCAAGTGGCTCCTGCAAACTCCATCAAAAAGTTGGCAGGCGTGTTTTGTTTTCCAGGGAACAGCGCCGTTGATTTTGTTTGGGGGCCTGTGGCTGGGAGTGGCCGGCTGGCTCCTTAGAATCCACGATACGCAGGATGGTTCCCAGACCCAAGGTGGCACCAGTGCCAAGTCGGGCTGGTTTGATTACACCAAGTGGCTCCTGCAATCTGCCATCCAGAAGTGAGGCAGCTAAGTTTTGTTTGCCAGAAAAAAGGGCCGTGGTTTTTGTTGGGGGCCTGTGGCTGGGAGTGGCCGCCTGGCTCCTTAGAATCCACCATACGCAGGATGGTTCCCAGACCCAAGGTGGCACCAGTGCCAAGTCGGGCTGGTTTGATAGTCCCAAGTGGCTCCTGCAAACTGCCACACCAGAAGCGGGGCAGCTGAGTTTTGTTTGCCAGGGAAATGGGCCGTTGTTTGTGTTTGGGGGCCTGTGGCTGGGAGTGTTCGGCTGGTTCCTGAATATGTACGATACGCAGGATTGTTCCCAGAGCCAAGGTGGCACCAGTGCCAAGTCGGGCTGGTTTGATGGTGCAAAGTGGCTCCTGCAATCTGCCATCCAGACGCGGGGCAGCGGATTTTTGTTTCCATGAGAAATGGTCCGTGGTTTGTTTTTGGGGGTATATGGCTGGGCCTGGCCGGCTGGCTCCTTAAAAAGCTCGATATGCAGGATGGTTCCCTGACACAAGGTGGCACCAGTGCCACGTCGGGCGGTTTTCGTAGTACAAAGTGCGTCCTAAAATTTGCCATCCAGAAGAGGGGCAGTTGAGTTTTGTTTGCCAGAGAAAAGGGCCGTGGTTTGTTTTTGGGGGCATATGGCTGAGAGTGGCTGGGTGGCCCCTGAAAATCCACGATACACAGGATGGTTCCCAGATCCAAGGTGGCACCTGTGCCAAGTCGGGCTGATTTGATAGTACTAAGTAGCTCCTGCAATCTGCCATCCAGAAGCGGGGCAGCTTACTTTTGTTTGCCAGGGAAACGGGCCGAGGTTTGTGTTTGGGGGCCTATGGCTGAGAGTGACCGGCTGGCTCCTGAAAAGCTACAATAGGCAGGATGGTGACCAGACCCATGGTGGCACCAGTGCCAAGTTGGGCTGGTTTGATAGTACCAAGTGGTTCCTGCAATCTGCCATCCAGAAGCAGGGCAGCTGAGTTTTGTTTGCCAGAGAAAAGGGCCTTGGTTTGTGTTTGGGGGCATATGGCTGGGTGTGGCCAGCTGGCTCCTTAAAATGCACGATATGCAACATGGCTCCCAGACCCAAGGTGGCACCAGTGCCAAGTTGGGCTGGTTTGATAGTACCAAGTGGCTCCTGCAATCTTCCATGATCACGTGGAGAAATACTTTCTGGTTTCAGCCTCATGCTCTTTCTTCTCTCCCTCAACTTCTCTATCACCTCTCATCTGGTTCACATGCGCTGTCTTCAAGGTCCACAGGCTACTTTTCACAGAATCTTCTGGCCTGATGAAGTAAGAATGATGAATAGAACAGAGCTGGGATCTATTTTCCAGTTTGGATAAAATGCATTCTGCACACAAATCCAAGGAGAACGGGCTGCCCCGATGCCCAGAAAATCTTTCACTCCTGCTAGTGTTCTACGTCAACCGCAACTTAGTCTGAAAGAAAAGCTTTTTCTCTGAGAGCATCTGAGAGGTTTGCATGAAGCACTGATATCTGACATATGCAATTTTGAATAGGAGAGGAAAAAGAAAATGGCAAGGAGTTTTTAATTTTAGTGGTTTCAATTTTAATTTCCGTGCACTTTTTCAAAACTTGTCAGCTCAAATGCCCATCAACATCTTTTAGTCATCTGTAAGTCAGTATTCATATAAAATGTGCTTCAAATCCAAAGAATTTCAAATTTGCACTCCAAGCTTCTATGCCTAGATTTATGATTTCCTACACATATTAGATGAAAGGAAGGCCTTTTTTACTGTGGGAGTGCTGGAACACTGGAACAGGTTGCCCAGAGAAGTTGTGGGTGTCCCATCCCTGAAAGTATTCAAGGTCACCTTGGACGGGGCTTGGAGCAGCAACAAAGGAGAAGCTTGATGGTAGAGAAACAAAGTCGGACTATAGAAGAAACTCGGATTGAAGTATAGGATCAAGTTTTCTCTCAGCTCTTGGGGTAAATTCAAAGTTGTACAAAATGACATTTATCTGTGCTATTCACTACTGTAACAGAAAGTTTCATGAAAACTGTACAGAAGATAGTAAATTTTAAAAGAGATAAGAATTACAGCATAAAATCCATGGGATAGGTTACAACATGAGACACTCTCTAAGAGAAAATCTCTTTGTTTCAGCACTTCATCGGGGTAAGATTTCATGAAGTGCCAAAGAAGGCGGCAAAATATCATTCGGGACATTATTTACTGGAATTCAGCCTGGCCATTAGTAGGAACTGCCTTTGAACATATCATGTAGATATACCACACACACTTTCCCTTCACTGAAAAATTACTGTTTACAACAAATAAGCAATTGACGATCAAAATTGTTTGAAAGCATCTTAAACATGTCAAGTATTTCATTGTAGATGATCTGTGATCCAAATGCTTCTTCCACCTTCGAGAGGGACAGAAGAATTCTTCCATATCATGATGGTTTAAAATTGTATCAACCAATGTTTTCTGCTGAAAAGATATCATCTATTTTTTTCTATTTTTGGAAGAAAATATTCCTAGACATACAACAGGTGAGAACTAAGTAATTTTAAAGAAACAAATGAAATGAAAATATTCTGTAAATAGAATGAAATGAAAAGCTGTGTTTTAAATAGGAGCTAAATATTAAACAGAATTTTTGTACCAGGCATTTGAATTACTGCACCAGCTCTTTTGCCCATCAAGAGAGGCATTTAGCATTTCAGTCTTTTCCAAGGTGTTCATGATCTGCTATGCTGATCTCTGTGTGTGCCTAGGTGTGTGTGGAGGGGGGGGCATATGAAGGGGAGTGTGTATGTTTGCTTTACAATTGTTGTGGCAGATTCATGCCTCAGCTCCACATTTTGTTTTAAAAAGGTCACACCGAGTGGATATGAAGTTTACTATCAACAAGAGATCGATTCCCAAATCATCCATTTGACTCTCCCTTATAAATCATGTGCTTTGTTGCATATTTTATCAAATATACTTTCAAGCCAGATGGAGGAAGGAGGATGTGGGAATCCCTCCACCATCTTGCAACTTTTATGTAAGTAGGTTTTCAAGAAAATCATCATTTCTCTTTTAAATATGTCTGGAACAGGCATGATGGTAGTGTCAACCTGTTGGAGTTTTTGTTGCTGGAAGAAGTTGTACAAAAAGATTGGTTTTTACATTGACCAGTTACTGAATCAAGCGCAGGAATACATTGGAAATTTAGCTGGGGGTTCCTTTTCCCAGCAGACTACTTCTAGAACGAGCTTGTACACTGAAGCTGACTCTTTTGCTCTCTTTTTGTTTCTTTCCTATTTTCTTGGCTTCTTTGCCACTATCTAGACAATTTTGGAACTTTGTTCCCAACTAAAATGGTTTCAATAGTCTGATTGTGATCATACATTTTTACAAGGAATTTTTAAAATCTTTCCTCGAGTCCAGAAAGTCAAGGACTTAGATCTTTTTCTTCCCTTATCAATATTGCCATGAAATTGATAAATAAAGACCAACTCTTTATTTTTGTTTTTAACCCACGTAGATAATTCCCATCCATTAATCCATTTTGTGGACCAATAGCTGCCATTCTGATGGAAGCTGTCACTTCTTAACAATAGGCATTCTGTGACTATGTTGACTGCACTTTGGGTGAAGATCCTAACTGGTCTTAGATATACATAGGGAGAAATTTGCTCAGCCAGTGTCAGTCTTAAGCATGCGTATCAGAAGATCTTTCTAGAGCTGGGAATTTTCCCATGAAAGGGATTCAGTTAGGGAAGAGACACTTGTGCCAGAGTTTTACATTCTTCTTGAACACTGCTTAAGGAACTTAGATGCCATGTCCATTTGGATCTCTGTCTGCACAGAACTTTGTCATGCCAGCGCTTTGAAATGCATCTTGAAGAGAATTCACTAGCACAGAATGAAAGAGAGTGGAAGGGGTTGGTGGGGCTAACCAGGCCCAACCCCCCTGCCTAAACCAGGATACCTAGAGCCTCTTGCCCAGGATTCTATCTGGGTGTACTTTTAATGTCTTCAAAGATCCAGGCTCCACAATCTTTCTGGGCAGTCTGTGCCGTGGTTCAGTCACCCTGACAGTAAAGAAACATTTACTGATGTTCAAAGGCAATCTCCTGTATTTCAGTGTGTGCCCACTGCCTCTTGTCTTTTCCCTCAGCATCACTGAAAAGACACTGATTCCCTCCCCTTTGCACTATTGCTTCCATATGTATGTGTGATGCCATGTAGAGGTATGTCAAAAACCTCCCTGAAGCCCAGGCAGATAATATTCCCTTCATCTACCAGTCAAGTTGATTCATCAGAGGAGTTTAAAGTGATGTTCAGCATGAAATTCCCCTGAAAAATCATGCTAACTACATTATTTGGTCATCTGTCATGTGCCTGGCAAGGATTTCCAGGAAGAGCTGCTTCATCAACTTCCTGGGGATAAAAAAGAGGCTGGCTGGTTTGTACTATGGCGAGTCCTCTTAATTGCCTTTTTTGAAGATGGGTGTCATTTGCTAACATCCACTCTTTAGCTCCTCTTCTCATCTACAACTCGGCAAAAAGCTTTTCCACTATGTCTGGCTAGGAAAAACTGTGCCAGCACAGAAAACATCTCCCATCGTGTTCTAGAAGTTGCACGGATGTCTGCCAAGTGTTTGGCAGGAAGAAAAGAAAAGTTGTCCAAAACAGCTTCCAATCGAATGTTCCTGTGATTGGAAAAGTCAGGAGAGTGCAAAGGTACTGTTTTCTATCAGTTGGCAAGGTGCGCACACAATCCCAGTGTTGTACAGCTTGCTTCTTCACCTTCCCGAAGCTGCCGCTCTCGCCGGCTGCCGGAGCCCAAGAAGCGGCTTCTTCGCGCAAAGACGATTGTGCCGCTCACAGTGCTCTCCTTAGCGCGGCTTCTGCCGAAAGACGCCCGGCAGCGGCTCTTACCTCCGGAGAGCATCCTACCTTCGTCTTTAGCTCCTCTTCTCATCTACACCTCGGCAAAACGCTTTTCCACTATGTCTGGCTAGGAAAAACTGTGCCAGCACAGAAAACATCTCCCATCGTGTTCTCGAAGTTGCACGGATGTCTGCCAAGTGTTTGGCAGGAAGAAAAGAAAAGTTGTCCAAAACAGCTTCCAATCGAATGTTCATGTGATTGGAAAAGTCAGGAGAGTGCAAAGGTACTGTTTACTATCAGTTGGCAAAGTGCGCACACAATCCCAGTGTTGTACAGCTTGCTTCTTCACCTTCCCGAAGCTGCCGCTCTCGCCGGCTGCCGGAGCCCAAGAAGCGGCTTCTTCGCGCAAAGACGATTGTGCCGCTCACAGGGCTCTCCTTAGCGCGGCTTCTGCCGAAAGACGCCCGGCAGCGGCTCTTACCTCCGGAGAGCATCCTACCTTCGTCTTTCGCGTCTTTTGTAGTCTACATCTTAGCAAAACGCTTTTCCACTATGTCTGGCTAGGAAAAACTGTGCCAGCACAGAAAACATCTCCCATCGTGTTCTAGAAGTTGCACGGATGTCTGCCAAGTGTTTGGCAGGAAGAAAAGAAAAGTTGTCCAAAACAGCTTCCAATCGAATGTTCCTGTGATTGGAAAAGTCAGGAGAGTGCAAAGGTACTGTTTTCTATCAGTTGGCAAGGTGCGCACACAATCCCAGTGTTGTACAGCTTGCTTCTTCACCTTCCCGAAGCTGCCGCTCTCGCCGGCTCCCGGAACCGAAGAAGCGGCTTCTTCGCGCAAAGACGATTGTGCCGCTCACAGTGCTCTCCTTAGCGCGGCTTCTGCCGAAAGACGCCCGGCAGCGGCTCTTACCTCCGGAGAGCATCCTACCTTCGTCTTTCGCGTCTTTTGTAGTCTACATCTTAGCAAAACGCTTTTCCACTATGTCTGGCTAGGAAAAACTGTGCCAGCACAGAAAACATCTCCCATCGTGTTCTAGAAGTTGCACGGATGTCTGCCAAGTGTTTGGCAGGAAGAAAAGAAAAGTTGTCCAAAACAGCTTCCAATCGAATGTTCCTGTGATTGGAAAAGTCAGGAGAGTGCAAAGGTACTGTTTTCTATCAGTTGGCAAGGTGCGCACACAATCCCAGTGTTGTACAGCTTGCTTCTTCACCTTCCCGAAGCTGCCGCTCTCGCCGGCTCCCGGAACCGAAGAAGCGGCTTCTTCGCGCAAAGACGATTGTGCCGCTCACAGTGCTCTCCTTAGCGCGGCTTCTGCCGAAAGACGCCCGGCAGCGGCTCTTACCTCCGGAGAGCATCCTACCTTCGTCTTTCGCGTCTTATGTAGTCTACACCTCGGCAAAAAGCTTTTCCACTATGTCTGGCTAGGAAAAACTGTGCCAGCACAGAAAACATCTCCCATCGTGTTCTAGAAGTTGCACGGATGTCTGCCAAGTGTTTGGCAGGAAGAAAAGAAAAGTTGTCCAAAACAGCTTCCAATCGAATGTTCCTGTGATTGGAAAAGTCAGGAGAGTGCAAAGGTACTGTTTTCTATCAGTTGGCAAGGTGCGCACACAATCCCAGTGTTGTACAGCTTGCTTCTTCACCTTCCCGAAGCTGCCGCTCTCGCCGGCTGCTGGAGCCCAAGAAGCGGCTTCTTCGCGCAAAGACGATTGTGCCGCTCACAGTGCTCTCCTTAGCGCGGCTTCTGCCGAAAGACGCCCGGCAGCGGCTCTTACCTCCGGAGAGCATCCTACCTTCGTCTTTCGCGTCTTATGTAGTCTACACCTCGGCAAAAAGCTTTTCCACTATGTCTGGCTAGGAAAAACTGTGCCAGCACAGAAAACATCTCCCATCGTGTTCTAGAAGTTGCACGGATGTCTGCCAAGTGTTTGGCAGGAAGAAAAGAAAAGTTGTCCAAAACAGCTTCCAATCGAATGTTCCTGTGATTGGAAAAGTCAGGAGAGTGCAAAGGTACTGTTTTCTATCAGTTGGCAAGGTGCGCACACAATCCCAGTGTTGTACAGCTTGCTTCTTCACCTTCCCGAAGCTGCCGCTCTCGCCGGCTGCCGGAGCCCAAGAAGCGGCTTCTTCGCGCAAAGACGATTGTGCCGCTCACAGTGCTCTCCTTAGCGCGGCTTCTGCCGAAAGACGCCCGGCAGCGGCTCTTACCTCCGGAGAGCATCCTACCTTCGTCTTTCGCGTCTTTTGTAGTCTACATCTTAGCAAAACGCTTTTCCACTATGTCTGGCTAGGAAAAACTGTGCCAGCACAGAAAACATCTCCCATCGTGTTCTAGAAGTTGCACGGATGTCTGCCAAGTGTTTGGCAGGAAGAAAAGAAAAGTTGTCCAAAACAGCTTCCAATCGAATGTTCCTGTGATTGGAAAAGTCAGGAGAGTGCAAAGGTACTGTTTTCTATCAGTTGGCAAGGTGCGCACACAATCCCAGTGTTGTACAGCTTGCTTCTTCACCTTCCCGAAGCTGCCGCTCTCGCCGGCTGCCGGAGCCCAAGAAGCGGCTTCTTCGCGCAAAGACGATTGTGCCGCTCACAGTGCTCTCCTTAGCGCGGCTTCTGCTGAAAGACGCCCGGCAGCGGCTCTTACCTCCGGAGAGCATCCTACCTTCGTCTTTCGCGTCTTATGTAGTCTACACCTCGGCAAAAAGCTTTTCCACTATGTCTGGCTAGGAAAAACTGTGCCAGCACAGAAAACATCTCCCATCGTGTTCTAGAAGTTGCACGGATGTCTGCCAAGTGTTTGGCAGGAAGAAAAGAAAAGTTGTCCAAAACAGATTCCAATCGAATGTTCCTGTGATTGGAAAAGTCAGGAGAGTGCAAAGGTACTGTTTTCTATCAGTTGGCAAGGTGCGCACACAATCCCAGTGTTGTACAGCTTGCTTCTTCACCTTCCCGAAGCTGCCGCTCTCGCCGGCTGCTGGAGCCCAAGAAGCGGCTTCTTCGCGCAAAGACGATTGTGCCGCTCACAGTGCTCCCCTTAGCGCGGCTTCTGCCGAAAGACGCCCGGCAGCGGCTCTTACCTCCTGAGAGTGGCAGCTTCGGGAAGGTGAAGAAGCAAGCTGTACAACACTGGGATTGTGTGCGCACCTTGCCAACTGATAGAAAACAGTACCTTTGCACTCTCCTGACTCTTCCAATCACAGGAACATTCGATTGGAAGCTGTTTTGGACAACTTTTCTTTTCTTCCTGCCAAACACTTGGCAGACATCCGTGCAACTTCTAGAAAACGATGGGAGATGTTTTCTGGGCTGGCACGGTTTTTCCTAGCCAGACATAGTGGAAAAGCGTTTTGCTAAGATGTAGACTACATAAGACGCGAAAGACGAAGGTAGGATGCTCTCCGGAGGTAAGAGCCGCTGCCGGGCGTCTTTCGGCAGAAGCCGCGCTAAGGAGAGCCCTGTGAGCGGCACAATCGTCTTTGCGCGAAGAAGCCGCTTCTTCGGTTCCGGGAGCCGGCGAGAGCGGCAGCTTCGGGAAGGTGAAGAAGCAAGCTGTACAACACTGGGATTGTGTGCGCACCTTGCCAACTGATAGAAAACAGTACCTTTGCACTCTCCTGACTTTTCCAATCACAGGAACATTCGATTGGAAGCTGTTTTGGACAACTTTTCTTTTCTTCCTGCCAAACACTTGGCAGACATCCGTGCAACTTCTAGAACACGATGGGAGATGTTTTCTGTGCTGGCACAGTTTTTCCTAGCCAGACATAGTGGAAAAGCGTTTTGCTAAGATGTAGACTACAAAAGACGCGAAAGACGAAGGTAGGATGCTCTCCGGAGGTAAGAGCCGCTGCCGGGCGTCTTTCGGCAGAAGCCGCGCTAAGGAGAGCACTGTGAGCGGCACAATCGTCTTTGCGCGAAGAAGCCGCTTCTTGGGCTCCGGCAGCCGGCGAGAGCGGCAGCTTCGGGAAGGTGAAGAAGCAAGCTGTACAACACTGGGATTGTGTGCGCACCTTGCCAACTGATAGAAAACAGTACCTTTGCACTCTCCTGACTTTTCCAATCACAGGAACATTCGATTGGAAGCTGTTTTGGACAACTTTTCTTTTCTTCCTGCCAAACACTTGGCAGACATCCGTGCAACTTCTAGAACACGATGGGAGATGTTTTCTGTGCTGGCACAGTTTTTCCTAGCCAGACATAGTGGAAAAGCGTTTTGCTAAGATGTAGACTACAAAAGACGCGAAAGACGAAGGTAGGATGCTCTCCGGAGGTAAGAGCCGCTGCCGGGCGTCTTTCGGCAGAAGCCGCGCTAAGGAGAGCCCTGTGAGCGGCACAATCGTCTTTGCGCGAAGAAGCCGCTTCTTCGGTTCCGGGAGCCGGCGAGAGCGGCAGCTTCGGGAAGGTGAAGAAGCAAGCTGTACAACACTGGGATTGTGTGCGCACCTTGCCAACTGATAGAAAACAGTACCTTTGCACTCTCCTGACTTTTCCAATCACAGGAACATTCGATTGGAAGCTGTTTTGGACAACTTTTCTTTTCTTCCTGCCAAACACTTGGCAGACATCCGTGCAACTTCTAGAACACGATGGGAGATGTTTTCTGTGCTGGCACAGTTTTTCCTAGCCAGACATAGTGGAAAAGCGTTTTGCTAAGATGTAGACTACAAAAGACGCGAAAGACGAAGGTAGGATGCTCTCCGGAGGTAAGAGCCGCTGCCGGGCGTCTTTCGGCAGAAGCCGCGCTAAGGAGAGCACTGTGAGCGGCACAATCGTCTTTGCGCGAAGAAGCCGCTTCTTGGGCTCCGGCAGCCGGCGAGAGCGGCAGCTTCGGGAAGGTGAAGAAGCAAGCTGTACAACACTGGGATTGTGTGCGCACTTTGCCAACTGATAGAAAACAGTACCTTTGCACTCTCCTGACTTTTCCAATCACATGAACATTCGATTGGAAGCTGTTTTGGACAACTTTTCTTTTCTTCCTGCCAAACACTTGGCAGACATCCGTGCAACTTCTAGAACACGATGGGAGATGTTTTCTGTGCTGGCACAGTTTTTCCTAGCCAGACATAGTGGAAAAGCGTTTTGCCGAGGTGTAGATGAGAAGAGGAGCTAAAGACGAAGGTAGGATGCTCTCCGGAGGTAAGAGCCGCTGCCGGGCGTCTTTCGGCAGAAGCCGCGCTAAGGAGAGCACTGTGAGCGGCACAATCGTCTTTGCGCGAAGAAGCCGCTTCTTGGGCTCCGGCAGCCGGCGAGAGCGGCAGCTTCGGGAAGGTGAAGAAGCAAGCTGTACAACACTGGGATTGTGTGCGCACCTTGCCAACTGATAGAAAACAGTACCTTTGCACTCTCCTGACTTTTCCAATCACAGGAACATTCGATTGGAAGCTGTTTTGGACAACTTTTCTTTTCTTCCTGCCAAACACTTGGCAGACATCCGTGCAACTTCTAGAACACGATGGGAGATGTTTTCTGTGCTGGCACAGTTTTTCCTAGCCAGACATAGTGGAAAAGCTTTTTGCCGAGGTGTAGATTAGAAGAGGAGCTAAAGAGTGGATGTTGGCAAATGACACCCATCTTCAAAAAAGGCAATTAAGAGGACTCGCCATAGTACAAACCAGCCAGCCTCTTTTTTATCCCGAGGAAGTTGATGAAGCAGCTCTTCCTGGAAATCCTTGCCAGGCACATGACAGATGACCAAATAATGTAGTTAGCATGATTTTTCAGGGGAATTTCATGCTGAACATCACTTTAAACTCCTCTGATGAATCAACTTGACTGGTAGATGAAGGGAATATTATCTGCCTGGGCTTCAGGGAGGTTTTTGACATACCTCTACATGGCATCACACATACATATGGAAGCAATAGTGCAAAGGGGAGGGAATCAGTGTCTTTTCAGTGATGCTGAGGGAAAAGACAAGAGGCAGTGGGCACACACTGAAATACAGGAGATTGCCTTTGAACATCAGTAAATGTTTCTTTACTGTCAGGGTGACTGAACCACGGCACAGACTGCCCAGAAAGATTGTGGAGCCTGGATCTTTGAAGACATTAAAAGTACACCCAGATAGAATCCTGGGCAAGAGGCTCTAGGTATCCTGGTTTAGGCAGGGGGGTTGGGCCTGGTTAGCCCCACCAACCCCTTCCACTCTCTTTCATTCTGTGCTAGTGAATTCTCTTCAAGATGCATTTCAAAGCGCTGGCATGACAAAGTTCTGTGCAGACAGAGATCCAAATGGACATGGCATCTAAGTTCCTTAAGCAGTGTTCAAGAAGAATGTAAAACTCTGGCACAAGTGTCTCTTCCCTAACTGAATCCCTTTCATGGGAAAATTCCCAGCTCTAGAAAGATCTTCTGATACGCATGCTTAAGACTGACACTGGCTGAGCAAATTTCTCCCTATGTATATCTAAGACCAGTTAGGATCTTCACCCAAAGTGCAGTCAACATAGTCACAGAATGCCTGTTGTTAAGAAGTGACAGCTTCCATCAGAATGGCAGCTATTGGTCCACAAAATGGATTAATGGATGGGAATTATCTACGTGGGTTAAAAACAAAAATAAAGAGTTGGTCTTTATTTATCAATTTCATGGCAATATTGATAAGGGAAGAAAAAGATCTAAGTCCTTGACTTTCTGGACTCGAGGAAAGATTTTAAAAATTCCTTGTAAAAATGTATGATCACAATCAGACTATTGAAACCATTTTAGTTGGGAACAAAGTTCCAAAATTGTCTAGATAGTGGCAAAGAAGCCAAGAAAATAGGAAAGAAACAAAAAGAGAGCAAAAGAGTCAGCTTCAGTGTACAAGCTCGTTCTAGAAGTAGTCTGCTGGGAAAAGGAACCCCCAGCTAAATTTCCAATGTATTCCTGCGCTTGATTCAGTAACTGGTCAATGTAAAAACCAATCCTTTTGTACAACTTCTTCCAGCAACAAAAACTCCAACAGGTTGACACTACCATCATGCCTGTTCCAGACATATTTAAAAGAGAAATGATGATTTTCTTGAAAACCTACTTACATAAAAGTTGCAAGATGGTGGAGGGATTCCCACATCCTCCTTCCTCCATCTGGCTTGAAAGTATATTTGATAAAATATGCAACAAAGCACATGATTTATAAGGGAGAGTCAAATGGATGATTTGGGAATCGATCTCTTGTTGATAGTAAACTTCATATCCACTCGGTGTGACCTTTTTAAAACAAAATGTGGAGCTGAGGCATGAATCTGCCACAACAATTGTAAAGCAAACATACACACTCCCCTTCATATGCCCCCCCCTCCACACACACCTAGGCACACACAGAGATCAGCATAGCAGATCATGAACACCTTGGAAAAGACTGAAATGCTAAATGCCTCTCTTGATGGGCAAAAGAGCTGGTGCAGTAATTCAAATGCCTGGTACAAAAATTCTGTTTAATATTTAGCTCCTATTTAAAACACAGCTTTTCATTTCATTCTATTTACAGAATATTTTCATTTCATTTGTTTCTTTAAAATTACTTAGTTCTCACCTGTTGTATGTCTAGGAATATTTTCTTCCAAAAATAGAAAAAAATAGATGATATCTTTTCAGCAGAAAACATTGGTTGATACAATTTTAAACCATCATGATATGGAAGAATTCTTCTGTCCCTCTCGAAGGTGGAAGAAGCATTTGGATCACAGATCATCTACAATGAAATACTTGACATGTTTAAGATGCTTTCAATCAATTTTGATCGTCAATTGCTTATTTGTTGTAAACAGTAATTTTTCAGTGAAGGGAAAGTGTGTGTGGTATATCTACATGATATGTTCAAAGGCAGTTCCTACTAATGGCCAGGCTGAATTCCAGTAAATAATGTCCCGAATGATATTTTGCCGCCTTCTTTGGCACTTCATGAAATCTTACCCCGATGAAGTGCTGAAACAAAGAGATTTTCTCTTAGAGAGTGTCTCATGTTGTAACCTATCCCATGGATTTTATGCTGTAATTCTTATCTCTTTTAAAATTTACTATCTTCTGTACAGTTTTCATGAAACTTTCTGTTACAGTAGTGAATAGCACAGATAAATGTCATTTTGTACAACTTTGAATTTACCCCAAGAGCTGAGAGAAAACTTGATCCTATACTTCAATCCGAGTTTCTTCTATAGTCCAACTTTGTTTCTCTACCATCAAGCTTCTCCTTTGTTGCTACTCCAAGCCCCGTCCAAGGTGACCTTGAATACTTTCAGGGATGGGACACCCACAACTTCTCTGGGCAACCTGTTCCAGTGTTCCAGCACTCCCACAGTAAAAAAGGCCTTCCTTTCATCTAATATGTGTAGGAAATCATAAATCTAGGCATAGAAGCTTGGAGTGCAAATTTGAAATTCTTTGGATTTGAAGCACATTTTATATGAATACTGACTTACAGATGACTAAAAGATGTTGATGGGCATTTGAGCTGACAAGTTTTGAAAAAGTGCACGGAAATTAAAATTGAAACCACTAAAATTAAAAACTCCTTGCCATTTTCTTTTTCCTCTCCTATTCAAAATTGCATATGTCAGATATCAGTGCTTCATGCAAACCTCTCAGATGCTCTCAGAGAAAAAGCTTTTCTTTCAGACTAAGTTGCGGTTGACGTAGAACACTAGCAGGAGTGAAAGATTTTCTGGGCATCGGGGCAGCCCGTTCTCCTTGGATTTGTGTGCAGAATGCATTTTATCCAAACTGGAAAATAGATCCCAGCTCTGTTCTATTCATCATTCTTACTTCATCAGGCCAGAAGATTCTGTGAAAAGTAGCCTGTGGACCTTGAAGACAGCGCATGTGAACCAGATGAGAGGTGATAGAGAAGTTGAGGGAGAGAAGAAAGAGCATGAGGCTGAAACCAGAAAGTATTTCTCCACGTGATCATGGAAGATTGCAGGAGCCACTTGGTACTATCAAACCAGCCCAACTTGGCACTGGTGCCACCTTGGGTCTGGGAGCCATGTTGCATATCGTGCATTTTAAGGAGCCAGCTGGCCACACCCAGCCATATGCCCCCAAACACAAACCAAGGCCCTTTTCTCTGGCAAACAAAACTCAGCTGCCCTGCTTCTGGATGGCAGATTGCAGGAACCACTTGGTACTATCAAACCAGCCCAACTTGGCACTGGTGCCACCATGGGTCTGGTCACCATCCTGCCTATTGTAGCTTTTCAGGAGCCAGCCGGTCACTCTCAGCCATAGGCCCCCAAACAAAAACCTCGGCCCGTTTCCCTGGCAAACAAAAGTAAGCTGCCCCGCTTCTGGATGGCAGATTGCAGGAGCTACTTAGTACTATCAAATCAGCCCGACTTGGCACAGGTGCCACCTTGGATCTGGGAACCATCCTGTGTATCGTGGATTTTCAGGGGCCACCCAGCCACTCTCAGCCATATGCCCCCAAAAACAAACCACGGACCTTTTCTCTGGCAAACAAAACTCAACTGCCCCTCTTCTGGATGGCAAATTTTAGGACGCACTTTGTACTACGAAAACCGCCCGACGTGGCACTGGTGCCACCTTGTGTCAGGGAACCATCCTGCATATCGAGCTTTTTAAGGAGCCAGCCGGCCAGGCCCAGCCATATACCCCCAAAAACAAACCACGGACCATTTCTCATGGAAACAAAAATCCGCTGCCCCGCGTCTGGATGGCAGATTGCAGGAGCCACTTTGCACCATCAAACCAGCCCGACTTGGCACTGGTGCCACCTTGGGTCTGGGAACAATCCTGCGTATCGTACATATTCAGGAACCAGCCGAACACTCCCAGCCACAGGCCCCCAAACACAAACAACGGCCCATTTCCCTGGCAAACAAAACTCAGCTGCCCCGCTTCTGGATGGCAGTTTGCAGGAGCCACTTGGGACTATCAAACCAGCCCGACTTGGCACTGGTGCCACCTTGGGTCTGGGAACCATCCTGCGTATGGTGGATTCTAAGGAGCCAGCCGGCCACTCCCAGCCACAGGCCCCCAACAAAAACCACGGCCCTTTTTTCTGGCAAACAAAACTTAGCTGCCTCACTTCTGGATGGCAGATTGCAGGAGTCACTTGGTGTAATCAAACCAGCCCGACTTGGCACTGGTGTCACCTTGGGTCTGGGAACCATCCTGCGTATCGTGGATTCTAAGGAGCCAGCCGGCCACTCCCAGCCACAGGCCCCCAAACAAAATCAACGGCGCTGTTCCCTGGAAAACAAAACACGCCTGCCAACTTTTTGATGGAGTTTGCAGGAGCCACTTGGTACTATCAAACCAGCCCGACTTGGCACTGGTGCCACCTTGGGTCTGGGAAACATCCTGCGTATCGTGGATTCTTAGGAGCCAGCCGGCCACTCCTAGCCACAGGCCCCCAGACAAAAACCTAGGCCTATTTCTCTGGCAAACAAAAGTAAGCTGCCCCGCTTCTGGATGGCAGATTGCAGGAGACACTTGGTACTATCAAACCAGCCCAACTTGGCACTGGTGCCACCTTGGATCTGGGAACCATGCTGTGTATCGTGGATATTCAGGGGCCAGCCGGCCACTCTCAGCCATATGTCCCCAAACAGAAACCTCGGCCCGTTTCTCTGGCAAACAAAACTCAACTGCCCCTCTTCTGGATGGCAAATTGCAGGATGAACTTGATACTAAAACCGCAGGCCGACTTGGTAGTGGTGACACCTTGGACCTGGGAACCATCATGCGTATCGAGCATTTTAAGGAGCCAGCCGGCCACTCCCAGCAATATGCCCCCAAAAACAATCCACGGAATTTTTCTCTGGCAAACAAAAATCAGCTGCCCCGCTTCTGGATGGCAGATTGCAGGAGCCACTTTGCACCATCAAACCAGCCCGACTTGGCACTGGTGCCACCTTGCATCTGGGAACCATGCTGCCTAGCGTGGATTTTCAGGAGCCAGCCGGCCACTCTCAGCCATAGGCCCCCAAACAAAACCCACGGCCCGTTTCCCTGGCAAACAAAATTAAGCTGCCCCGCTTCTGGATGGCAGATTGCAGGACGAACTTGGTAGTATCAAACCAGTCCGACTTGGCACTGGTGCCACCTTGGGTCTGGGAACCATCCTGCGTATTGTGGGTTCAAAGGAGCCAGCCGTCCACTGCCAGCCACAGGCCCCCAAATACAAACAACGGCGCTTTTCCCTGGAAAACAAAACTCGCCTGACAACATTTTGATGGCAGATTGCAGGAGCCACTTGGTACTATCAAATCAGCCCAACTTGGCACTGGTGCCACCATGGGTCTGGTCACCATCCTGCCTATCGTAGCTTTTCAGGAGCCAGCCGGTCACTCTCAGCCATAGGCCCCCAAACACAAACCTCGGCCCGTTTCCCTGGCAAACAAAAGTAAGCTGCCCCGCTTCTGGATGGCAGATTGCAGGAGCTACTTAGTACTATCAAATCAGCCCGACTTGGCACAGGTGCCACCTTGGATCTGGGAACCATCCTGTGTATCGTGGATTTTCAGGGGCCACCCAGCCACTCTCAGCCATATGCCCCCAAAAACAAACCACGGACCTTTTCTCTGGCAAACAAAACTCAACTGCCCCTCTTCTGGATGGCAAATTTTAGGACGCACTTTGTACTACGAAAACCGCCCGACGTGGCACTGGTGCCACCTTGTGTCAGGGAACCATCCTGCATATCGAGCTTTTTAAGGAGCCAGCCGGCCAGGCCCAGCCATATACCCCCAAAAACAAACCACGGACCATTTCTCATGGAAACAAAAATCCGCTGCCCCGCGTCTGGATGGCAGATTGCAGGAGCCACTTTGCACCATCAAACCAGCCCGACTTGGCACTGGTGCCACCTTGGGTCTGGGAACAATCCTGCATATCGTGGATTCTAAGGAGCCAGCTGGCCACTCCCAGCCACAGGCCCCCAAACACAAACAACGGCGCTTTTCCCTGGAAAACAAAACTCGCCTGCCAGCTTTTTGATGGCAGATTGCAGGAGCCACTTGGTACTATCAAATCATCCCAACTTGGCACTGGTGCCACTATGGGTCTGGGAACCATCCTGCCTATTGTAGCATTTCAGGAGCCAGCCGGTCACTCCCAGCCATAGTCCCCCAGACACAAACCTCGGACCGTTTCCCTGGCAAACAAAATTTGGCTGCCCCGATTCTGGATGGCAGATTGCAGGAGCCACATGGTACTATCAAACCAGGCCAACATGGCACTGGTGCCACCTCTGGTCTGGGACCCATCCTGCGTATCGTGGATTCTAAGGAGCCAGCTGGCCACTCCCAGCCACAGGCCCCCAAACACAAACAACGGTGCTTTTCCCTGGAAAACAAAACTCACCTGCCAACTTTTTGATGGCAGATTGCAGGAGCCACTTGGTACTATCAAACCAGCCCAACTTGGCACTGGTGCCACCATGGGTCTGGTCACCATCCTGCCTATCGTAGCTTTTCAGGAGCCAGCCGGTCACTCCCAGCCATAGGCCCCCAGACACAAAGCTCTACCCGTTTCCCTGGCAAACAAAAGTAAGCTACCCCGCTTCTGGATGGCAGATTGCAGGAGTCACTTTGCATCATCAAACCAGCCCGACTTGGCACTGGTGCCACCTCTGGTCTGGGACCCATCCTGCGTATCGTGGATTCTAAGGAGGCAGCTGGCCACTCCCAGCCACAGGCCCCCAAACACAAACAACGGCGCTTTTCCCTGGAAAACAAAACTCGCTTGCCAACTTTTTGATGGCAGATTGCAGGAGCCACTTGGTACTATCAAACCACCCCAACTTGGCAACAAGTGGTTCCTGCAATCTGACATCCATAAGCGGGGTAGCTTACTTTTGTTTGCCAGGGAAATGGACCGTTGTTTGTGTTTGGAGGCGTATGGCTGGGAGTGGCCGACTGGCTCCTTAAAATCCACAATACGCAGCATGGTTCCCAGACCAGATGTGGCACCAGTGCCAAGTCGGGCTGGTTTGATAGTACAAAGTGGCTCCTGCAATCTGCCATCCAGAAGCGGGGCAGCTTACTTTTGTTTGCCAGGGAAACGGGCCGAGGTTTGTGTCTGGGGGCCTATGGCTGGGAGTGAGCGGCTGGCTCCTGAAAAGCTACGATAGGCAGGATGGTGACCAGACCCATGGTGGCACCAGTGCCAAGTTGGGCTGGTTTGATAGTACCAAGTGGCTCCTGCAATCTGCCATCAAAAAGTTGGCAGGCGAGTTTTGTTTTCCAGGGAAAAGCGCCGTTGTTTGTGTTTGGGGACCTGTGGTTGGGAGTGCCCGGCTGGCTCCTTAGAAACCACGATACGCAGCATGGTTACCAGACAAGAGGTGCCACCAGTGCCAAGTTGTGCTGGTTTGATACTACCAAGTGGTTCCTGCAATCTGCCATCCAGAAGCGGGGCAGCTTACTTTTGTTTGCCACGGAAACGGGCCGTTGTTTGTGTTTGGGGGCCTGTGGCTGGGAGTGGCCGACTGGCTCCTTAGAATCCATGATACGCAGGATGGGTCCCAGACCAGAGGTGGCACCAGTGCAAAGTCGGGCTGGTTTGATAGTACCAAGTGGCTCCTGCAATCTGCCATCCAGAAGCGGGGCAGCTTACTTTTGTTTGCGAGGGAAACGGGCCGAGGTTTGTGACTGGGGACCTATGGCTGGGAGTGACCGGCTGGCTCCTGAAAAGTTACGATAGGCAGGATGGTGACCAGACCCATGGTGGCACCAGTGCCAAGTTGGGCTGGTTTGATAGTACCAAGTGGCTCCTGTAATCTGCCATCAAATAGTTGGTAGGCGAGTTTTGTTTTCCAGGGAAAAGCGCCGTTGTTTGTGTTTGGGGGCCTGTGGTAGGGAGTGGCCGGCTGGCTAATTAGAATCCACGATACGCAGGATGGTTCCCAGACCAGAGGTGGCACCAGTGCCAAGACGGGCTAGTTTGATGGTGCAAAGTGGCTCCTGCAATCTGCCATCCAGAAGCGGGGTAGCTTACTTTTGTTTGCCAGGGAAACGGGCCGAGCTTTTTGTCTGGGGGCCTATGGCGGGGAGTGACCGGCTGGCTCCTGAAAAGATAAGATAGGCAGGATGGTGACCAGACGCA
The DNA here is from genome assembly GCF_035770615.1 of Melospiza melodia melodia. Classification (NCBI taxonomy): domain Eukaryota; kingdom Metazoa; phylum Chordata; class Aves; order Passeriformes; family Passerellidae; genus Melospiza; species Melospiza melodia. Next base: position 31,311,469 of record NC_086197.1, read on the forward strand.
TGGTGGCACCAGTGCCAAGTTGGGCTGATTTGATAAAACCAAGTGGCTCCTGCAATCTGCCATCAAAAAGTTGGCAGGAGAGTTTTGTTTCCCAGGGAAAAGCGCCGTTGTTTGTGTTTGGGGGTCTGTGGCTGGGAGTGGCCGGCTGGCTCCTTAGAATCCACGATACGCAGGATGGTTCCCAGACCCAAGGTGGCACCAGTGCCAAGTCGGGCTAGTATGATGGTGCAAAGTGGCTCCTGCAATCTGCCATCCAGAAGCGGGGCAGCTTACTTTTGTTTGCCAGGGAAACGGTCCGAGCTTTGTGTCTCGGGGCCTATGGCTGGGAGTGACCGGCTGGCTCCTGAAAAGCTACGATAGGCAGGATGGTGACCAGACCCATGGTGGCACCAGTGCAAGTTGGGCTGGTTTGATAGTACCAAGTGGCTCCTGCAATCTGCCATCAAAATGTCGGCAGGCGAGTTTTGTTTTCCAGGGAAAAGCGCCGTTGTTTGTGTTTGGGGGCCTGTGGCTGGGAGTGGCCGGCTGGCTCCTTAGAATCCACGATACGCAGGATGGTTCCCAGACCTGAGGTGGCACCAGTGCCAAGTCGGGCTGGTTTTATAGTACCAAGTGCGTCCTGCAATCTGCCATCCAGAAGCGGGGCAGCTTACTTTTGTTTGCCAGGGAAACGGGCCGAGCTTTGTGTCAGGGGGCCTATGGCTGGGAGTGACCGGCTGGCCCCTGAAAAGCTACGATAGGCAGGATGGTGACCAGACCCATGGTGGCACCAGTGCCATGTTCGGCTGATTTCATAGTACCAAGTGGCTCCTGCAATCTGCCATCAAAAAGTCGGCAGGCGAGTTTTGTTTTCCAGGGAAAAGCGCCGTTGTTTGTGTCTGCGGGCCTGTGGCTGGAGTGACCGCCTGGCTCCTTAGAATCCACGATACGCAGCATGGTTCCCAGACCCAAGGTGGCACCAGTGCCAAGTCGGGCTGGTTTGATAGTACCAAGTGGTTCCTGCAATCTGCCATCAAAAAGTTGGCAGGCGAGTTTTGTTTTCCAGGGAAAAGCGTCATTGTTTGTGTTTGGGGGCCTGTGGCTGGGAGTGGCCGGCTGGCTCCTTAGAATCCACGATACGCAGGATGGTTCCCAGACCCAAGCTGGCACCAGTCCCAAGTTGGGCTGGTTTGATAGTACCAAGTGGTTCCTGCAATCTGCCATCCAGAAGCGGGGCAGCTTACTTTTGTTTGCCAGGGAAACGGGCCGAGGTTTGTGTCTGGGGGCCTATGGCTGGGAGTGACCGGCTGGCTCCTGAAAGGCTACGATAGGCAGGATGGTTACCAGACCCATGGTGGCACCAGTGCCAAGTTGGGCTGGTTTGATAGTACCAAGTGGCTCCTGCAATCTGCCATCAAAAACTTGGCAGGCGAGTTTTGTTTCCCAGGGAAAAGCGCCGTTGTTTGTGTTTGGGGGCCTGTGGCTGGGAGTGGCCGGCTGGCTAATTAGAATCCACGACAGGCAGGATGGTTCCCAGACCAGAGGTGACACCAGTGCCAAGTCGGGCTAGTTTGATGGTGAAAAGTGGCTCCTGCAATCTGCCATCCAGAAGCGGGTTAACTTACTTTTGTTTGCCACGGAAAAGGGCCGAGGTTTTTGTCTGGGGGCCTATGGCTGGGAGTGACCGGCTGTCTCCTGAAAAGCTACGATAGGCAGGATGGTGACCAGACCCATGGTGGCACCAGTGCCAAGTTGGGCTGGTTTGATAGTACCAAGTGGCTCCTGCAATCTGCCATCAAAAAGTTGGCAGGCGAGTTTGTTATCCAGGGAAAAGCGCCGTTGTTTTTGTTTGGGGGCCTGTGGCTGGGAGTGGCCGGATGGCTAATTAGAATCCACGATACGCAGCATGGTTCCCAGACCCAAGGTGGCACCAGTGCCAAGTTGGGCTGGTTTGATACTACCAAGTGCGTCCTGCAATCTGCCATCCAGAAGCGGGGCAGCTTACTTTTGTTTGCCAGGGAAACGGGCCGAGGTTTTGTCTGGGGGCCTATGGCAGGGAGTGACCGGCTGGCTCCTGAAAAACTACGATAGGCAGGATGGTGACCAGACCCATGGTGGCACCAGTGCCAAGTTGGGCTGGTTTGATAGTACCAAGTGGCTCCTGCAATCTGCCATCAAAAAGTTGGCAGGCGAGTTTTGTTTTCCAGGGAAAAGCGCCGTTGTTTGTGTTTGGGGGACTGTGGCTGGGAGTGGCCGGCTGGCTCCTTAGAATCCAAAATACGCAGGATGGTTCCCAGACCTGAGGTGGCACCAGTGCCAAGTTGGGCTGGTTTGATTGTAGCAAATGGTTCCTGCAATCTACCATCCAGAAGCGGGGCAGCTTACTTTTGTTTGCCAGGGAAACGGGCCGAGCTTTGTGTCTGGGGGCCTATGGCTGGGAGTGACCGGCTGGCTCCTGAAAAGCTACGATAGGCAGGATGGTGACCAGACCCATGGTGGCACCAGTGCCATGTTCGGCTGATTTCATAGTACCAAGTGGCTCCTGCAATCTGCCATCAAAATGTTGGCAGGCGAGTTTTGTTTTCCAGGGAAAAGCGCCGTTGTTTGTGTCTGCGGGCCTGTGGCTGGAGTGGCCGGCTGGCTCCTTAGAATCCACAATACGCAGCATGGTTCCCAGACCCAAGGTGGCACCAGTGCCAAGTTGGGCTGGTTTGATAGTACCAAGTGGTTCCTGCAATCTGCCATCAAAAAGTTGTCAGGCGAGTTTTGTTTTCCAGGGAAAATCGCCGTTGTTTTTGTTTGGGGGCCTGTGGCTGCGAGTGGCCGGCTGGCTCCTTAGAATCCACGATACCCAGGATGGTTCCCAGACCAGAGGTGGCACCAATACCAAGTCGGGCTGGTTTGATAATAACAAGTGGATCCTGCAATCTGCCATCCAGAATCGGGGCAGCTTACTTTTGTTTGCCAGGGAAACGGGCCGAGGTATTTGTCTGGGGGCCTATGGCTGGGAGTGACCGGCTGGCTCCTGAAAAGCTACGATAGGCAGGATGGTGACCAGACCCATGGTGGCACCAGTGCCAAGTTGGGCTGGTTTGATAGTACCAAGTGGCTCCTGCAATCTGCCATCAAAAAGTTGGCAGGCGAGTTTTGTTTTCCAGGGTAACGCGCCGTTGTTTTTGTTTAGAGGCCTGTGGCTGGGAGTGTCCGCCTGTCCTCTTAGAATCTACGTTACGCAGCATGGTTCCCAGAGCCAAGGTGGCACCAGTGCCAAGTTGGGCTGGTTTGATAGTAGCAAGTGGTTCCTGCAATCTGCCATCCAGAAGAGGGGCAGCTTACTTTTGTTTGCCAGGGAAACGGGCCGAGGTATTTCTCTGGGGGCCTATGGCAGGGAGTGACCGGCCGGCTCCTGAAAAGCTAAGATAGGCAGGATGTTTACCAGACCCATGATGGCACCAGTGCCAAGTTGGGCTAATTTGATACTACCAAGTGGCTCCTGCAATCTGCCATCCAGAATCGGGGGTGCTTACTTTTGTTTTCCAGGGAAACGGGCCGAGGTTTGTGTCTGGGGGTTTATGGCTGGGAGTGACCGGCTGGCTCCTGAAAAGCTACGATAGGCAGGATGGTGACCAGACCCATGGTGGCACCAGTGCCAAGTTGGGCTGGTTTGATAGTACCAAGTGGCTCCTGCAATCTGCCATCAAAATGTTGGCAGGCGAGTTTTGTTTTCCAGGGAAAAGCGCCGTTGTTTGTGTTTGGGCGCCTGTGGCACGGAGTGGCCGGGTGGCTGCTTAGAATCCACGATACGCAGGATGGTTCCCAGACCCATGGTGGCACCAGTGCCAAGTTGGGCTGGTTTGACACTACCAAGTGGCTCCTGCAATCTGCCATCCAGAATCGGGGCAGCTTAATTTTGTTTGCCAGGGAAACGGTCCGAGGTTTGTGATGGGGGCCTATGGCTGGGAGTGACCGGCTGGCTCCTGAAATGGTACAATTGGCAGGATGGTTCCCAGACCCATAGTGGCACCAGTGCCAAGTTGGGATGATTTGATAGTACCAAGTGGCTCCTGCAATCTGCCATCAAAAAGCTGGCAGGCGAGTTTTGTTTTCCAGGGAAAAGCGCCGTTGTTTGTATTTGGGGGCCTGTGGCTGGGAGTGGCCGCCTGGCGCCTTAGAATCTACGTTACGCAGCATGGTTCCCAGACCCAAAGTGGCACCAGTGTCAAGTTGGGCTGGTTTGATAGTACCAAGTGGCTCCTGCAATCTGCCATCCAGAAGCGGGGTAGCTTACTTTTGTTTGCCAGGGAAACGGGCAGAGCTTTCTGTCTGGGGGCCTATGGTTGGGAGTAACCGGCTGGCTCCTGAAAAGCTACGATAGGCAGGATGGTTCCCAGATCCAAGATGGCACCAGTGCCAAGTCGGGGTGGTTTGATGGTGCAACGTGGCTCCTGCAATCTGCCATCCTGACGCGGGGCAGCGGATTTTTGTTTCCAAGAGAAATGGTCCGTGGTTTGTTTTTGGGGCTATATGGCTGGGCGTGGCCTGCTGGCTCCTTAAAAAGCTACGATAGGCAGGATGGTTCCCTGACCCAAGGTGGCACCAGTGCCAAGTCGGGCGGTTTTCATAGTACAAAGTGCGTCCTAAAATTTGCCACCCAGAAGAGGGGCAGTTGAGTTTTGTTTACCAGAGAAAAGGGCCGTGGTTTGTTTTTGGGGGCATATGGCTGATAGTGGCCGTCTGGCGCCTGAAAATCCACGATAGGCAGGATGGTTCCCAGACCAGAGGTGGCACCAGTGCCAAGTCGGGCTGGTTTGATAGTACTAAATAGCACCTGCAATCTGCCATGCAGAAGCGGGGCAGCTTACTTTTGTTTGCCAGGGAAACGGGCCGAGGTTTGTGTCTGGGGGCCTATGGCTGGGAGTGACCGCCTGGCTCCTGAAAAGCTACGATAGGCAGGATGGTTACCAGACCCATGGTGGCACCAGTGCCAAGTTGGGCTGGTTTGATAGTACCAAGTGGCTCCTGCAATCTGCCATCAAAAAGTTGGCAGGCGAGTTTTGTTTTCCAGGGAAAAGCGCCGTTGTTTGTGTTTGGGGGACTGTTGGTGGGAGTGGCCGGCTGGCTCCTTAGAACACACAATACGCAGGATGGTCCCAGACCCAAGGTGGCACCAGTGCCACGTCGGGCTGGTTTGATGGTGAAAAGTGGCTCCTGCAATCTGCCATCCTGAAGCGGGGTAGCTTACTTTTGTGTGCCAGGGAAACGGGCCGAGGTTTATGACTGGGGGCCTAGGGCTAGGAGTGACCGGCTGGCTCCTGAAAAGCAACAATAGGCAGGATGGTTCCCAGACCCAAGGTGGCACCAGTGCCAAGTTGGGCTGGTTTGATGGTACCAACTGGCTCCTGCAATCTGCCATCTAAAAGTTGTCAGGCGAGTTTTGTTTTCCAGGGAAAAGCGCCGTTGATTTTGTTTGGAGGCCTGTGGCTGGCAGTGGCTGCCTGTCGTCTTAGAATCCGGGTTACGCAGCATGGTTCCCAGAGCCAAGGTGGCACCAGTGCCAAGTTGGGCTGGTTTGATGGTGCAAAGTGGCTCCTGCAATCTGCCATCCAGAAGTGCGGTAGCTTACTTTTGTGTGCCAGGGAAACAGGCCGAGCTTTGTGTCTGGGGGCCTATGGCTGGGAGTGACCGGCTGGCTCCTGAAAAGCTACGATAGGCAGGATGGTGACCAGACCCATGGTGGCACCAGTGCCAAGTTGGGCTGGTTTGATAGTACCAAGTGGCTCCTGCAATCTGCCATCAAAAAGTTGGCAGGCGAGTTTTGTTTTCCAGGGAAAAGCGCCGTTGTGTGTGTTTTGGGGCCTGTGGCTGGGAGTGGCCAGCTGGCTCCTTAGAATCCACGATACGCAGGATGGTTCCCAGACCCAAGGTGGCACCAGTGCCAAGTCGGGCTGGTTTGTTAGTACCAAGTGGTTCCTGCAATCTGCCATCCAGAAGCGGGGCAGCTGAATTTTGTTTGCCAGAGAAAAAGGCCGTTGTTTGTGTTTCGGGGCCTGTGGCTGGCAGTGGACGGCTGGCTCCTGAAAATCCATGATACGCAGCATGGTTCCCAGACCCAAGGTGGCACCAGTGCCAAGTAGGGCTGGTTTCATAGTACCCAGTGGCTCCTGCAATCTGCCATCCAGAAGAGGGGCAGTTGAGTTTTGTTTTCCAGAGAAAAGGGCCGTGGTTTGTGTTTGGGGCCTATGGCTGAGAGTGACCGGCTGGCTCCTGAAAAGCTACGATAGGCAGGATGGTGACCAGACCCATGGTGGCACCAGTGCCAAGTCGGGCTGGTTTGATAATACTAAATAGCTCCTGCAATCTGCCATCCAGACGCGGGGCAGCGGATTTTTGCTTGCTGGAGAAAAGTTCCGTGGGTTTTTTTTGGGGGTATATGGCTGGACGTTGCCGGCTGACTCCTTAAAAACATCGATACGCAGGATGGTTCCCTGACCCAAGGTGGCATCACTGCCAAGTCGGGCTGTTTTCGTAGTACCAAGTGCGTCCTGCAATTTGCCATCCAGAAGAGGGGCAGTTGAGTTTTGTTTACCAGAGAAAAGGGCCGTGGTTTGTGTTTGGGGGCATATGGCTGAGAGTGGCCGGCTGGCGCCTGAAAATCCACGATAGGCAGGATGGTTCCCAGAGCCAAGGTGGCACCAGTGCCATGTTGGCCTGGTTTGATAGTACCATGTGGCTCCTGCAATCTGCCATCCAGAAGCGGGGCAGCTTACATTTGTTTGCCAGGGAAACGGGCCGAGGTATTTGTCTGGGGGCCTATGGCTGGGAGTGACCGCCTGGCTCCTGAAAAGCTACGATAGGCAGGATGGTGACCAGACCCATGGTGGCACCAGTGCCAAGTTGGGCTGGTTTGATAGTACCAAGTGGCTCCTGCAATCTGCCATCCAGAAGCGGGGTAGCTTACTTTTGTTTGCCAGGGAAACGGGCAGAGCTTTCTGTCTGGGGGCCTATGGTTGGGAGTAACCGGCTGGCTCCTGAAAAGCTACGATAGGCAGGATGGTTCCCAGATCCAAGATGGCACCAGTGCCAAGTCGGGGTGGTTTGATGGTGCAAAGTGGCTCCTGCAATCTGCCATCCTGACGCGGGGCAGCGGATTTTTGTTTCCAAGAGAAATGGTCCGTGGTTTGTTTTTGGGGCTATATGGCTGGGCGTGGCCTGCTGGCTCCTTAAAAAGCTACGATAGGCAGGATGGTTCCCTGACCCAAGGTGGCACCAGTGCCAAGTCGGGCGGTATTCGTAGTACAAAGTGCGTCCTAAAATTTGCCATCCAGAAGAGGGGCAGTTGAGTTTTGTTTACCAGAGAAAAGGGCCGTGGTTTGTTTTTGGGGGCATATGGCTGATAGTGGCCGTCTGGCCCCTGAAAATCCACGATAGGCAGGATGGTTCCCAGACCAGAGGTGGCACCAGTGCCAAGTCGGGCTGGTTTGATAGTACTAAATAGCACCTGCAATCTGCCATGCAGAAGCGGGGCAGCTTATTTTGTTTGCCAGGGAAACGGGCCGAGGTTTGTGACTGGGGGCCTATGGCTGGGAGTGACCGCCTGGCTCCTGAAAAGCTACGATAGGCAGGATGGTTACCAGACCCATGGTGGCACCAGTGCCAAGTTGGGCTGGTTTGATAGTACCAAGTGGCTCCTGCAATCTGCCATCAAAAAGTTGGCAGGCCAGTTTTGTTTTCCAGGGAAAAGCGCCGTTGTTTGTGTTTGGGGGACTGTGGGTGGGAGTGGCCGGCTTGCTCCTTAGAACACACGATACGCAGGATGGTTCCCAGACCCAAGGTGGCACCAGTGCCACGTCGGGCTGGTTTGATGGTGAAAAGTGGCTCCTGCAATCTGCCATCCTGAAGCGGGGTAGCTTACATTTGTGTGCCAGGGAAACGGGCCGAGGTTTATGACTGGGGGCCTAGGGCTAGAAGTGACTGGCTGGCTCCTGAAAAGCAACAATAGGCAGGATGGTTCCCAGACCCAAGGTGGCACCAGTGCCAAGTTGGGCTGGTTTGATGGTACCAACTGGCTCCTGCAATCTGCCATCTAAAAGTTGTCAGGCGAGTTTTGTTTTCCAGGGAACAGCGCCGTTGATTTTGTTTGGAGGCCTGTGGCTGGCAGTGGCTGCCTGTCATCTTAGAATCCGGGTTACGCAGCATGGTTCCCAGAGCCAAGGTGGCACCAGTGTCAAGTTGGGCTGGTTTGATAGTACCAAGTGGCTCCTGCAATCTGCCATCCAGAAGCGGGGCAGCTTACTTTTGTTTGCCAGGGAAACGGGCCAAGGTATTTGTCTGGGGACCTATGGCTGGGAGTGACCGGCTGGCTCCTGAAAAGCTACGATAGGCAGGATGGTTCCCTGACCCAAGGTGGCACCAGTGCCAAGTCGGGCGGTTTTCGTAGTACAAAGTGCGTCCTAAAATTTGCCATCCAGAAGAGGGGCAGTTGAGTTTTGTTTACCAGAGAAAAGCCCGTGGTTTGTTTTTGGGGGCATATGGCGGATAGTGGCCGTCTGGCCCCTGAAAATCCACGATAGGCAGGATGGTTCCCAGACCAGAGGTGGCACCAGTGCCAAGTCGGGCTGGTTTGATAGTACTAAATAGCACCTGCAATCTGCCATCAAAAAGTTGGCAGGTCAGTTTTGTTTTCCAGGGAAAAGCGCCGTTGTTTGTGTTTGGGGGACTGTGGCTGGGAGTGGCCGGCTGGCTCCTTAGAACACAGGATACGCAGGATGGTTCCCAGACCCAAGGTGGCACCAGTGCCAAGTCGGGCTGGTTTGATAGCACCAAGTGGCTCCTGCAATCTGCCATCCAGAAGCGGGGCAGCTTACTTTTGTTTTCCAGGGAAACGGACCGAGGTTTTTTTCTGGGGGCCTATGGCTGGGAGTGACCGGCTGGCTCCTGAAAAGCTACGATAGGCAGGATGGTGACCAGACCCATGGTGGCACCAGTGCTAAGTTGGGCTGGTTTGATAGTACCAAGTGGCTCCTGCAATCTGCCATCAAAAAGTTGGCAGGCGAGTTTTGTTTTCCAGGGAAAAGCGCCGTTGTGTGTATTTTGGGGCCTGTGGCTGGGAGTGGCCAGCTGGCTCCTTAGAATCCACGATACGCAGGATGGTTCCCAGACCCAAGGTGGCACCAATGCCAAGTCGGGCTGGTTTGTTAGTACCAAGTGGTTCCTGCAATCTGCCATCCAGAAGCGGGGCAGCTGAATTTTGTTTGCCAGAGAAAAGGGCCGTGGTTTGTGTTTGGGGCCTATGGCCGAGAGTGACCGGCTGGCCCCTGAAAATCCACGATAGGAAGGATGGTTCCCAGATCCAAGGTGGCAGCAGTGCCATGTTGTGCTGGTGTGATAGTCCCAAGTGGCTCCTGCAATCTGCCATCAAAAAGTTGACAGGCGAGTTTTGTTTTCCAGGGAAAAGCGCCGTTGTTTGTATTTGGGGGCCTGTGGCTGGGAGTGGCCGGCTGGCTCCTTAGAATCCACGATACGCAGGATGGTTCCCAGACCCAAGGTGGCACCAGTGCCAAGTCGGGCTGGTTAGATACTACCAAGTGGTTCCTGCAATCTGCCATCCAGAAGCGGGGCAGCTTACTTTTGTTTGCCAGGGAAACGGGCCGTGGGTTTTGTTTGGGGGCATATAGCTGAGAGTGGCCGGCTGGCCCCTGAAAATCCACGCTAGGCAGCATGGTTCCAGGATGCAAGGTGGCACCAGTGCCAAGTCGGGCTGGTTTGATGGGTCAAAGTGGCTCCTGCAATCTGCCATCCAGAAGCGGGGCAGCTGATTTTTGTTTGCCAGAGAAAAATTCCGTGGATTGTTTTTGGGGGCATATTGCTGGGATTGGCCGGCTGGCTCCTTAAAATGCTCGATACGCATGATGGTTCCCAGGCCCAAGGTGTCACCACTACCAAGTCGGCCTGCGGTTTTAGTATCAAGTTCATCTTGCAATTTGCCATCCAGAAGAGGGGCAGTTGAGTTTTGTTTGCCAGAGAAACGGGCCGAGGTTTCTGTTTGGGGGCATATGGCTGAGAGTGGCCGGCTGGCCCCTGAAAATCCACGATACACAGCATGGTTCCCAGATCCAAGGTGGCACCAGTGCCAAGTTGGGCTGGTTTGATAGTCCCAAGTGTCTCCTGCAATCTGCCATCCAGAAGCGGGGCAGCTTACTTTTGTTTGCCAGAGAAATAGGCCTAGGTTTTTGTTTGGGGGCCTGTGGCTAGGAGTGGCCGGCTGGCTCCTAAGAATCCACGATTCGCAGGATGTTTACCAGACCCATGGTGGCACCAGTGCCAAGTTGGGCTGCTTTGATAGTACCAAGTGGCTCCTGCAAACTCCATCAAAAAGTTGGCAGGCGTGTTTTGTTTTCCAGGGAACAGCGCCGTTGATTTTGTTTGGGGGCCTGTGGCTGGGAGTGGCCGGCTGGCTCCTTAGAACACACGATACGCAGGATGGTTCCCAGACCCAAGGTGGCACCAGTGCCAAGTCGGGCTGGTTTGATTACACCAAGTGACTCCTGCAATCTGCCATCCAGAAGTGAGGCAGCTAAGTTTTGTTTGCGAGAAAAAAGGGCCGTGGTTTTTGTTGGGGGCCTGTGGCTGGGAGTAGCCGGCTGGCTCCTTAAAATCCACGATAGGCAGGATGGTTCCCAGACCCAAGGTGGCACCAGTGCCAAGTCGGGCTGGTTTGATAGTACCAAGTGGCTCCTGCAATCTGCCATCCAGAAGCAGGGCAGCTGAGTTTTGTTTGCCAGAGAAAAAGGCTGTGGTTTTTGTTTGGGGGCCTGTGGCTGGCAGTGGCCGGCTGGCTCCTGAAAATCCACGATACGCAGCATGGTTCCCAGACCCAAGGTGGCACCAGTACAAAGTGGGGCTCTTTTGACAGTGTCAAGTGCCTCCTGCAATCTCCCATCCAGAAGCGGGGCAGCTGAGTTTTTTTTGCCAGGGAAACGGACCTTTGTTTTTGATTGGGGTCTGTGGCCGAGAGTGGTCGGCTGTCTCCTGACAATCCACAATACGCAGGATGGTTCCCAGACCAAAGGTGGCACCAGTGCCAAGTCGGGCTGGTTTGATAGTACCAAGTGTCTCCTGCACTCTGCCATCCAGAAGCGGGGCAGCTTACTTTTGTTTGCCAGAGAAAAGGGCCGTGGGTTGTGTTTGGGGGCATATGGCTGGGAGTGGCCACCTGGCTCCTTAAAATGCACGATACGCCGCATGGTAACCAGACGCAAGGTGGCACCAGTGCCAAGTCGGGCTGTTTTTGTAGTACCCAGTGGCTCCTGCAATTTGCCATCCAGAAGCGGGGCAGCTAAATTTTGTTTGCTAGAGAAAAGGGCTGTGGTTTGTGTTTGGGGGCCTATGGCCGAGAGTGGTAGGCTGGCCCCTGAAAATCAACGATAGGCAGGATGGTTCCCAGATACAAGGTGGCACCAGTGCCAAGTAAGGCTGGTTGTATGGTTCAAAGTGACTCCTGCAATCTGCCATCCAGAAGCGGGACAGCTGAGTTTTTTTTGCCAGAGAAAAGGTCCGTGGTTTCTTTTTGGGGCATACGGCTTGGAATTGCCGGCTGGCTCCTTAAAATGCTCGATACGCAGGATGGTTCCCAGAGCCAAGGTGGCACCACTGCCAAGTCGGGCTCTTTTTGTAGTACCAAGTGCGTCCTGCAATTTGCCATCCAGAAGAGGGGCAGTTGAGTTTTGTTTGCCAGAGAAAAGGGCCGAGGTTTGTGTTTGGGAGCATATGGCTGGGAATGACCGGCTGGCCCCTGAAAATCCACGATACGCCGGATGGTTCCCAGATCCAAGATGGTACCATTACCAAGTCGGGCTGCTTTGATAGTCCCAAGTGGCTCCTGCAAACTGCCATCCAGAAGCGGGGCAGCTGAGTTTTGTTTGCCAGGGAAATGGGCCGTTGTTTGTGTTTGGGGGCCTGTGGCTGGGAGTGTTCGGCTGGTTCCTGAATATGTACGATACGCAGGATTGTTCCCAGATCCAAGGTGGCAGCAGTGCCATGTTGTGCTGGTGTGATAGTCCCAAGTGGCTCCTGCAATCTGCCATCCAGAAGTGGGGCAGCTGATTTTTGTTTGCCAGAGAAAAGGTCCGTGGTTTGTGTTTGGGGGCATATGGCTGAGAGTGGCCGGCTGGCCCCTGAAAATCCACGATACACAGGATGGTTCCCAGATCCAAGGTGGCACCTGTGCCAAGTCGGGCTGATTTGATAGTACTAAGTAGCTCCTGCAATCTGCCATCCAGAAGCGGGGCAGCTTACTTTTGTTTGCGAGGGAAACGGGCCGAGGTTTCTGTTTGGGGGCCTATGGCTGGGAGTGACCGGCTGGCTCCTGAAAAGCTACAATAGGCAGGATGGTTCCCAGAGCCAAGGTGGCACCAGTGCCAAGTTGGGCTGGTTTGATTGTACCAAGTGGCTCCTGCAATCTGCCATCCAGAAGCAGGGCAGCTGAGTTTTGTTTGCCAGAGAAAAGGGCTTGGTTTGTGTTTGGGGGCATATGGCTGTGTGTGGCCAGCTGGCTCCTTAAAATGCACGATATGCAACATGGCTCCCAGACCCATAGTGGCACCAGTGCCAAGTCGGGCTGGTTTGATAGTACCAAGTGGCTCCTGCAATCTTCTATGATCACGTGGAGAAATACTTTCTGGTTTCAGCCATATGCTCTTTCTTCTCTCCCTCAACTTCTCTATCACCTCTCATCTGGTTCACATGCGCTGTCTTCAAGGTCCACAGGCTACTTTTCACAGAATCTTCTGGCCTGATGAAGTAAGAATGATGAATAGAACAGAGCTGGGATCTATTTTCCAGTTTGGATAAAATGCATTCTGCACACAAATCCAAGGAGAACGTGCTGCCCCGATGCCCAGAAAATCTTTCACTCCTGCTAGTGTTCTACGTCAACCGCAACTTAGTCTGAAAGAAAAGCTTTTTCTCTGAGAGCATCTGAGAGGTTTGCATGAAGCACTGATATCTGACATATGCAATTTTGAATAGGAGAGGAAAAAGAAAATGGCAAGGAGTTTTTAATTTTAGTGGTTTCAATTTTAATTTCCGTGCACTTTTTCAAAACTTGTCAGCTCAAATGCCCATCAACATCTTTTAGTCATCTGTAAGTCAGTATTCATATAAAATGTGCTTCAAATCCAAAGAATTTCAAATTTGCACTCCAAGCTTCTATGCCTAGATTTATGATTTCCTACACATATTAGATGAAAGGAAGGCCTTTTTTACTGTGGGAGTGCTGGAACACTGGAACAGGTTGCCCAGAGAAGTTGTGGGTGTCCCATCCCTGAAAGTATTCAAGGTCACCTTGGACGGGGCTTGGAGCAGCAACAAAGGAGAAGCTTGATGGTAGAGAAACAAAGTTGGACTATAGAAGAAACTCGGATTGAAGTATAGGATCAAGTTTTCTCTCAGCTCTTGGGGTAAATTCAAAGTTGTACAAAATGACATTTATCTGTGCTATTCACTACTGTAACAGAAAGTTTCATGAAAACTGTACAGAAGATAGTAAATTTTAAAAGAGATAAGAATTACAGCATAAAATCCATGGGATAGGTTACAACATGAGACACTCTCTAAGAGAAAATCTCTTTGTTTCAGCACTTCATCGGGGTAAGATTTCATGAAGTGCCAAAGAAGGCGGCAAAATATCATTCGGGACATTATTTACTGGAATTCAGCCTGGCCATTAGTAGGAACTGCCTTTGAACATATCATGTAGATATATCACACACACTTTCCCTTCACTGAAAAATTACTGTTTACAACAAATAAGCAATTGACGATCAAAATTGATTGAAAGCATCTTAAACATGTCAAGTATTTCATTGTAGATGATCTGTGATCCAAATGCTTCTTCCACCTTCGAGAGGGACAGAAGAATTCTTCCATATCATGATGGTTTAAAATTGTATCAACCAATGTTTTCTGCTGAAAAGATATCATCTATTTTTTTCTATTTTTGGAAGAAAATATTCCTAGACATACAACAGGTGAGAACTAAGTAATTTTAAAGAAACAAATGAAATGAAAATATTCTGTAAATAGAATGAAATGAAAAGCTGTGTTTTAAATAGGAGCTAAATATTAAACAGAATTTTTGTACCAGGCATTTGAATTACTGCACCAGCTCTTTTGCCCATCAAGAGAGGCATTTAGCATTTCAGTCTTTTCCAAGGTGTTCATGATCTGCTATGCTGATCTCTGTGTGTGCCTAGGTGTGTGTGGAGGGGGGGGCATATGAAGGGGAGTGTGTATGTTTGCTTTACAATTGTTGTGGCAGATTCATGCCTCAGCTCCACATTTTGTTTTAAAAAGGTCACACCGAGTGGATATGAAGTTTACTATCAACAAGAGATCGATTCCCAAATCATCCATTTGACTCTCCCTTATAAATCATGTGCTTTGTTGCATATTTTATCAAATATACTTTCAAGCCAGATGGAGGAAGGAGGATGTGGGAATCCCTCCACCATCTTGCAACTTTTATGTAAGTAGGTTTTCAAGAAAATCATCATTTCTCTTTTAAATATGTCTGGAACAGGCATGATGGTAGTGTCAACCTGTTGGAGTTTTTGTTGCTGGAAGAAGTTGTACAAAAGGATTGGTTTTTACATTGACCAGTTACTGAATCAAGCGCAGGAATACATTGGAAATTTAGCTGGGGGTTCCTTTTCCCAGCAGACTACTTCTAGAACGAGCTTGTACACTGAAGCTGACTCTTTTGCTCTCTTTTTGTTTCTTTCCTATTTTCTTGGCTTCTTTGCCACTATCTAGACAATTTTGGAACTTTGTTCCCAACTAAAATGGTTTCAATAGTCTGATTGTGATCATACATTTTTACAAGGAATTTTTAAAATCTTTCCTCGAGTCCAGAAAGTCAAGGACTTAGATCTTTTTCTTCCCTTATCAATATTGCCATGAAATTGATAAATAAAGACCAACTCTTTATTTTTGTTTTTAACCCACGTAGATAATTCCCATCCATTAATCCATTTTGTGGACCAATAGCTGCCATTCTGATGGAAGCTGTCACTTCTTAACAATAGGCATTCTGTGACTATGTTGACTGCACTTTGGGTGAAGATCCTAACTGGTCTTAGATATACATAGGGAGAAATTTGCTCAGCCAGTGTCAGTCTTAAGCATGCGTATCAGAAGATCTTTCTAGAGCTGGGAATTTTCCCATGAAAGGGATTCAGTTAGGGAAGAGACACTTGTGCCAGAGTTTTACATTCTTCTTGAACACTGCTTAAGGAACTTAGATGCCATGTCCATTTGGATCTCTGTCTGCACAGAACTTTGTCATGCCAGCGCTTTGAAATGCATCTTGAAGAGAATTCACTAGCACAGAATGAAAGAGAGTGGAAGGGGTTGGTGGGGCTAACCAGGCCCAACCCCCCTGCCTAAACCAGGATACCTAGAGCCTCTTGCCCAGGATTCTATCTGGGTGTACTTTTAATGTCTTCGAAGATCCAGGCTCCACAATCTTTCTGGGCAGTCTGTGCCGTGGTTCAGTCACCCTGACAGTAAAGAAACATTTACTGATGTTCAAAGGCAATCTCCTGTATTTCAGTGTGTGCCCACTGCCTCTTGTCTTTTCCCTCAGCATCACTGAAAAGACACTGATTCCCTCCCCTTTGCACTATTGCTTCCATATGTATGTGTGATGCCATGTAGAGGTATGTCAAAAACCTCCCTGAAGCCCAGGCAGATAATATTCCCTTCATCTACCAGTCAAGTTGATTCATCAGAGGAGTTTAAAGTGATGTTCAGCATGAAATTCCCCTGAAAAATCATGCTAACTACATTATTTGGTCATCTGTCATGTGCCTGGCAAGGATTTCCAGGAAGAGCTGCTTCATCAACTTCCTGGGGATAAAAAAGAGGCTGGCTGGTTTGTACTATGGCGAGTCCTCTTAATTGCCTTTTTTGAAGATGGGTGTCATTTGCTAACATCCACTCTTTTGCTCCTCTTCTCATCTACACCTCGGCAAAAAGCTTTTCCACTATGTCTGGCTAGGAAAAACTGTGCCAGCACAGAAAACATCTCCCATCATGTTCTAGAAGTTGCACGGATGTCTGCCAAGTGTTTGGCAGGAAGAAAAGAAAAGTTGTCCAAAACAGCTTCCAATCGAATGTTCCTGTGATTGGAAAAGTCAGGAGAGTGCAAAGGTACTGTTTTCTATCAGTTGGCAAGGTGCGCACACAATCCCAGTGTTGTACAGCTTGCTTCTTCACCTTCCCGAAGCTGCCGCTCTCGCCGGCTGCCGGAGCCCAAGAAGCGGCTTCTTCGCGCAAAGACGATTGTGCCGCTCACAGTGCTCTCCTTAGCGCGGCTTCTGCCGAAAGACGCCCGGCAGCGGCTCTTACCTCCGGAGAGCATCCTACCTTCGTCTTTAGCTCCTCTTCTCATCTACACCTCGGCAAAACGCTTTTCCACTATGTCTGGCTAGGAAAACCTGTGCCAGCACAGAAAACATCTCCCATCGTGTTCTAGAAGTTGCACGGATGTCTGCCAAGTGTTTGGCAGGAAGAAAAGAAAAGTTGTCCAAAACAGCTTCCAATCGAATGTTCCTGTGATTGGAAAAGTCAGGAGAGTGCAAAGGTACTGTTTTCTATCAGTTGGCAAGGTGCGCACACAATCCCAGTGTTGTACAGCTTGCTTCTTCACCTTCCCGAAGCTGCCGCTCTCGCCGGCTGCCGGAGCCCAAGAAGCGGCTTCTTCGCACAAAGACGATTGTGCCGCTCACAGGGCTCTCCTTAGCGCGGCTTCTGCCGAAAGACGCCCGGCAGCGGCTCTTACCTCCGGAGAGCATCCTACCTTCGTCTTTCGCGTCTTATGTAGTCTACACCTCGGCAAAAAGCTTTTCCACTATGTCTGGCTAGGAAAAACTGTGCCAGCACAGAAAACATCTCCCATCGTGTTCTAGAAGTTGCACGGATGTCTGCCAAGTGTTTGGCAGGAAGAAAAGAAAAGTTGTCCAAAACAGCTTCCAATCGAATGTTCCTGTGATTGGAAAAGTCAGGAGAGTGCAAAGGTACTGTTTTCTATCAGTTGGCAAGGTGCGCACACAATCCCAGTGTTGTACAGCTTGCTTCTTCACCTTCCCGAAGCTGCCGCTCTCGCCGGCTCCCGGAGCCCAAGAAGCGGCTTCTTCGCGCAAAGACGATTGTGCCGCTCACAGTGCTCTCCTTAGCGCGGCTTCTGCCGAAAGACGCCCGGCAGCGGCTCTTACCTCCGGAGAGCATCCTACCTTCGTCTTTCGCGTCTTATGTAGTCTACACCTCGGCAAAACGGTTTTCCACTATGTCTGGCTAGGAAAAACTGTGCCAGCACAGAAAACATCTCCCATCGTGTTCTAGAAGTTGCACGGATGTCTGCCAAGTGTTTGGCAGGAAGAAAAGAAAAGTTGTCCAAAACAGCTTCCAATCGAATGTTCCTGTGATTGGAAAAGTCAGGAGAGTGCAAAGGTACTGTTTTCTATCAGTTGGCAAGGTGCGCACACAATCCCAGTGTTGTACAGCTTGCTTCTTCACCTTCCCGAAGCTGCCGCTCTCGCCGGCTGCCGGAGCCCAAGAAGCGGGTTCTTCGCGCAAAGACGATTGTGCCGCTCACAGTGCTCCCCTTAGCGCGGCTTCTGCCGAAAGACGCCCGGCAGCGGCTCTTACCTCCTGAGAGTGGCAGCTTCGGGAAGGTGAAGAAGCAAGCTGTACAACACTGGGATTGTGTGCGCACCTTGCCAACTGATAGAAAACAGTACCTTTGCACTCTCCTGACTTTTCCAATCACAGGAACATTCGATTGGAAGCTGTTTTGGACAACTTTTCTTTTCTTCCTGCCAAACACTTGGCAGACATATCTGCAACTTCTAGAAAACGATGGGCGATGTTTTCTGGGCTGGCACGGTTTTTCCTAGCCAGACATAGTGGAAAAGCGTTTTGCTAAGATGTAGACTACATAAGACGCGAAAGACGAAGGTAGGATGCTCTCCGGAGTTAAGAGCCGCTGCCGGGCGTCTTTCGGCAGAAGCCGCGCTAAGGAGAGCCCTGTGAGCGGCACAATCGTCTTTGCGCGAACAAGCCGATTCTTCGGTTCCGGGAGCCGGCGAGAGCGGCAGCTTCGGGAAGGTGAAGAAGCAAGCTGTACAACACTGGGATTGTGTGCGCACTTTGCCAACTGATAGAAAACAGTACCTTTGCACTCTCCTGACTTTTCCAATCACAGGAACATTCGATTGGAAGCTGTTTTGGACAACTTTTCTTTTCTTCCTGCCAAACACTTGGCAGACATCCGTGCAACTTCTAGAACACGATGGGAGATGTTTTCTGTGCTGGCACAGTTTTTCCTAGCCAGACATAGTGGAAAAGCGTTTTGCTAAGATGTAGACTACAAAAGACGCGAAAGACGAAGGTAGGATGCTCTCCGGAGGTAAGAGCCGCTGCCGGGCGTCTTTCGGCAGAAGCCGCGCTAAGGAGAGCCCTGTGAGCGGCACAATCGTCTTTGCGCGAAGAAGCCGCTTCTTGGGCTCCGGCAGCCGGCGAGAGCGGCAGCTTCGGGAAGGTGAAGAAGCAAGCTGTACAACACTGGGATTGTGTGCGCACCTTGCCAACTGATAGAAAACAGTACCTTTGCACTCTCCTGACTTTTCCAATCACAGGAACATTCGATTGGAAGCTGTTTTGGACAACTTTTCTTTTCTTCCTGCCAAACACTTGGCAGACATCCGTGCAACTTCGAGAACACGATGGGAGATGTTTTCTGTGCTGGCACAGTTTTTCCTAGCCAGACATAGTGGAAAAGCGTTTTGCCGAGCTGTAGATGAGAAGAGGAGCTAAAGACGAAGGTAGGATGCTCTCCGGAGGTAAGAGCCGCTGCCGGGCGTCTTTCGGCAGAAGCCGCGCTAAGGAGAGCACTGTGAGCGGCACAATCGTCTTTGCGCGAAGAAGCCGCTTCTTGGGCTCCGGGAGCCGGCGAGAGCGGCAGCTTCGGGAAGGTGAAGAAGCAAGCTGTACAACACTGGGATTGTGTGCGCACCTTGCCAACTGATAGAAAACAGTACCTTTGCACTCTCCTGACTTTTCCAATCACAGGAACATTCGATTGGAAGCTGTTTTGGACAACTTTTCTTTTCTTCCTGCCAAACACTTGGCAGACATCCGTGCAACTTCTAGAACACGATGGGAGATGTTTTCTGTGCTGGCACAGTTTTTCCTAGCCAGACATAGTGGAAAAGCGTTTTGCTAAGATGTAGACTACAAAAGACGCGAAAGACGAAGGTAGGATGCTCTCCGGAGGTAAGAGCCGCTGCCGGGCGTCTTTCGGCAGAAGCCGCGCTAAGGAGAGCACTGTGAGCGGCACAATCGTCTTTGCGCGAAGAAGCCGCTTCTTGGGCTCCGGCAGCCGGCGAGAGCGGCAGCTTCGGGAAGGTGAAGAAGCAAGCTGTACAACACTGGGATTGTGTGCGCACCTTGCCAACTGATAGAAAACAGTACCTTTGCACTCTCCTGACTTTTCCAATCACAGGAACATTCGATTGGAAGCTGTTTTGGACAACTTTTCTTTTCTTCCTGCCAAACACTTGGCAGACATCCGTGCAACTTCTAGAACACGATGGGAGATGTTTTCTGTGCTGGCACAGTTTTTCCTAGCCAGACATAGTGGAAAAGCGTTTTGCTAAGATGTAGACTACAAAAGACGCGAAAGACGAAGGTAGGATGCTCTCCGGATGTAAGAGCCGCTGCCGGGCGTCTTTCGGCAGAAGCCGCGCTAAGGAGAGCACTGTGAGCGGCACAATCGTCTTTGCGCGAAGAAGCCGCTTCTTGGGCTCCGGCAGCCGGCGAGAGCGGCAGCTTCGGGAAGGTGAAGAAGCAAGCTGTACAACACTGGGATTGTGTGCGCACCTTGCCAACTGATAGAAAACAGTACCTTTGCACTCTCCTGACTTTTCCAATCACAGGAACATTCGATTGGAAGCTGTTTTGGACAACTTTTCTTTTCTTCCTGCCAAACACTTGGCAGACATCCGTGCAACTTCTAGAACACGATGGGAGATGTTTTCTGTGCTGGCACAGTTTTTCCTAGCCAGACATAGTGGAAAAGCGTTTTGCCGAGGTGTAGATGAGAAGAGGAGCTAAAGACGAAGGTAGGATGCTCTCCGGAGGTAAGAGCCGCTGCCGGGCGTCTTTCGGCAGAAGCCGCGCTAAGGAGAGCCCTGTTAGCGGCACAATCGTCTTTGCGCGAAGAAGCCGCTTCTTGGGCTCCGGCAGCCGGCGAGAGCGGCAGCTTCGGGAAGGTGAAGAAGCAAGCTGTACAACACTGGGATTGTGTGCGCACCTTGCCAACTGATAGAAAACAGTACCTTTGCACTCTCCTGACTTTTCCAATCACAGGAACATTCGATTGGAAGCTGTTTTGGACAACTTTTCTTTTCTTCCTGCCAAACACTTGGCAGACATCCGTGCAACTTCTAGAACACGATGGGAGATGTTTTCTGTGCTGGCACAGTTTTTCCTAGCCAGACATAGTGGAAAAGCGTTTTGCTAAGATGTAGACTACAAAAGACGCGAAAGACGAAGGTAGGATGCTCTCCGGAGGTAAGAGCCGCTGCCGGGCGTCTTTCGGCAGAAGCCGCGCTAAGGAGAGCACTGTGAGCGGCACAATCGTCTTTGCGCGAAGAAGCCGCTTCTTGGGCTCCGGCAGCCGGCGAGAGCGGCAGCTTCGGGAAGGTGAAGAAGCAAGCTGTACAACACTGGGATTGTGTGCGCACCTTGCCAACTGATAGAAAACAGTACCTTTGCACTCTCCTGACTTTTCCAATCACAGGAACATTCGATTGGAAGCTGTTTTGGACAACTTTTCTTTTCTTCCTGCCAAACACTTGGCAGACATCCGTGCAACTTCTAGAACACGATGGGAGATGTTTTCTGTGCTGGCACAGTTTTTCCTAGCCAGACATAGTGGAAAAGCGTTTTGCTAAGATGTAGACTACAAAAGACGCGAAAGACGAAGGTAGGATGCTCTCCGGAGGTAAGAGCCGCTGCCGGGCGTCTTTCGGCAGAAGCCGCGCTAAGGAGAGCCCTGTGAGCGGCACAATCGTCTTTGCGCGAAGAAGCCGCTTCTTGGGCTCCGGCAGCCGGCGAGAGCGGCAGCTTCGGGAAGGTGAAGAAGCAAGCTGTACAACACTGGGATTGTGTGCGCACTTTGCCAACTGATAGAAAACAGTACCTTTGCACTCTCCTGACTTTTCCAATCACAGGAACATTCGATTGGAAGCTGTTTTGGACAACTTTTCTTTTCTTCCTGCCAAACACTTGGCAGACATCCGTGCAACTTCTAGAACACGATGGGAGATGTTTTCTGTGCTGGCACAGTTTTTCCTAGCCAGACATAGTGGAAAAGCGTTTTGCCGAGGTGTAGATGAGAAGAGGAGCTAAAGACGAAGGTAGGATGCTCTCCGGAGGTAAGAGCCGCTGCCGGGCGTCTTTCGGCAGAAGCCGCGCTAAGGAGAGCCCTGTGAGCGGCACAATCGTCTTTGCGCGAAGAAGCCGCTTCTTGGGCTCCGGCAGCCGGCGAGAGCGGCAGCTTCGGGAAGGTGAAGAAGCAAGCTGTACAACACTGGGATTGTGTGCGCACCTTGCCAACTGATAGAAAACAGTACCTTTGCACTCTCCTGACTTTTCCAATCACAGGAACATTCGATTGGAAGCTGTTTTGGACAACTTTTCTTTTCTTCCTGCCAAACACTTGGCAGACATCCGTGCAACTTCTAGAACACGATGGGAGATGTTTTCTGTGCTGGCACAGTTTTTCCTAGCCAGACATAGTGGAGAAGCGTTTTGCTAAGATGTAGACTACAAAAGACGCGAAAGACGAAGGTAGGATGCTCTCCGGAGGTAAGAGCCGCTGCCGGGCGTCTTTCGGCAGAAGCCGCGCTAAGGAGAGCACTGTGAGCGGCACAATCGTCTTTGCGCGAAGAAGCCGCTTCTTGGGCTCCGGGAGCCGGCGAGAGCGGCAGCTTCGGGAAGGTGAAGAAGCAAGCTGTACAACACTGGGATTGTGTGCGCACCTTGCCAACTGATAGAAAACAGTACCTTTGCACTCTCCTGACTTTTCCAATCACAGGAACATTCGATTGGAAGCTGTTTTGGACAACTTTTCTTTTCTTCCTGCCAAACACTTGGCAGACATCCGTGCAACTTCTAGAACACGATGGGAGATGTTTTCTGTGCTGGCACAGTTTTTCCTAGCCAGACATAGTGGAAAAGCGTTTTGCTAAGATGTAGACTACAAAAGACGCGAAAGACGAAGGTAGGATGCTCTCCGGAGGTAAGAGCCGCTGCCGGGCGTCTTTCGGCAGAAGCCGCGCTAAGGAGAGCACTGTGAGCGGCACAATCGTCTTTGCGCGAAGAAGCCGCTTCTTGGGCTCCGGCAGCCGGCGAGAGCGGCAGCTTCGGGAAGGTGAAGAAGCAAGCTGTACAACACTGGGATTGTGTGCGCACTTTGCCAACTGATAGAAAACAGTACCTTTGCACTCTCCTGACTTTTCCAATCACAGGAACATTCGATTGGAAGCTGTTTTGGACAACTTTTCTTTTCTTCCTGCCAAACACTTGGCAGACATCCGTGCAACTTCTAGAACACGATGGGAGATGTTTTCTGTGCTGGCACAGTTTTTCCTAGCCAGACATAGTGGAAAAGCGTTTTGCCGAGGTGTAGATGAGAAGAGGAGCTAAAGACGAAGGTAGGATGCTCTCCGGAGGTAAGAGCCGCTGCCGGGCGTCTTTCGGCAGAAGCCGCGCTAAGGAGAGCACTGTGAGGGGCACAATCGTCTTTGCGCGAAGAAGCCGCTTCTTGGGCTCCGGCAGCCGGCGAGAGCGGCAGCTTCGGGAAGGTGAAGAAGCAAGCTGTACAACACTGGGATTGTGTGCGCACCTTGCCAACTGATAGAAAACAGTACCTTTGCACTCTCCTGACTTTTCCAATCACAGGAACATTCGATTGGAAGCTGTTTTGGACAACTTTTCTTTTCTTCCTGCCAAACACTTGGCAGACATCCGTGCAACTTCTAGAACAAGATGGGAGATGTTTTCTGTGCTGGCACAGTTTTTCCTAGCCAGACATAGTGGAAAAGCGTTTTGCTAAGATGTAGACGACAACAGAGGCTAAAGAGTGGATGTTAGCAAATGACACCCATCTTCAAAAAAGGCAATTAAGAGGACTCGCCATAGTACAAACCAGCCAGCCTCTTTTTTATCCCCAGGAAGTTGATGAAGCAGCTCTTCCTGGAAATCCTTGCCAGGCACATGACAGATGACCAAATAATGTAGTTAGCATGATTTTTCAGGGGAATTTCATGCTGAACATCACTTTAAACTCCTCTGATGAATCAACTTGACTGGTAGATGAAGGGAATATTATCTGCCTGGGCTTCAGGGAGGTTTTTGACATACCTCTACATGGCATCACACATACATATGGAAGCAATAGTGCAAAGGGGAGGGAATCAGTGTCTTTTCAGTGATGCTGAGGGAAAAGACAAGAGGCAGTGGGCACACACTGAAATACAGGAGATTGCCTTTGAACATCAGTAAATGTTTCTTTACTGTCAGGGTGACTGAACCACGGCACAGACTGCCCAGAAAGATTGTGGAGCCTGGATCTTCGAAGACATTAAAAGTACACCCAGATAGAATCCTGGGCAAGAGGCTCTAGGTATCCTGGTTTAGGCAGGGGGGTTGGGCCTGGTTAGCCCCACCAACCCCTTCCACTCTCTTTCATTCTGTGCTAGTGAATTCTCTTCAAGATGCATTTCAAAGCGCTGGCATGACAAAGTTCTGTGCAGACAGAGATCCAAATGGACATGGCATCTAAGTTCCTTAAGCAGTGTTCAAGAAGAATGTAAAACTCTGGCACAAGTGTCTCTTCCCTAACTGAATCCCTTTCATGGGAAAATTCCCAGCTCTAGAAAGATCTTCTGATACGCATGCTTAAGACTGACACTGGCTGAGCAAATTTCTCCCTATGTATATCTAAGACCAGTTAGGATCTTCACCCAAAGTGCAGTCAACATAGTCACAGAATGCCTATTGTTAAGAAGTGACAGCTTCCATCAGAATGGCAGCTATTGGTCCACAAAATGGATTAATGGATGGGAATTATCTACGTGGGTTAAAAACAAAAATAAAGAGTTGGTCTTTATTTATCAATTTCATGGCAATATTGATAAGGGAAGAAAAAGATCTAAGTCCTTGACTTTCTGGACTCGAGGAAAGATTTTAAAAATTCCTTGTAAAAATGTATGATCACAATCAGACTATTGAAACCATTTTAGTTGGGAACAAAGTTCCAAAATTGTCTAGATAGTGGCAAAGAAGCCAAGAAAATAGGAAAGAAACAAAAAGAGAGCAAAAGAGTCAGCTTCAGTGTACAAGCTCGTTCTAGAAGTAGTCTGCTGGGAAAAGGAACCCCCAGCTAAATTTCCAATGTATTCCTGCGCTTGATTCAGTAACTGGTCAATGTAAAAACCAATCCTTTTGTACAACTTCTTCCAGCAACAAAAACTCCAACAGGTTGACACTACCATCATGCCTGTTCCAGACATATTTAAAAGAGAAATGATGATTTTCTTGAAAACCTACTTACATAAAAGTTGCAAGATGGTGGAGGGATTCCCACATCCTCCTTCCTCCATCTGGCTTGAAAGTATATTTGATAAAATATGCAACAAAGCACATGATTTATAAGGGAGAGTCAAATGGATGATTTGGGAATCGATCTCTTGTTGATAGTAAACTTCATATCCACTCGGTGTGACCTTTTTAAAACAAAATGTGGAGCTGAGGCATGAATCTGCCACAACAATTGTAAAGCAAACATACACACTCCCCTTCATATGCCCCCCCCTCCACACACACCTAGGCACACACAGAGATCAGCATAGCAGATCATGAACACCTTGGAAAAGACTGAAATGCTAAATGCCTCTCTTGATGGGCAAAAGAGCTGGTGCAGTAATTCAAATGCCTGGTACAAAAATTCTGTTTAATATTTAGCTCCTATTTAAAACACAGCTTTTCATTTCATTCTATTTACAGAATATTTTCATTTCATTTGTTTCTTTAAAATTACTTAGTTCTCACCTGTTGTATGTCTAGGAATATTTTCTTCCAAAAATAGAAAAAAATAGATGATATCTTTTCAGCAGAAAACATTGGTTGATACAATTTTAAACCATCATGATATGGAAGAATTCTTCTGTCCCTCTCAAAGGTGGAAGAAGCATTTGGATCACAGATCATCTACAATGAAATACTTGACATGTTTAAGATGCTTTCAATCAATTTTGATCGTCAATTGCTTATTTGTTGTAAACAGTAATTTTTCAGTGAAGGGAAAGTGTGTGTGATATATCTACATGATATGTTCAAAGGCAGTTCCTACTAATGGCCAGGCTGAATTCCAGTAAATAATGTCCCGAATGATATTTTGCCGCCTTCTTTGGCACTTCATGAAATCTTACCCCGATGAAGTGCTGAAACAAAGAGATTTTCTCTTAGAGAGTGTCTCATGTTGTAACCTATCCCATGGATTTTATGCTGTAATTCTTATCTCTTTTAAAATTTACTATCTTCTGTACAGTTTTCATGAAACTTTCTGTTACAGTAGTGAATAGCACAGATAAATGTCATTTTGTACAACTTTGAATTTACCCCAAGAGCTGAGAGAAAACTTGATCCTATACTTCAATCCGAGTTTCTTCTATAGTCCAACTTTGTTTCTCTACCATCAAGCTTCTCCTTTGTTGCTGCTCCAAGCCCCGTCCAAGGTGACCTTGAATACTTTCAGGGATGGGACACCCACAACTTCTCTGGGCAACCTGTTCCAGTGTTCCAGCACTCCCACAGTAAAAAAGGCCTTCCTTTCATCTAATATGTGTAGGAAATCATAAATCTAGGCATAGAAGCTTGGAGTGCAAATTTGAAATTCTTTGGATTTGAAGCACATTTTATATGAATACTGACTTACAGATGACTAAAAGATGTTGATGGGCATTTGAGCTGACAAGTTTTGAAAAAGTGCACGGAAATTAAAATTGAAACCACTAAAATTAAAAACTCCTTGCCATTTTCTTTTTCCTCTCCTATTCAAAATTGCATATGTCAGATATCAGTGCTTCATGCAAACCTCTCAGATGCTCTCAGAGAAAAAGCTTTTCTTTCAGACTAAGTTGCGGTTGACGTAGAACACTAGCAGGAGTGAAAGATTTTCTGGGCATCGGGGCAGCACGTTCTCCTTGGATTTGTGTGCAGAATGCATTTTATCCAAACTGGAAAATAGATCCCAGCTCTGTTCTATTCATCATTCTTACTTCATCAGGCCAGAAGATTCTGTGAAAAGTAGCCTGTGGACCTTGAAGACAGCGCATGTGAACCAGATGAGAGGTGATAGAGAAGTTGAGGGAGAGAAGAAAGAGCATGAGGCTGAAACCAGAAAGTATTTCTCCACGTGATCATGGAAGATTGCAGGAGCCACTTGGTACTATCAAACCAGCCCAACTTGGCACTGGTGCCACCTTGGGTCTGGGAGCCATGTTGCATATCGTGCATTTTAAGGAGCCAGCTGGCCACACCCAGCCATATGCCCCCAAACACAAACCAAGGCCCTTTTCTCTGGCAAACAAAACTCAGCTGCCCTGCTTCTGGATGGCAGATTGCAGGAACCACTTGGTACTATCAAACCAGCCCAACTTGGCACTGGTGCCACCATGGGTCTGGTCACCATCCTGCCTATTGTAGCTTTTCAGGAGCCAGCCGGTCACTCTCAGCCATAGGCCCCCAAACACAAACCTCGGCCCGTTTCCCTGGCAAACAAAAGTAAGCTGCCCCGCTTCTGGATGGCACATTGCAGGAGCTACTTAGTACTATCAAATCAGCCCGACTTGGCACAGGTGCCACCTTGGATCTGGGAACCATCCTGTGTATCGTGGATTTTCAGGGGCCAGCCAGCCACTCTCAGCCATATGCCCCCAAAAACAAACCACGGACCTTTTCTCTGGCAAACAAAACTCAACTGCCCCTCTTCTGGATGGCAAATTTTAGGACGCACTTTGTACTACGAAAACCGCCCGACGTGGCACTGGTGCCACCTTGTGTCAGGGAACCATCCTGCATATCGAGCTTTTTAAGGAGCCAGCCGGCCAGGCCCAGCCATATACCCCCAAAAACAAACCACGGACCATTTCTCATGGAAACAAAAATCCGCTGCCCCGCGTCTGGATGGCAGATTGCAGGAGCCACTTTGCACCATCAAACCAGCCCGACTTGGCACTGGTGCCACCTTGGGTCTGGGAACAATCCTGCGTATCGTACATATTCAGGAACCAGCCGACCACTCCCAGCCACAGGCCCCCAAACACAAACAACGGCCCATTTCCCTGGCAAACAAAACTCAGCTGCCCCGCTTCTGGATGGCAGTTTGCAGGAGCCACTTGGGACTATCAAACCAGCCCGACTTGGCACTGGTGCCACCTTGGGTCTGGGAACCATCCTGCGTATGGTGGATTCTAAGGAGCCAGCCGGCCACTCCCAGCCACAGGCCCCCAACAAAAACCACGGCCCTTTTTTCTGGCAAACAAAACTTAGCTGCCTCACTTCTGGATGGCAGATTGCAGGAGCCACTTGGTGTAATCAAACCAGCCCGACTTGGCACTGGTGCCACCTTGGGTCTGGGAACCATCCTGCGTATCGTGGATTCTAAGGAGCCAGCCGGCCACTCCCAGCCACAGGCCCCCAAACAAAATCAACGGCGCTGTTCCCTGGAAAACAAAACACGCCTGCCAACTTTTTGATGGAGTTTGCAGGAGCCACTTGGTACTATCAAACCAGCCCGACTTGGCACTGGTGTCACCTTGGGTCTGGGAAACATCCTGCGTATCGTGGATTCTTAGGAGCCAGCCGGCCACTCCTAGCCACAGGCCCCCAGACAAAAACCTAGGCCTATTTCTCTGGCAAACAAAAGTAAGCTGCCCCGCTTCTGGATGGCAGATTGCAGGAGCCACTTGGTACTATCAAACCAGCCCAACTTGGCACTGGTGCCACCTTGGCTCTGGGAACCATCCTGCCTATTGTAGCTTTTCAGGAGCCAGCCGGTCACTCCCAGCCATAGGCCCCCAAACAGAAACCTCGGCCCGTTTCCCTGGCAAAGAAAAGTAAGCTGCCCCGCTTCTGGATGGCAGATTGCAGGAGCTACTTAGTACTATCAAATCAGCCCGACTTGGCACAGGTGCCACCTTGGATCTGGGAACCATCCTGTGTATCGTGGATTTTCAGGGGCCAGCCGGCCACTCTCAGCCATATGCCCCCAAACACAAACCACGGACCTTTTCTCTGGCAAACAAAAATCAGCTGCCCCACTTCTGGATGGCAGATTGCAGGAGCCACTTGGGACTATCACACCAGCACAACATGGCACTGCTGCCACCTTGGATCTGGGAACAATCCTGCGTATCGTACATATTCAGGAACCAGCCGAACACTCCCAGCCACAGGCCCCCAAACACAAACAACGGCCCATTTCCCTGGCAAACAAAACTCAGCTGCCCCGCTTCTGGTGTGGCAGTTTGCAGGAGCCACTTGGGACTATCAAAGCAGCCCGACTTGGTAATGGTACCATCTTGGATCTGGGAACCATCCGGCGTATCGTGGATTTTCAGGGGCCAGCCGGTCATTCCCAGCCATATGCTCCCAAACACAAACCTCGGCCCTTTTCTCTGGCAAACAAAACTCAACTGCCCCTCTTCTGGATGGCAAATTGCAGGACGCACTTGGTACTACAAAAAGAGCCCGACTTGGCAGTGGTGCCACCTTGGCTCTGGGAACCATCCTGCGTATCGAACATTTTAAGGAGCCAGCCGGCAATTCCCAGCCGTATGCCCCAAAAAGAAACCACGGACCTTTTCTCTGGCAAAAAAAACTCAGCTGTCCCGCTTCTGGATGGCAGATTGCAGGAGTCACTTTGAACCATACAACCAGCCTTACTTGGCACTGGTGCCACCTTGTATCTGGGAACCATCCTGCCTATCGTTGATTTTCAGGGGCCAGACTACCACTCTCGGCCATAGGCCCCCAAACACAAACCACAGCCCTTTTCTCTAGCAAACAAAATTTAGCTGCCCCGCTTCTGGATGGCAAATTGCAGGAGCCACTGGGTACTACAAAAACAGCCCGACTTGGCACTGGTGCCACCTTGCGTCTGGTTACCATGCGGCGTATCGTGCATTTTAAGGAGCCAGGTGGCCACTCCCAGCCATATGCCCCCAAACACAACCCACGGCCCTTTTCTCTGGCAAACAAAACTCAGCTGCCCCGCTTCTGGATGGCAGAGTGCAGGAGACACTTGGTACTATCAAACCAGCCCGACTTGGCACTGGTGCCACCTTTGGTCTGGGAACCATCCTGCGTATTGTGGATTGTCAGGAGACAGCCGACCACTCTCGGCCACAGACCCCAATCAAAAACAAAGGTCCGTTTCCCTGGCAAAAAAAACTCAGCTGCCCCGCTTCTGGATGGGAGATTGCAGGAGGCACTTGACACTGTCAAACGAGCCCCACTTTGTACTGGTGCCACCTTGGGTCTGGGAACCATCCTGCCTATCGTGGATTTTCAGGAGCCAGCCGGCCACTGCCAGCCACAGGCCACCAAACAAAAACCACAGCCTTTTTCTCTGGCAATAAAAACTCAGCTGCCCCGCTTCTGGATGGCAGATTGCAGGAGCCACTTGGTACTATCAAACCAGCCCGACTTGGCACTGGTGCCACCTTGGGTCTGGGAACCATCCTGCCTATCGTGGATTTTAAGGAGCCAGCCGGCTACTCCCAGCCACAGGCCCCCAACAAAAACCACGGCCCTTTTGTCTCGCAAATAAAACTTAGCTGCCTCACTTCTGGATGGCAGATTGCAGGAGTCACTTGGTGTAATCAAACCAGCCCGACTTGGCACTGGTGCCACCTTGGGTCTGGGAACCATCCTGCGTATCGTGGATTCTAAGGAGCCAGCCGGCCACTCCCAGCCACAGGCCCCCAAACAAAATCAACGGCGCTGTTCCCTGGAAAACAAAACACGCCTGCCAACTTTTTGATGGAGTTTGCAGGAGCCACTTGGTACTATCAAACCAGCCCAACTTGGCACTGGTGCCACCATGGGTCTGGTAAACATCCTGCGTATCGTGGATTCTTAGGAGCCAGCCGGCCACTCCTAGCCACAGGCCCCCAAACAAAAACCTAGGCCTATTTCTCTGGCAAACAAAAGTAAGCTGCCCCGCTTCTGGATGGCAGATTGCAGGAGACACTTGGTACTATCAAACCAGCCCAACTTGGCACTGGTGCCACCTTGGATCTGGGAACCATGCTGTGTATCGTGGATTTTCAGGGGCCAGCCGGCCACTCTCAGCCATATGCCCCCAAACAGAAACCTCGGCCCGTTTCTCTGGCAAACAAAACTCAACTGCCCCTCTTCTGGATGGCAAATTGCAAGATGAACTTGATACTAAAACCGCAGGCCGACTTGGTAGTGGTGACACCTTGGGCCTGGGAACCATCATGCGTATCGAGCATTTTAAGGAGCCAGCCGGCCACTCCCAGCAATATGCCCCCAAAAACAATCCACGGAATTTTTCTCTGGCAAACAAAAATCAGCTGCCCCGCTTCTGGATGGCAGATTGCAGGAGCCACTTTGACCCATCAAACCAGCCCGACTTGGCACTGGTGCCACCTTGCATCCTGGAACCATGCTGCCTAGCGTGGATTTTCAGGGGCCAGCCGGCCACTCTCAGCTATATGCCCCCAAACAAAACCCACGGCCCGTTTCCCTGGCAAACAAAAGTAAGCTGCCCCGCTTCTGGATGGCAGATTGCAGGAACCACTTGGTAGTATCAAACCAGCCCGACTTGGCACTGGTGCCACCTTGGGTCTGGGAACCATCCTGCGTATCGTGGATTCTAAGGAGCCAGCCGGCCACTCCCAGCCACAGGCCCCCAAATACAAACAACGGCGCTTTTCCCTGGAAAACAAAACTCGCCTGCCAACTTTTTGATGGCAGATTGCAGGAGCAACTTGGTACTATCAAACCAGCCCAACTTGGCACTGGTGCCACCATGGGTCTGGTAACCATCCTGCCTATTGTAGCTTTTCAGGAGCCAGCCGGTCACTCCCAGCCATAGGCCCCCAGTCACAAACCTCGGCCCGTTTCCCTGGCAAACAAAAGTAAGCTGCCCCGCTTCTGGATGGCAGATTGCAGGAGCCACTTGGTACTATCAAACCAGCCCGACTTGGCACTGGTACCACCTTGGGTCTGGGAACCATGCTGCGTATCGCAGATTCTAAGGCGCCAGTCGGCCACTCCCAGCCACAAGACCACAAACACAAACAACGGCGCTTTTCTCTGGCAAACAAAACTCAACTGCCCCTCTTCTGGATGGCAAATTGCAGGACGCACTTGGTACTATAAAAACAGCCCGACTTGGCACTGGTGCCACCTTGGGTCTGGGAACCATCCTGCGTATCGATCTTTTTAATGAGACAGCCGGCCACTCCCAGCCATATGCCCCCAAACACAACCCACGGCCCTTTCCTCTGGCAAACAAAACTCAGCTGCACCACTTCTGGATGGCAGATTGCAGGACGCACTTGGTACTATCAAACCAGCAAGACTTGGCACTGGTGCCACCTTGGGTCTGGGAACCATCCTGCATATTGTGGATTGTCAGGAGCCAGCTGAACATTCTCGGCCACAGACCCCAATCAAAAACAACGGCCCGTTTCACAGGCAAACAAAACTCAGCTGCCCCGCTTCTGGATGGGAGATTGCAGGAGGCACTTGACACTGTGAAACCAGCCCCACTTGGCACTGGTGCCACCTTGGGTCTGGGAACCATGCTGCGTATCATGGATTTTCAGGAGCCAGCCGGCCACTCCCAGCCATAGGCCCCCAAACAAAAACCACAGCCTTTTTCTCTGGCAAACAAAATTCAGCTGCCCCACTTCTGGATGGCAGATTGCAGGAGCCACTTGGGACTATCACACCAGCACAACTTGGCACTGCTGCCACCTTGGATCTGGGAACCATCCTTCCTATCGTGGATTTTCAGGGGCCAGCCGGTCACTCTCAGCCATAGGCCCCAAACACAAACCACGGCCCTTTTCTCTGGAAAACAAAACTCAACTGCCCCTCTTCTGGATGGCAGATTGCAGGAGCCACTGGGTACTATGAAACTAGCCCTACTTGGCACTGGTGCCACCTTGGGTCTGGGAACCATGCTGCGTATCATGGATTTTCAGGAGCCAGCCGTCCACTGCCAGCCACAGGGCCCGAAACACAAACAACAGCCTTTTTCTCTGGCAAACAAAATTCAGCTGCCCCGCTTCTGGATGGCAGATTGCAGGAACCACTTAGTACTAACAAACCAGCCCGACTTGGCACTGGTGCCACCTTGGGTCTGGGAACCATCCTGCGTATCGTGGATTCTAAGGAGCCAGCTGGCCACTCCCAGCCACAGGCCCCAAAATACACACAACGGCGCTTTTCCCTGGAAAACAAATCTCGCCTGCCAAATTTTTGATGGCAGATTGCAGGAGCCACTTGGTACTATCAAACCAGCCCAACTTGGCACTGGTGCCACCATGGGTCTGGTCACCATCCTGCCTATCGTAGCTTTTCAGGAGCCAGCCGGTCACTCCCAGCCATAGGCCCCCAGAAAAAAACCTCGGTCCGTTTCCCTGGAAAACAAAAGTAAGCTGCCCCGCTTCTGGATGGCAGATTGCAGGAGCCACTTGGTGCTATCAAACCAGCCCGACTTGGCACTGGTGCCACCTTGGGTCTGGGAACCATCCTGCGTATCCTGTGTTCTAAGGAGCCAGCCGGCCACTCCCAGCCACAGTCCCCCAAACAGAAACAACGGCGCTTTTCCCTGGAAAACAAAACTGACCTGCCAACTTTTTGATGGCAGATTGCAGGAGCCACTTGGTACTATCAAACCAGCCCAACTTGGCACTGGTGCCACCATGGGTCTGGTCACCATCCTGCCTATCGTAGCTTTTCAGGAGCCAGCCGGTCATTCGCAGCCATAGGTCCCCAGAAAAATACCTCGGCCCGTTTCCCTGGCAAACAAAAGTAAGCTGCCCCGCTTCTGGATGGCAGATTGCAGGAGCCACTTGGTACAATCAAACCAGCCCAACTTGACACTGGTGCCACCTTGGCTCTGGGAACCATGCTGCGTAACCCGGATTCTAAGACGACAGGCAGCCACTGCCAGCCACAGGCCTCCAAACAAAATCAACGGCGCTTTTCCCTGGAAAACAAAACTCGCCTGACAACTTTTAGATGGCAGATTGCAGGAGCCAGTTGGTACCATCAAACCAGCCCAACTTGGCACTGGTGCCACCTTGGGTCTGGGAACCATCCTGCCTATTGTTGCTTTTCAGGAGCCAGCCGGTCACTTCTAGCCCTAGGCCCCCAGTCATAAACCTCGGCCCGTTTCCCTGGCACACAAATGTAAGCTACCCCGCTTCAGGATGGCAGATTGCAGGAGCCACTTTTCACCATCAAATCAGCCCGACGTGGCACTGGTGGCACCTTGGGTCTGGGAACCATCCTGCGTATCGTGTGTTCTAAGGAGCCAGCCGGCCACTCCCAGCCACAGTCCCCCAAACACAAACAACGGCGCTTTTCCCTGGAAAACAAAACTCGCCTGCCAACTTT
Organism: Melospiza melodia melodia; assembly: GCF_035770615.1. Classification (NCBI taxonomy): domain Eukaryota; kingdom Metazoa; phylum Chordata; class Aves; order Passeriformes; family Passerellidae; genus Melospiza; species Melospiza melodia. Next base: position 31,345,237 of record NC_086197.1, read on the forward strand.
TTGATGGCAGATTGCAGGAGCCACTTGGTACTATCAAACCAGCCCAACTTGGCACTGGTGCCACCATGGGTCTGGTAACCATCCTGCCTATCGTAGCTTTTCAGGAGCCAGGCGGTCACTCCCAGCCATAGGCCCCCAGACACAAACCTCGGCCCGTTTCCCTGGCAAACAAAATAAGCTGCCCCGCTTCTGCATGGCAGATTGCAGGTGCTATTTAGTACTATCAAACCAGCCCGACTTGGCACTGGTCCCACCTCTGGTCTGGGAACCATCCTGCCTATCGTGGATTTTCAGGGGCCAGACGGCCACTATCAGCCATATGCCCCCAAAAACAAACCACGGCCCTTTTCTCTGGTAAACAAAACTCAACTGCCCCTCTTCTGGATGGCAAATTTTAGGACGCACTTTGTACTACGAAAAACGCCCGACTTGGCACTGGTGCCACCTTGGGTCAGGGAACCATCCTGCCTATCGTAGCTTTTCAGGAGCCAGCCGGTCACTCCCAGCCATAGGCCCCCAGACACAAAGCTCGGCCCGTTTCCCTGGCAAACAAAAGTAAGCTGCCCCGCTTCTGGATGGCAGATTGCAGGAGCCACTTGGTACTATCAAACCAGCCCAACTTGACACTGGTGCCACCTTGGCTCTGGGAACCATGCTGCGTAACCCGGATTCTAAGACGACAGGCAGCCACTGCCAGCCACAGGCCTCCAAACAAAATCAACGGCGCTTTTCCCTGGAAAACAAAACTCGCCTGACAACTTTTAGATGGCAGATTGCAGGAGCCAGTTGGTACCATCAAACCAGCCCAACTTGGCACTGGTGCCACCTTGGGTCTGGGAACCATCCTGCCTATTGTTGCTCTTCAGGAGCCAGCCGGTCACTTCTAGCCCTAGGCCCCGAGTCATAAACCTCGGCCCGTTTCCCTGGCACACAAATGTAAGCTACCCCGCTTCAGGATGGCAGATTGCAGGAGCCACTTTTCACCATCAAACCAGCCCGACGTGGCACTGGTGCCACCTTGGGTCTGGGAACCATCCTGCGGATCGTGTGTTCTAAGGAGCCAGCCGTCCACTGCCAGCCACAGTCCCCCAAACACAAACAACGGCGCTTTTCCCTGGAAAACAAAACTGGCCTGCCAACTTTTTGATGGCAGATTGCAGGAGCCACTTGGTACTATCAAACCAGCCCAACTTGGCACTGGTGCCACCATGGGTCTGGTAACCATCCTGCCTATCGTAGCTTTTCAGGAGCCAGGCGGTCACTCCCAGCCATAGGCCCCCAGACACAAACCTCGGCCCGTTTCCCTGGCAAACAAAAGTAAGCTGCCCCGCTTCTGCATGGCAGATTGCAGGTGCTATTTAGTACTATCAAACCAGCCCGACTTGGCACTGGTGCCACCTCTGGTCTGGGAACCATCCTGCCTATCGTGGATTTTCAGGCGCCAGACGGCCACTATCAGCCATATGCCCCCAAAAACAAACCACGGCCCTTTTCTCTGGTAAACAAAACTCAACTGCCCCTCTTCTGGATGGCAAATTTTAGGACGCACTTTGTACTACGAATACCGCCCGACTTGGCACTGGTGCCACCTTGGGTCAGGGAACCATCCTGCCTATCGTAGCTTTTTAAGGAGCCAGCAGGCCACGCCCAGCCATATAGCCCCAAAAACAAACCACGGACCATTTCTCTTGGAAACAAAAATCCGCTGCCCCGCGTCAGGATGGCAGATTGCAGGAGCCACTTTGCACCATCAAACCACCCCGACTTGGCACTGGTGCCATCTTGGATCTGGGAACCATCCTGCCTATCGTAGCTTTTCAGGAGCCAGCCGGTTACTCCCAACCATAGGCCCCCAGACAGAAAGCTCTGCCCGTTTCCCTGGCAAACAAAAGTAAGCTACCCCGCTTCTGGATGGCAGATTGCAGGAGCCACTTGGTACTATCAAACCAGCCCAACTTGGCACTGGTGCCACCATGGGTCTGGTCACCATCCTGCCTATCGTAGCTTTTCAGGAGCCAGGCGGTCACTCCCAGCCATAGGCCCCCAGACAAATACCTCGGCCCGTTTCCCTGGCAAACAAAAGTAAGCTGCCCCGCTTCTGGATGGCAGATTGCAGGAGCCACATGGTACTATCAAACCAGGCCAACATGGCACTGGTGCCACCTTGGCTCTGGGAACCATCCTGCCTATCGTGGATTTTCAGGCGCCAGCCGGCCACTCTCAGCCATATGCCCCCAAACACAAACCACGGCCCTTTTCTCTGGTAAACAAAACTCAACTGCCCCTCTTCTGGATGGCAAATTGCAGGACGCACTTGGTACTACGAAAACAGCCCGACTTGGCAGTGATGCCACCTTGGGTCAGGGAACCATCCTGCGTATCGATGTTTTTAAGGAGTCAGCCGGCAACGTCCAGCCATATACCCCCAAAAAAAACCCACGGAACTTTTCTCCAGCAAGCAAAAATCCGCTGCCCCGCGTCTGGATGGCAGATTGCAGGAGCTATTTAGTATTATCAAACCAGCCCGACTTGGCACTGGTGCCACCATGGGTCTGGTCACCATCCTGCCTATCGTAGCTTTTCAGGAGCCAGCCGGTCACTCTCAGCCATAGGCCCCAAACACAAACCACGGCCCTTTTCTCTGGAAAACAAAACTCAACTGCCCCTCTTCTGGATGGCAGATTGCAGGAGCCACTGGGTACTATGAAACCAGCCCTACTTGGCACTGGTGCCACCTTGGGTCTGGGAACCATGCTGCGTATCATGGATTTTCAGGAGCCAGCCGTCCACTGCCAGCCACAGGCCCCGAAACACAAACAACAGCCTTTTTCTCTGGCAAACAAAAGTAAGCTGCCCCTCTTCTGGATGGCAGATTGCAGGAACCACTTGGTACTAACAAACCAGCCCGACTTGGCACTGGTGCCACCTTGGGTCTGGGAACCATCCTGCGTATCGTGGATTCTAAGGAGCCAGCTGGCCACTCCCAGCCACAGGCCCCAAAACACACACAACGGCGCTTTTCCCTGGAAAACAAAACTCGCCTGCCAACTTTTTGATGGCAGATTGCAGGAGCCACTTGGTACTATCAAACCAGCCCAACTTGGCACTGGTGCCACCATGGGTCTGGTCACCATCCTGCCTATCGTAGCTTTTCAGGAGCCAGCCGGTCACTCCCAGCCATAGGCCCCCAGACACAAACCTCGGCCTGTTTCCCTGGCACACAAAAGTAAGCTACCGCACTTCTGGATGGCAGATTGCAGGAGCCACTTTGCACCATCAAACCAGCCCAACTTGGCACTGGTGCCACCTTGGCTCTGGGAACCATGCTGCGTAACCCGGATTCGAAGACGACAGGCAGCCACTGCCAGCCACAGGCCTCCAAACAAAATCAACGGCGCTTTTCCCTGGAAAACAAAACTCGCCTGACAACTTTTAGATGGCAGATTGCAGGAGCCAGTTGGTACCATCAAACCAGCCCAACTTGGCACTGGTGCCACCTTGGGTCTGGGAACCATCCTGCCTATTGTTGCTTTTCAGGAGCCAGCCGGTCACTCCTAGCCCTAGGCCCCCAGTCATAAACCTCGGCCCGTTTCCCTGGCACACAAAAGTAAGCTACCCCGCTTCAGGATGGCAGATTGCAGGAGCCACTTTTCACCATCAAACCAGCCCGACGTGGCACTGGTGCCACCTTGGGTCTGGGAACCATCCTGCGTATCGTGTGTTCTAAGGAGCCAGCCGGCCACTCCCACCAACAGTCCCCCAAACACAAACAACGGCGCTTTTCCCTGGAAAACAAAACTCGCCTGACAACTTTTTGATGGCAGATTGCAGGAGCAACTTGGTACTATCAAACCAGCCCAACTTGGCACTGGTGCCACCATGGGTCTGGTAACCATCCTGCCTATCGTAGCTTTTCAGGAGCCAGCCGGTCACTCCCAGCCATAGGCCCCCAGACACAAACCTCGGCCCGTTTCCCTGGCAAACAAAAGTAAGCTGCCCCGCTTCTGCATGGCAGATTGCAGGTGCTATTTAGTACTATCAAACCAGCCCGACTTGGCACTGGTGCCACCTCTGGTCTGGGAACCATCCTGCCTATCGTGGATTTTCAGGCGCCAGACGGCCACTATCAGCCATATGCCCCCAAAAACAAACCACGGCCCTTTTCTCTGGTAAACAAAACTCAACTGCCCCTCTTCTGGATGGCAAATTTTAGGACGCACTTTGTACTACGAAAACCGCCCGACTTGGCACTGGTGCCACCTTGGGTCAGGGAACCATCCTGCCTATCGTAGCTTTTTAAGGAGCCAGCAGGCCACGCCCAGCCATATAGCCCCAAAAACAAACCACGGACCATTTCTCTTGGAAACAAAAATCCGCTGCCCCGCGTCAGGATGGCAGATTGCAGGAGCCACGTTGCACCATCAAACCACCCCGACTTGGCACTGGTGCCATCTTGGATCTGGGAACCATCCTGCCTATCGTAGCTTTTCAGGAGCCAGCCGGTTACTCCCAACCATAGGCCCCCAGACAGAAAGCTCTGCCCGTTTCCCTGGCAAACAAAAGTAAGCTACCCCGCTTCTGGATGGCAGATTGCAGGAGCCACTTGGTACTATCAAACCAGCCCAACTTGACACTGGTGCCACTTTGGGTCTGGGAACCATGCTGCGTAACGTAGATTCTAAGGCGCCAGGCGGCCACTCCCAGCCACAGGCCCCCAAATACAAACAACGGCGCTTTTCCCTGGAAAACAAAACTCGCCTGCCAGCTTTTTGATGGCAGATTGCAGGAGCCACTTGGTACTATCAAATCATCCCAACTTGGCACTGGTGCCACTATGGGTCTGGGAACCATCCTGCCAAATGTACCATTTCAGGAGCCAGCCGGTCACTCCCAGCCATAGGCCCCCAGACACAAACCTCGGCCCGTTTCCCTGGCAAACAAAATTAAGCTGCCCCGATTCTGGATGGCAGATTGCAGGAGCCACTTGGTAGTGTCAAAACAGCCCGACTTGGCACTGGTGCCACCTTGGGTCTGGGAACCATCCTGCGTATCGTGGATTCTAAGCAGCCACCCGGCCACTCCGTGCCACAGGCGCCCAAACACAAACAACGGCGCTTTTCCCTGGAAAACAAAACTCGCCTGCCAACATTTTGATGGCAGATTGCAGGAGCCACTTGGTACTATCAAACCAGCCCAACTTGGCACTGGTGCCACCATGGGTCTGGTCACCATCCTGCCTATCGTAGCTTTTCAGGAGCCAGCCGGTCACTCCCAGCCATAAACCCCCAGTCACAAACCTCGGCCCGTTTCCCTGGAAAACAACAGTAAGCACCCCCGATTCTGGATGGCAGATTGCAGGAGCCACTTGGTAGTATAAAATTAGCCCAACTTGGCACTGGTGCCATCATGGGTCTGGTAAACATCCTGCCTATCTTAGCTTTTCAGGAGCCGGCCGGTCACTCCCTGCCATAGGCCCCCAGAGAAATACCTCGGCCCGTTTCCCTGGCAAACAAAAGTAAGCTGCCCCTCTTCTGGATGGCAGATTGCAGGAACCACTTGCTACTATCAAACCAGCCCAACTTGGCACTGGTGCCACCTTGGCTCTGGGAACCATGCTGCGTAACGTAGATTCTAAGAGGACAGGCGGACACTCCCAGCCACAGGCCTCTAAACAAAAACAACGGCGCGTTACCCTGGAAAACAAAACTCGCCTGCCAACATTTTGATGGCAGATTGCAGGAGCCACTTGGTACTATCAAACCAGCCCAACTTGGCACTGGTGCCACCATGGGTCTGGTCACCATCCTGCCTATCGTAGCTTTTCAGGAGCCAGCCGGTCACTCCCAGCCATAGGCCCCCAGACAAATACCTCGGCCCGTTTCCCTGGCAAACAAAAGTAAGCTGCCCCGCTTCTGGATGGCAGATTGCAGGAGCCACATGGTACTATCAAACCAGGCCAACATGGCACTGGTGCCACCTTGGCTCTGGGAACCATCCTGCCTATCGTGGATTTTCAGGCGCCAGCCGGCCACTCTCAGCCATATGCCCCCAAACACAAACCACGGCCCTTTTCTCTGGTAAACAAAACTCAACTGCCCCTCTTCTGGATGGCAAATTGCAGGACGCACTTGGTACTACGAAAACAGCCCGACTTGGCAGTGATGCCACCTTGGGTCAGGGAACCATCCTGCGTATCGATGTTTTTAAGGAGTCAGCCGGCAACGTCCAGCCATATACCCCCAAAAAAAACCCACGGAACTTTTCTCCAGCCAGCAAAAATCTGCTGCCCCGCGTCTGGATGGCAGATTGCAGGAGCTATTTAGTATTATCAAACCAGCCCGACTTGGCACTGGTGCCACCATCGGTCTGGTCACCATCCTGCCTATCGTAGCTTTTCAGGAGCCAGCCGGTCACTCTCAGCCATAGGCCCCAAACACAAACCACGGCCCTTTTCTCTGGAAAACAAAATTCAACTGCCCCTCTTCTGGATGGCAGATTGCAGGAACCACTTGGTACTAACAAACCAGCCCGATTTGGCACTGGTGCCACCTTGGGTCTGGGAACCATCATGCGTATCGTGGATTCTAAGGAGCCAGCTGGCCACTCCCAGCCACAGGCCCCAAAACACACACAACGGCGCTTTTCACTGGAAAACAAAACTCGCCTGCCAACTTTTTGATGGCAGATTGCAGGAGCCACTTGGTACTATCAAACCAGCCCAACTTGGCACTGGTGCCACCATGGGTCTGGTCACCATCCTGCCTATCGTAGCTTTTCAGGAGCCAGGCGGTCACTCCCAGCCATAGGCCCCCAGACACAAAGCTCGGACCGTTTCCCTGGCAAACAAAAGTAAGCTGCCCCGCTTCTGGATGGCAGATTGCAGGATCCACTTGTTATTATCAAACCAGCCCGACTTGGTACTGGTGCCACCTCTGGTCTGGGTACCATCCTGGGTATCGTGGATCCTAAGGAGCCAGCCGGCCACTCCCAGCCACAGGCCCCCAAACAAAAACAACGGGGATTTTCCCTGGAAAACAAAACTCGCCTGACAACTTTTTGATGGCAGATTGCAGGAACCACTTGGTACTATCAAGCCAGCCCAACTTGGCACTGGTGCCACCTTGGGTCTGGGAACCATGCTGCGTATTGTGGATTCTAAGGAGCCAGCCGGCCACTCCAGCCACAGGCCCGCAAACACAAACAACGGCGCTTTTCCCTGGAAAACAAAACTCGCCTGCCAACTTTTTGATGGCAGATTGCAGGAGCCACTTGGTACTATGAAATCAGCCGAACATGGCACTGGTGCCACCATGGGTCTGGTCACCATCCTGCCTATCGTAGCTTTTCAGGAGCCAGCCGGTCACTCCCAGCCATAGGCCCCCAGACACAAAGCTCGGCCCGTTTCCCTGGCAAACAAAAGTAAGCTGCCCCGCTTCTGGATGGTAGATTGCAGGAACCATTTGCTACAATCAAAGCAGCCCAACTTGGCACTGGTGCCACCTCAGGTCTGGGAACCATGCTGCGTATCGTGGATTCTAATTAGCCATCCGGCCACTCCCAGCCACAGGCCCCCAAACAAAAACAACGGCGCTTTTCCCTGGATAACAAACTCGCCTGCCAACTTTTTGATGGCAGATTGCAGGAGCCACTTGGTACTATCAAACCAGCCCAACTTGGCACTGGTGCCACCATGGGTCTGGTCACCATCCTGCCTATCGTAGCTTTTCAGGAGACAGCCGGTCACTCCCAGCCATAGGCCCCCAGACAAAAACCTCGGCCCTTTTCCCTGGCAAACAAAAGTAAGTTAACCCGCTTCTGGATGGCAGATTGCAGGAGCCACTTTTCACCATCAAACTAGCCCGACTTGGCACTGGTGTCACCTCTGGTCTGGGAACCATCCTGCCTGTCGTGGATTCTAATTAGCCAGCCGGCCACTCCCAGCCACAGGCCCCCAAACACAAACAACGGCGCTTTTCCCTGGGAAACAAAACTCGCCTGCCAAGTTTTTGATGGCAGATTGCAGGAGCCACTTGGTACTATCAAACCAGCCCAACTTGGCACTGGTGCCACCATGGGTCTGGTCACAATCCTGCCTATCGTAGCCTTTCAGGAGCCAGCCGGTCACTCCCAGCCATAGGCCCCCAGACAAATACCTCGGCCCGTTTCCCTGGCAAACAAAAGTAAGCTGCCCCGCTTCTGGATGGCAGATTGCAGGAAACACTTGGTACAATCAAACCAGCCCAACTTGGGACTGGTGCCACCTTGGGTCTGGGAACCATCCTGCGTATCGTGGATTCTAAGGAGCCAGCCGGCCACTCCCAGCCACAGGCCCCCAAACACAAACAACGACGCTTTTACCTGGAAAACAAAACTCGCCTGCCAACTTTTTGATGGCAGATTGCAGGAACCACTTGGTACTATCAAACCAGCCCAACTTGGCGCTGGTGCCACCTCTGGTCTGGGAACCATCCTGCGTATCGTGGATTCCAATTAGCCAGCCGGCCACTCCCTACCACAGGCCCCCAAACACAAACAACGGCGCTTTTCCCTGGAAAACAAAACTCGCCTACCAACTATTTGATGGCAGATTACAGGAGCCAGTTGGTACTATCAAACCAGCCCAACTTGGCACTGGTGCCACCATGGGTCTGGTCACAATCCTGCCTATCGTAACTTTTCAGGAGCCAGCCGGTCACTCCCAGCCATAGGTCCCCAGTCACAAACCTCGGCCCGTTTCCCTGGCAAACAAAAGTAAGCTGCCCCGCTTCTGGATGGCAGATTGCAGGAGCCACTTGGTACTATCAAACCAGCCCGACTTGGCACTGGTGCCACCTCTGGTCTGGGACCCATCCTGCGTATCGTGGATTCTAAGGAGCCAGTCGGCCACTCCCAGCCACAGGCCCCCAAACACAAACAACGCCCCGTTTCCGTGGCAAACAAAAGTAAGCTGCCCCGTTTCTGGATGGCAGATTGCAGGAACCACTTGGCAGTATCAAACCAGCACAACTTGGCACTGGTGGCACCTCTTGTCTGGTAACCATGCTGCGTATCGTGGTTTCTAAGGAGCCAGCCGGGCACTCCCAACCACAGGTCCCCAAACACAAACAATGGCGCTTTTCCCTGGAAAACAAAACTCGCCTGCCAACTTTTTGATGGCAGATTGCAGGAGCCACTTGGTACTATCAAACCAGCCCAACTTGGCACTGGTGCCACCATGGGTCTGGTCACCATCCTGTCTATCGTAGCTTTTCAGGAGCCAGCCGGTCACTCCCAGCCATAGGCCCCGAGACAGAAAGCCCGGCCCGTTTCCCTGGCAAACAAAAGTAAGCTGCCCCACTTCTGGATGGCAGATTGCAGGAGCCACATTGTACTATCAAACCAGCCCGACTTGGCACTGGTGCCACCTCTGGTCTGGGAACCATGCTGCGTATCGTGGATTTTAAGGAGCCAGTCGGCCACTCCCAGCCATACGCCTCCAAACACAAACAACGGTCCATTTCCCTGGCAAACAAAAGTAAGCTGCCCCGCTTCTGGATGTCAGATTGCAGGAACCACTTGTTGCCAAGTTGGGGTGGTTTGATAGTACCAAGTGGCTCCTGCAATCTGCCATCAAAAAGTTGGCAGGTGAGTTTTGTTTTCCAGGGAAAAGCACCGTTGTTTGTGTTTGGGGGCCTGTGGCTGGGAGTGGCCAGCTGTCTCCTTAGAATCCACGATACGCAGGATGGGTCCCAGACCAGAGGTGGCACCAGTGCCATGTTGGCCTGGTTTGATAGTACCATGTGGCTCCTGCAATCTGCCATCCAGAAGCGGGGCTGCTTACTTTTGTTTGCCAGGGAAACGGGCCGAGATATTTGTCTGGGGGCCTATGGCTGGGAGTGAGCGGCTGGCTCCTGAAAAGCTACGATAGGCAGGATGGTGACCAGACCCATGGTGGCACCAGTGCCAAGTTGGGCTGGTTTGATAGTACCAAGTGGCTCCTGCAATCTGCCATCAAAAAGTTGTCAGGCGACTTTTGTTTTCCAGGGAAAAGCGCCGTTGTTCTTGTTTAGAGGCATGTGGCTGGGAGTGGCCGGCTGCCTCCTTTGAACCCAGGATACGCAGGATGGTTCCCAGAGCCAAGGTGGCACCAGTGCCAAGTTGGGCTGGTTTGATAGTACCAAGTGGCTCCTGCAATCTGCCATCCAGAAGCGGGTCAGCTTGCTTTTGTTTCCCAGGGAAACGGGCCGAGGTTTGTGTCTGGGGGCCTATGGCTGGGAGTGACCGGCTGGCTACTGAAAAGCTACGATAGGCAGGATGGTTACCAGACTCATGGTGGCACCAGTGCCAAGTCGGGCTGGTTTGATAATACTAAATAGCTCCTGAAATCTGCCATTCAGACGCGGGGCAGCGGATTTTTGTTTGCTGGAGAAAAGTTCCGTGGTTTTTTTTTGGGGGTATATGGCTGGACGTGGCCGGCTGGCTCCTTAAAAAGATCGATACGCAGGATTGTTCCCTGACCCAAGGTGGCATCACTGCCAAGTCGGGCTGTTTTCGTAGTACCAAGTGCGTCCTGCAATTTGCCATCCAGAAGAGGGGCAGTTGAGTTTTGCTTGCCAGAGCAAAGGGCCGTGGTATGTGTTTGGGGGCATATGGCTGAGAGTGGCCGGCTGGCCCCTGAAAATCCACGATAGGCAGGATGGTTCCCAGAGCCAAGGTGGCACCAGTGCCATGTTGGCCTGGTTTGACACTACCAAGTGGTTCCTGCAATCTGCCATCCAGAATTGGGGCAGCTTAATTTTGTTTGCCAGGGAAACGGTCCGAGGTTTGTGTCTGGGGGCCTATGGCTGGGAGTGACCGGCTGGCTCCTGAAATGCTACAATAGGCAGGATGGTTCCCAGACCCATAGTGGCACCAGTGCCAAGTTGGGATGATTTGATAGTACCAAGTGGCTCCTGCAATCTGCCATCAAAAAGTTGGCAGGCGAGTTTTGTTTTCCAGGGAAAAGCGCCGTTGTTTGTGTTTGGGGGCCTGTGGCTGGGAGTGGCCGGCTGGCTCCTTAGAATCCACGATATGCAGGATTGTTCCCAGACCCAAGGTGGCACCAGTGCCAAGTCGGGCCGGTTTGATGGTGCAAAGTGGCTCCTGCAATCTGCCATCCAGACGCGGGGCAGCGGATTTTTGTTTCCATGAGAAATGGTCCGTGGTTTTGTTTTTGGGGGTATATGGCTGGGCGTGGCCGGCTGGCTCCTTAAAAAGCTCGATATGCAGGATGGTTCCCTGACACAAGGTGGCACCAGTGCCACGTCGGGCGGTTTTCGTAGTACAAAGTGCGTCCTAAAATTTGCCATCCAGAAGAGGGGCAGTTGAGTTTTGTTTGCCAGAGAAAAGGGCCGTGGTTTGTTTTTGGGGGCATATGGCTGAGAGTGGCCGGCTGGCCCCTGAAAATCCACGATAGGCAGGATGGTTCCCAGACCAGAGGTGTCACCAGTGCCAAGTTGGGCTGGTTTGATAGTACTAAATAGCTCCTGCAATCTGCCATGCCGAAGCGGGGCAGCTTACTTTTGTTTGCCAGGGAAACGGGCCGAGGTTTGTGTCTGGGGGCCTATGGCTGGGAGTGACCGGCTGGCTCCTGAAAAGCTACGATAGGCAGGATGGTGACCAGACCCATGGTGGCACCAGTGCCAAGTTGGGCTGGTTTGATAGTACCAAGTGGCTCCGGCAATCTGCCATCAAAAAGTTGGCAGGCGAGTTTTGTTTTCCAGGGAAAAGCGCCGTTGTTTTTGTTTGGGGGCCTGTGGCTGGGAGTGGCCAGCTGGCTCCTTAGACCCCATGATACGCAGGATGGTTCCCAGACCAGAGGTGGCACCAGTGCCAAGTTGGGCTGGTTTGATGGTGCAAAGTAGCTCCTGCAATCTGCCATCCAGAAGCGGGGTAGCTTACTTTTGTTTGCCAGGGAAACGGGCCGAAATATTTGTCTAGGGGCCTCTGGCTGGGGGTGGCTGGCTGGCACCTGAAAAGCTACGATAGGCAGGATGGTGACCAGACCCATGGTGGCACCAGTGCCAAGTTGGGCTGGTTTGATAGTACCAAGTGGCTCCTGCAATCTGCCATCAAATATTTGGCAGGCGAGTTTTGTTTTCCAGGGAAAAGCACCGTTGTGTGTGTTTTGGGGCCTGTGGCTGGGAGTGGCCAGCTGGCTCCTTAGAATCCACGATACGCAGGATGGTTCCCAGACCCAAGGTGGCACCAGTGCCAAGTCGGGCTGGTTTGATACTACCAAGTGCGTCCTGCAATCTGCCATCCAGAAGCGGGGCAGCTGAATTTTGTTTGCCAGAGAAAAAGGCTGTTGTTTGTGTTTCGGGGCCTGTGGCTGGCAGTGGACGGCTGGCTCCTGAAAATCCATGATACGCAGCATGGTTCCCAGACCCAAGGTGGCACCAGTGCCAAGTCTGGCTGGTTTGATACTACCAAGTGCGTCCTGCAATCTGCCATCCAGAAGCGGGGCAGCTTAATTTTGTTTGCCAGGGAAACGGGCCGTGGGTTTTGTATGGGGGCCTATGGCTGAGAGTGGCCGGCTGGCTCCTGAAAATCCACGCTAGGCAGCATGGTTCCCAGATGCAAGGTGGCACCAGTGCCAAGTCGGGCTGGTTTGATGGTGCAAAGTGGCTCCTGCAATCTGCCATCCAGAAGCGGGGCAGCTGATTTTTGTTTGCCAGAGAAAAATTCCGTGGATTGTTTTTGGGGGCATATTGCTGGGAGTGGCCGGCTGGCTCCTTAAAATGCTCGATACGCATGATGGTTCCCAGGCCCAAGGTGTCACCACTACCAAGTCGGCCTGCGGTTTTAGTATCAAGTTCATCCTGCAATTTGCCATCCAGAAGAGGGGCAGTTGAGTTTTGTTTGCCAGAGAAACGGGCCGAGGTTTCTGTTTGGGGACATATGGCTGAGAGTGGCCGGCTGGCCCCTGAATATCCACGATACACAGCATGGTTCCCAGATCCAAGGTGGCACCAGTGCCAAGTTGGGCTGGTTTGATAGTCCCAAGTGTCTCCTGCAATCTGCCATCCAGAAGCGGGGCAGCTTACTTTTGTTTGCCAGAGAAATAGGCCTAGGTTTTTGTCTGGGGGCCTGTGGCTAGGAGTGGCCGGCTGGCTCCTTAGAATCCACGATACGCAGGATGTTTCCCAGACCCAAGGTGGCACCAGTGCCAAGTCGGGCTGGTTTGATAGTACCAAGTGGCTCCTGCAAACTCCATCAAAATGTTGGCAGACGTGTTTTGTTTTCCAGGGAACAGCGCCGTTGATTTTGTTTGGGGACCTGTGGCTTGGAGTGGCCGGCTGGCTCCTTAGAATCCACGATACGCAGGATGGTTCCCAGACCCAAGGTGGCACCAGTGCCAAGTCGGGCTGGTTTGATTACACCAAGTGGCTCCTGCAATCTGCCATCCAGAAGTGAGGCAGCTAAGTTTTGTTTGCCAGAAAAAAGGGCCGTGGTTTTTGTTGGGGGCCTGTGGCTGGGAGTAGCCGGCTGGCTCCTTAAAATCCACGATAGGCTGGATGGTTCCCAGACCCAAGGTGGCACCAGTGCCAAGTCGGGCTGGTTTGATAGCACCAAGTGGCTCCTGCAATCTGCCATCCAGAAGCGGTGCAGTTGAGTTTTGTTTGCCAGAGAAAAGGGCCGTGGGTTGTGTTTGGGGGCATATGGCTGGGAGTGGCCGGCTGTCTCATTAAAAAGATCGATACGCAGGATGGTTCCCAGACCCAAGGTGGCACCAGTGCCAAGTCGGGCTGTTTTTATAGTACCAAGTGCGTCCTGCAATTTGCCATCCAGAAGAGGGGCAGTGGAGTTTTGTTTGCCAGAGAATAGCGCCGTTGTTTCTGTTTGGGGGCTTGTGGCTGGGAGTGGCCGACTGGCGCCTTAGAATCTGTGTTACGCAGCATGGTTCCCAGACCAGAGGTGGCACCAGTGCCAAGTTGGGCTGGTTTGATAGTACCAAGTGGCTCCTGCAATCTGCCATCAAAAAGTTGGCAGGCGAGTTTTGTTTTCCAGGGAAAAGCGCCGTTGTTTGTATTTGGGGGCCTGTGGCTGGGAGTGGTCGGCTGGCTCCTTTGTACCCACGATACGCAGGATGGTTCCCAGACCCAAGGTGACACCAGTGCCAAGTCGGGCTGGTTTGATACTACCAAGTGCGTCCTGCAATCTGCCATCCAGAAGCGGGGCAGCTTAATTTTGTTTGCCAGGGAAACGGGCCGTGGGTTTTGTTTGGGGGCCTATGGCTGAGAGTGGCCGGCTGGCTCCTGAAAATCCACGCTAGGCAGCATGGTTCCCAGATGCAAGGTGGCACCAGTGCCAAGTCGGGCTGGTTTGATGGTGCAAAGTGGCTCCTGCAATCTGCCATCCAGAAGCGGGGCAGCTGATTTTTGTTTGCCAGAGAAAAATTCCGTGGATTGTTTTTGGGGGCATATTGCTGGGAGTGGCCGGCTGGCTCCTTAAAATGCTCGATACGCATGATGGTTCCCAGGTCCAAGGTGTCACCACTACCAAGTCGGCCTGCGGTTTTAGTATCAAGTTCATCCTGCAATTTGCCATCCAGAAGAGGGGCAGTTGAGTTTTGTTTGCCAGAGAAACGGGCCGAGGTTTCTGTTTGGGGACATATGGCTGAGAGTGGCCGGCTGGCCCCTGAATATCCACGATACACAGCATGGTTCCCAGATCCAAGGTGGCACCAGTGCCAAGTTGGGCTGGTTTGATAGTACCAAGTGTCTCCTGCAATCTGCCATCCAGAAGCGGGGCAGCTTACTTTTGTTTGCCAGAGAAATAGGCCTAGGTTTTTGTCTGGGGGCCTGTGGCTAGGAGTGGCCGGCTGGCTCCTAAGAATCCACGATACGCAGGATGTTTCCCAGACCCAAGGTGGCACCAGTGCCAAGTCGGGCTGGTTTGATAGTACCAAGTGGCTCCTGCAAACTCCATCAAAAAGTTGGCAGGCGTGTTTTGTTTTCCAGGGAACAGCGCCGTTGATTTTGTTTGGGGGCCTGTGGCTGGGAGTGGCCGGCTGGCTCCTTAGAATCCACGATACGCAGGATGGTTCCCAGACCCAAGGTGGCACCAGTGCCAAGTCGGGCTGGTTTGATTACACCAAGTGGCTCCTGCAATCTGCCATCCAGAAGTGAGGCAGCTAAGTTTTGTTTGCCAGAAAAAAGGGCCGTGGTTTTTGTTGGGGGCCTGTGGCTGGGAGTGGCCGGCTGGCTCCTTAGAATCCACCATACGCAGGATGGTTCCCAGACCCAAGGTGGCACCAGTGCCAAGTCGGGCTGGTTTGATAGTACCAAGTGGCTCCTGCAATCTGCCATCCAGAAGCGGTGCAGTTGAGTTTTGTTTGCCAGAGAAAAGGGCCGTGGGTTGTGTTTGGGGGCATATGGCTGGGAGTGGCCGGCTGTCTCATTAAAAAGATCGATACGCAGGATGGTTCCCAGACCCAAGGTGGCACCAGTGCCAAGTCGGGCTGTTTTTATAGTACCAAGTGCGTCCTGCAATTTGCCATCCAGAAGAGGGGCAGTGGAGTTTTGTTTGCCAGAGAATAGCGCCATTGTTTGTGTTTGGGAGCTTGTGGCTGGGAGTGGCCGACTGGCGCCGTAGAATCTGTGTTACGCAGCATGGTTCCCAGACCAGAGGTGGCACCAGTGCCAAGTTGGGCTGGTTTGATAGTACCAAGTGGCTCCTGCAATCTGCCATCCAGAAGCGGGGCAGCTTACTTTTGTTTGCCAGGGAAACGGGCCGAGGTTTGTGACTGGGGACCTATGGCTGGGAGTGACCGGCTGGCTCCTGAAAAGCTACGATAGGCAGGATGGTGACCAGACCCATGGTGGCACCAGTGCCAAGTTGGGCTGGTTTGATAGTACCAAGTGGCTCCTGCAATCTGCCATCAAAAAGTTGGCAGGCGAGTTTTGTTTTCCAGGGAAAAGCGCCGTTGTTTGTATTTGGGGGCCTGTGGCTGGGAGTGGCCGGCTGGCTCCTTTGAACCCACAATACGCAGGATGGTTCCCAGACCCAAGGTGGCACCAGTGCCAAGTCGGGCTGGTTTGATACTACCAAGTGGTTCCTGCAATCTGCCATCCAGAAGCGGGGCAGCTTAATTTTGTTTGCCAGGGAAACGGGCCGTGGGTTTTGTTTGGGGGCCTATGGCTGAGAGTGGCCGGCTGGCTCCTGAAAATCCACGCTAGGCAGCATGGTTCCCAGATGCAAGGTGGCACCAGTGCCAAGTCGGGCTGGTTTGTTGGTGCAAAGTGGCTCCTGCAATCTTCCATCCAGAAGCGGGGCAGCTGATTTTTGTTTGCCAGGGAAACGGGCCGAAATATTTGTCTAGGGGCCTCTGGCTGGGGGTGGCTGGCTGGCACCTGAAAAGCTACGATAGGCAGGATGGTGACCAGACCCATGGTGGCACCAGTGCCAAGTTGGGCTGGTTTGATAGTACCAAGTGGCTCCTGCAATCTGCCATCAAATATTTGGCAGGCGAGTTTTGTTTTCCAGGGAAAAGCACCGTTGTGTGTGTTTTGGGGCCTGTGGCTGGGAGTGGCCAGCTGGCTCCTTAGAATCCACGATACGCAGGATGGTTCCCAGACCCAAGGTGGCACCAGTGCCAAGTCGGGCTGGTTTGATACTACCAAGTGCGTCCTGCAATCTGCCATCCAGAAGCGGGGCAGCTGAATTTTGTTTGCCAGAGAAAAAGGCTGTTGTTTGTGTTTCGGGGCCTGTGGCTGGCAGTGGACGGCTGGCTCCTGAAAATCCATGATACGCAGCATGGTTCCCAGACCCAAGGTGGCACCAGTGCCAAGTCTGGCTGGTTTGATACTACCAAGTGCGTCCTGCAATCTGCCATCCAGAAGCGGGGCAGCTTAATTTTGTTTGCCAGGGAAACGGGCCGTGGGTTTTGTATGGGGGCCTATGGCTGAGAGTGGCCGGCTGGCTCCTGAAAATCCACGCTAGGCAGCATGGTTCCCAGATGCAAGGTGGCACCAGTGCCAAGTCGGGCTGGTTTGATGGTGCAAAGTGGCTCCTGCAATCTGCCATCCAGAAGCGGGGCAGCTGATTTTTGTTTGCCAGAGAAAAATTCCGTGGATTGTTTTTGGGGGCATATTGCTGGGAGTGGCCGGCTGGCTCCTTAAAATGCTCGATACGCATGATGGTTCCCAGGCCCAAGGTGTCACCACTACCAAGTCGGCCTGCGGTTTTAGTATCAAGTTCATCCTGCAATTTGCCATCCAGAAGAGGGGCAGTTGAGTTTTGTTTGCCAGAGAAACGGGCCGAGGTTTCTGTTTGGGGACATATGGCTGAGAGTGGCCGGCTGGCCCCTGAATATCCACGATACACAGCATGGTTCCCAGATCCAAGGTGGCACCAGTGCCAAGTTGGGCTGGTTTGATAGTCCCAAGTGTCTCCTGCAATCTGCCATCCAGAAGCGGGGCAGCTTACTTTTGTTTGCCAGAGAAATAGGCCTAGGTTTTTGTCTGGGGGCCTGTGGCTAGGAGTGGCCGGCTGGCTCCTTAGAATCCACGATACGCAGGATGTTTCCCAGACCCAAGGTGGCACCAGTGCCAAGTCGGGCTGGTTTGATAGTACCAAGTGGCTCCTGCAAACTCCATCAAAATGTTGGCAGACGTGTTTTGTTTTCCAGGGAACAGCGCCGTTGATTTTGTTTGGGGACCTGTGGCTTGGAGTGGCCGGCTGGCTCCTTAGAATCCACGATACGCAGGATGGTTCCCAGACCCAAGGTGGCACCAGTGCCAAGTCGGGCTGGTTTGATTACACCAAGTGGCTCCTGCAATCTGCCATCCAGAAGTGAGGCAGCTAAGTTTTGTTTGCCAGAAAAAAGGGCCGTGGTTTTTGTTGGGGGCCTGTGGCTGGGAGTAGCCGGCTGGCTCCTTAAAATCCACGATAGGCTGGATGGTTCCCAGACCCAAGGTGGCACCAGTGCCAAGTCGGGCTGGTTTGATAGCACCAAGTGGCTCCTGCAATCTGCCATCCAGAAGCGGTGCAGTTGAGTTTTGTTTGCCAGAGAAAAGGGCCGTGGGTTGTGTTTGGGGGCATATGGCTGGGAGTGGCCGGCTGTCTCATTAAAAAGATCGATACGCAGGATGGTTCCCAGACCCAAGGTGGCACCAGTGCCAAGTCGGGCTGTTTTTATAGTACCAAGTGCGTCCTGCAATTTGCCATCCAGAAGAGGGGCAGTGGAGTTTTGTTTGCCAGAGAATAGCGCCGTTGTTTCTGTTTGGGGGCTTGTGGCTGGGAGTGGCCGACTGGCGCCTTAGAATCTGTGTTACGCAGCATGGTTCCCAGACCAGAGGTGGCACCAGTGCCAAGTTGGGCTGGTTTGATAGTACCAAGTGGCTCCTGCAATCTGCCATCAAAAAGTTGGCAGGCGAGTTTTGTTTTCCAGGGAAAAGCGCCGTTGTTTGTATTTGGGGGCCTGTGGCTGGGAGTGGTCGGCTGGCTCCTTTGTACCCACGATACGCAGGATGGTTCCCAGACCCAAGGTGACACCAGTGCCAAGTCGGGCTGGTTTGATACTACCAAGTGCGTCCTGCAATCTGCCATCCAGAAGCGGGGCAGCTTAATTTTGTTTGCCAGGGAAACGGGCCGTGGGTTTTGTTTGGGGGCCTATGGCTGAGAGTGGCCGGCTGGCTCCTGAAAATCCACGCTAGGCAGCATGGTTCCCAGATGCAAGGTGGCACCAGTGCCAAGTCGGGCTGGTTTGATGGTGCAAAGTGGCTCCTGCAATCTGCCATCCAGAAGCGGGGCAGCTGATTTTTGTTTGCCAGAGAAAAATTCCGTGGATTGTTTTTGGGGGCATATTGCTGGGAGTGGCCGGCTGGCTCCTTAAAATGCTCGATACGCATGATGGTTCCCAGGTCCAAGGTGTCACCACTACCAAGTCGGCCTGCGGTTTTAGTATCAAGTTCATCCTGCAATTTGCCATCCAGAAGAGGGGCAGTTGAGTTTTGTTTGCCAGAGAAACGGGCCGAGGTTTCTGTTTGGGGACATATGGCTGAGAGTGGCCGGCTGGCCCCTGAATATCCACGATACACAGCATGGTTCCCAGATCCAAGGTGGCACCAGTGCCAAGTTGGGCTGGTTTGATAGTACCAAGTGTCTCCTGCAATCTGCCATCCAGAAGCGGGGCAGCTTACTTTTGTTTGCCAGAGAAATAGGCCTAGGTTTTTGTCTGGGGGCCTGTGGCTAGGAGTGGCCGGCTGGCTCCTAAGAATCCACGATACGCAGGATGTTTCCCAGACCCAAGGTGGCACCAGTGCCAAGTCGGGCTGGTTTGATAGTACCAAGTGGCTCCTGCAAACTCCATCAAAAAGTTGGCAGGCGTGTTTTGTTTTCCAGGGAACAGCGCCGTTGATTTTGTTTGGGGGCCTGTGGCTGGGAGTGGCCGGCTGGCTCCTTAGAATCCACGATACGCAGGATGGTTCCCAGACCCAAGGTGGCACCAGTGCCAAGTCGGGCTGGTTTGATTACACCAAGTGGCTCCTGCAATCTGCCATCCAGAAGTGAGGCAGCTAAGTTTTGTTTGCCAGAAAAAAGGGCCGTGGTTTTTGTTGGGGGCCTGTGGCTGGGAGTGGCCGGCTGGCTCCTTAGAATCCACCATACGCAGGATGGTTCCCAGACCCAAGGTGGCACCAGTGCCAAGTCGGGCTGGTTTGATAGTACCAAGTGGCTCCTGCAATCTGCCATCCAGAAGCGGTGCAGTTGAGTTTTGTTTGCCAGAGAAAAGGGCCGTGGGTTGTGTTTGGGGGCATATGGCTGGGAGTGGCCGGCTGTCTCATTAAAAAGATCGATACGCAGGATGGTTCCCAGACCCAAGGTGGCACCAGTGCCAAGTCGGGCTGTTTTTATAGTACCAAGTGCGTCCTGCAATTTGCCATCCAGAAGAGGGGCAGTGGAGTTTTGTTTGCCAGAGAATAGCGCCATTGTTTGTGTTTGGGAGCTTGTGGCTGGGAGTGGCCGACTGGCGCCGTAGAATCTGTGTTACGCAGCATGGTTCCCAGACCAGAGGTGGCACCAGTGCCAAGTTGGGCTGGTTTGATAGTACCAAGTGGCTCCTGCAATCTGCCATCCAGAAGCGGGGCAGCTTACTTTTGTTTGCCAGGGAAACGGGCCGAGGTTTGTGACTGGGGACCTATGGCTGGGAGTGACCGGCTGGCTCCTGAAAAGCTACGATAGGCAGGATGGTGACCAGACCCATGGTGGCACCAGTGCCAAGTTGGGCTGGTTTGATAGTACCAAGTGGCTCCTGCAATCTGCCATCAAAAAGTTGGCAGGCGAGTTTTGTTTTCCAGGGAAAAGCGCCGTTGTTTGTATTTGGGGGCCTGTGGCTGGGAGTGGCCGGCTGGCTCCTTTGAACCCACAATACGCAGGATGGTTCCCAGACCCAAGGTGGCACCAGTGCCAAGTCGGGCTGGTTTGATACTACCAAGTGGTTCCTGCAATCTGCCATCCAGAAGCGGGGCAGCTTAATTTTGTTTGCCAGGGAAACGGGCCGTGGGTTTTGTTTGGGGGCCTATGGCTGAGAGTGGCCGGCTGGCTCCTGAAAATCCACGCTAGGCAGCATGGTTCCCAGATGCAAGGTGGCACCAGTGCCAAGTCGGGCTGGTTTGTTGGTGCAAAGTGGCTCCTGCAATCTTCCATCCAGAAGCGGGGCAGCTGATTTTTGTTTGCCAGAGAAAAATTCCGTGGATTGTTTTTGGGGGCATATTGCTGGGAGTGGCCGGCTGGCTCCTTAAAATGCTCGATACGCATGATGGTTCCCAGGTCCAAGGTGTCACCACTACCAAGTCGGCCTGCGGTTTTAGTATCAAGTTCATCCTGCAATTTGCCATCCAGAAGAGGGGCAGTTGAGTTTTGTTTGCCAGAGAAACGGGCCGAGGTTTCTGTTTGGGGACATATGGCTGAGAGTGGCCGGCTGGCCCCTGAATATCCACGATACACAGCATGGTTCCCAGATCCAAGGTGGCACCAGTGCCAAGTTGGGCTGGTTTGATAGTACCAAGTGTCTCCTGCAATCTGCCATCCAGAAGCGGGGCAGCTTACTTTTGTTTGCCAGAGAAATAGGCCTAGGTTTTTGTCTGGGGGCCTGTGGCTAGGAGTGGCCGGCTGGCTCCTAAGAATCCACGATACGCAGGATGTTTCCCAGACCCAAGGTGGCACCAGTGCCAAGTCGGGCTGGTTTGATAGTACCAAGTGGCTCCTGCAAACTCCATCAAAATGTTGGCAGGCGTGTTTTGTTTTCCAGGGAACAGCGCCGTTGATTTTGTTTGGGGGCCTGTGGCTGGGAGTGGCCGGCTGGCTCCTTAGAATCCACGATACGCAGGATGGTTCCCAGACCCAAGGTGGCACCAGTGCCAAGTCGGGCTGGTTTGATTACACCAAGTGGCTCCTGCAATCTGCCATCCAGAAGTGAGGCAGCTAAGTTTTGTTTGCCAGAAAAAAGGGCCGTGGTTTTTGTTGGGGGCCTGTGGCTGGGAGTGGCCGGCTGGCTCCTTAAAATCCACCTTACGCGGGATGGTTCCCAGACCCAAGGTGGCACCAGTGCCAAGTCGGGCTGGTTTGATAGTCCCAAGTGGCTCCTGCAATCTGCCATCCAGAAGCGGGGCCGCTGAGTTTTGTTTGCCAGGGAAATGGGCCGTTGTTTGTGTTTGGGGGCCTGTGGCTGGGAGTGTTCGGCTGGTTCCTGAATATGTACGATACGCAGGATTGTTCCCAGACCCAAGGTGGCACCAGTGCCAAGTCGGGCTGGTTTGATGGTGCAAAGTTGCTCCTGCAATCTGCCATCCAGACGCGGGGCAGCGGATTTTTGTTTCCATGAGAAATGGTCCGTGGTTTGTTTTTGGGGGTATATGGCTGGGCCTGGCCGGCTGGCTCCTTAAAAAGCTCGATATGCAGGATGGTTCCCTGACACAAGGTGGCACCAGTGCCACGTCGGGCGGTTTTCGTAGTACAAAGTGCGTCCTAAAATTTGCCATCCAGAAGAGGGGCAGTTGAGTTTTGTTTGCCAGAGAAAAGGTCCGTGGTTTGTTTTTGGGGGCATATGGCTGAGAGTGGCTGGCTGGCCCCTGAAAATCCACGATACACAGGATGGTTCCCAGATCCAAGGTGGCACCTGTGCCAAGTCGGGCTGATTTGATAGTACTAAGTAGCTCCTGCAATGTGCCATCCAGAAGCGGGGCAGCTTACTTTTGTTTGCCAGGGAAACGGGCCGAGGTTTGTGTTTGGGGGCCTATGGCTGAGAGTGACCGGCTGGCTCCTGAAAAGCTACAATAGGCAGGATGGTGACCAGACCCATGGTGGCACCAGTGCCAAGTTGGGCTGGTTTGATAGTACCAAGTGGTTCCTGCAATCTGCCATCCAGAAGCAGGGCAGCTGAGTTTTGTTTGCCAGAGAAAAGGGCCTTGGTTTGTGTTTGGGGGCATATGGCTGGGTGTGGCCAGCTGGCTCCTTAAAATGCACGATATGCAACATGGCTCCCAGACCCAAGGTGGCACCAGTGCCAAGTTGGGCTGGTTTGATAGTACCAAGTGGCTCCTGCAATCTTCCATGATCACGTGGAGAAATACTTTCTGGTTTCAGCCTCATGCTCTTTCTTCTCTCCCTCAACTTCTCTATCACCTCTCATCTGGTTCACATGCGCTGTCTTCAAGGTCCACAGGCTACTTTTCACAGAATCTTCTGGCCTGATGAAGTAAGAATGATGAATAGAACAGAGCTGGGATCTATTTTCCAGTTTGGATAAAATGCATTCTGCACACAAATCCAAGGAGAACGGGCTGCCCCGATGCCCAGAAAATCTTTCACTCCTGCTAGTGTTCTACGTCAACCGCAACTTAGTCTGAAAGAAAAGCTTTTTCTCTGAGAGCATCTGAGAGGTTTGCATGAAGCACTGATATCTGACATATGCAATTTTGAATAGGAGAGGAAAAAGAAAATGGCAAGGAGTTTTTAATTTTAGTGGTTTCAATTTTAATTTCCGTGCACTTTTTCAAAACTTGTCAGCTCAAATGCCCATCAACATCTTTTAGTCATCTGTAAGTCAGTATTCATATAAAATGTGCTTCAAATCCAAAGAATTTCAAATTTGCACTCCAAGCTTCTATGCCTAGATTTATGATTTCCTACACATATTAGATGAAAGGAAGGCCTTTTTTACTGTGGGAGTGCTGGAACACTGGAACAGGTTGCCCAGAGAAGTTGTGGGTGTCCCATCCCTGAAAGTATTCAAGGTCACCTTGGACGGGGCTTGGAGCAGCAACAAAGGAGAAGCTTGATGGTAGAGAAACAAAGTCGGACTATAGAAGAAACTCGGATTGAAGTATAGGATCAAGTTTTCTCTCAGCTCTTGGGGTAAATTCAAAGTTGTACAAAATGACATTTATCTGTGCTATTCACTACTGTAACAGAAAGTTTCATGAAAACTGTACAGAAGATAGTAAATTTTAAAAGAGATAAGAATTACAGCATAAAATCCATGGGATAGGTTACAACATGAGACACTCTCTAAGAGAAAATCTCTTTGTTTCAGCACTTCATCGGGGTAAGATTTCATGAAGTGCCAAAGAAGGCGGCAAAATATCATTCGGGACATTATTTACTGGAATTCAGCCTGGCCATTAGTAGGAACTGCCTTTGAACATATCATGTAGATATACCACACACACTTTCCCTTCACTGAAAAATTACTGTTTACAACAAATAAGCAATTGACGATCAAAATTGATTGAAAGCATCTTAAACATGTCAAGTATTTCATTGTAGATGATCTGTGATCCAAATGCTTCTTCCACCTTTGAGAGGGACAGAAGAATTCTTCCATATCATGATGGTTTAAAATTGTATCAACCAATGTTTTCTGCTGAAAAG
Organism: Melospiza melodia melodia; assembly: GCF_035770615.1. NCBI lineage: Eukaryota > Metazoa > Chordata > Aves > Passeriformes > Passerellidae > Melospiza > Melospiza melodia. Next base: position 31,369,129 of record NC_086197.1, read on the forward strand.
ATATCATCTATTTTTTTCTATTTTTGGAAGAAAATATTCCTAGACATACAACAGGTGAGAACTAAGTAATTTTAAAGAAACAAATGAAATGAAAATATTCTGTAAATAGAATGAAATGAAAAGCTGTGTTTTAAATAGGAGCTAAATATTAAACAGAATTTTTGTACCAGGCATTTGAATTACTGCACCAGCTCTTTTGCCCATCAAGAGAGGCATTTAGCATTTCAGTCTTTTCCAAGGTGTTCATGATCTGCTATGCTGATCTCTGTGTGTGCCTAGGTGTGTGTGGAGGGGGGGGCATATGAAGGGGAGTGTGTATGTTTGCTTTACAATTGTTGTGGCAGATTCATGCCTCAGCTCCACATTTTGTTTTAAAAAGGTCACACCGAGTGGATATGAAGTTTACTATCAACAAGAGATCGATTCCCAAATCATCCATTTGACTCTCCCTTATAAATCATGTGCTTTGTTGCATATTTTATCAAATATACTTTCAAGCCAGATGGAGGAAGGAGGATGTGGGAATCCCTCCACCATCTTGCAACTTTTATGTAAGTAGGTTTTCAAGAAAATCATCATTTCTCTTTTAAATATGTCTGGAACAGGCATGATGGTAGTGTCAACCTGTTGGAGTTTTTGTTGCTGGAAGAAGTTGTACAAAAGGATTGGTTTTTACATTGACCAGTTACTGAATCAAGCGCAGGAATACATTGGAAATTTAGCTGGGGGTTCCTTTTCCCAGCAGACTACTTCTAGAACGAGCTTGTACACTGAAGCTGACTCTTTTGCTCTCTTTTTGTTTCTTTCCTATTTTCTTGGCTTCTTTGCCACTATCTAGACAATTTTGGAACTTTGTTCCCAACTAAAATGGTTTCAATAGTCTGATTGTGATCATACATTTTTACAAGGAATTTTTAAAATCTTTCCTCGAGTCCAGAAAGTCAAGGACTTAGATCTTTTTCTTCCCTTATCAATATTGCCATGAAATTGATAAATAAAGACCAACTCTTTATTTTTGTTTTTAACCCACGTAGATAATTCCCATCCATTAATCCATTTTGTGGACCAATAGCTGCCATTCTGATGGAAGCTGTCACTTCTTAACAATAGGCATTCTGTGACTATGTTGACTGCACTTTGGGTGAAGATCCTAACTGGTCTTAGATATACATAGGGAGAAATTTGCTCAGCCAGTGTCAGTCTTAAGCATGCGTATCAGAAGATCTTTCTAGAGCTGGGAATTTTCCCATGAAAGGGATTCAGTTAGGGAAGAGACACTTGTGCCAGAGTTTTACATTCTTCTTGAACACTGCTTAAGGAACTTAGATGCCATGTCCATTTGGATCTCTGTCTGCACAGAACTTTGTCATGCCAGCGCTTTGAAATGCATCTTGAAGAGAATTCACTAGCACAGAATGAAAGAGAGTGGAAGGGGTTGGTGGGGCTAACCAGGCCCAACCCCCCTGCCTAAACCAGGATACCTAGAGCCTCTTGCCCAGGATTCTATCTGGGTGTACTTTTAATGTCTTCAAAGATCCAGGCTCCACAATCTTTCTGGGCAGTCTGTGCCGTGGTTCAGTCACCCTGACAGTAAAGAAACATTTACTGATGTTCAAAGGCAATCTCCTGTATTTCAGTGTGTGCCCACTGCCTCTTGTCTTTTCCCTCAGCATCACTGAAAAGACACTGATTCCCTCCCCTTTGCACTATTGCTTCCATATGTATGTGTGATGCCATGTAGAGGTATGTCAAAAACCTCCCTGAAGCCCAGGCAGATAATATTCCCTTCATCTACCAGTCAAGTTGATTCATCAGAGGAGTTTAAAGTGATGTTCAGCATGAAATTCCCCTGAAAAATCATGCTAACTACATTATTTGGTCATCTGTCATGTGCCTGGCAAGGATTTCCAGGAAGAGCTGCTTCATCAACTTCCTGGGGATAAAAAAGAGGCTGGCTGGTTTGTACTATGGCGAGTCCTCTTAATTGCCTTTTTTGAAGATGGGTGTCATTTGCCAACATCCACTCTTTAGCTCCTCTTCTAATCTACACCTCGGCAAAAAGCTTTTCCACTATGTCTGGCTAGGAAAAACTGTGCCAGCACAGAAAACATCTCCCATCGTGTTCTCGAAGTTGCACGGATGTCTGCCAAGTGTTTGGCAGGAAGAAAAGAAAAGTTGTCCAAAACAACTTCCAATCGAATGTTCATGTGATTGGAAAAGTCAGGAGAGTGCAAAGGTACTGTTTTCTATCAGTTGGCAAAGTGCGCACACAATCCCAGTGTTGTACAGCTTGCTTCTTCACCTTCCCGAAGCTGCCGCTCTCGCCGGCTGCCGGAGCCCAAGAAGCGGCTTCTTCGCGCAAAGACGATTGTGCCGCTCACAGGGCTCTCCTTAGCGCGGCTTCTGCCGAAAGACGCCCGGCAGCGGCTCTTACCTCCGGAGAGCATCCTACCTTCGTCTTTCGCGTCTTTTGTAGTCTACATCTTAGCAAAACGCTTTTCCACTATGTCTGGCTAGGAAAAACTGTGCCAGCACAGAAAACATCTCCCATCGTGTTCTAGAAGTTGCACGGATGTCTGCCAAGTGTTTGGCAGGAAGAAAAGAAAAGTTGTCCAAAACAGCTTCCAATCGAATGTTCCTGTGATTGGAAAAGTCAGGAGAGTGCAAAGGTACTGTTTTCTATCAGTTGGCAAGGTGCGCACACAATCCCAGTGTTGTACAGCTTGCTTCTTCACCTTCCCGAAGCTGCCGCTCTCGCCGGCTGCCGGAACCGAAGAAGCGGCTTCTTCGCGCAAAGACGATTGTGCCGCTCACAGGGCTCTCCTTAGCGCGGCTTCTGCCGAAAGACGCCCGGCAGCGGCTCTTACCTCCGGAGAGCATCCTACCTTCGTCTTTCGCGTCTTTTGTAGTCTACATCTTAGCAAAACGCTTTTCCACTATGTCTGGCTAGGAAAAACTGTGCCAGCACAGAAAACATCTCCCATCGTGTTCTAGAAGTTGCACGGATGTCTGCCAAGTGTTTGGCAGGAAGAAAAGAAAAGTTGTCCAAAACAGCTTCCAATCGAATGTTCCTGTGATTGGAAAAGTCAGGAGAGTGCAAAGGTACTGTTTTCTATCAGTTGGCAAGGTGCGCACACAATCCCAGTGTTGTACAGCTTGCTTCTTCACCTTCCCGAAGCTGCCGCTCTCGCCGGCTGCCGGAGCCCAAGAAGCGGCTTCTTCGCGCAAAGACGATTGTGCCGCTCACAGGGCTCTCCTTAGCGCGGCTTCTGCCGAAAGACGCCCGGCAGCGGCTCTTACCTCCGGAGAGCATCCTACCTTCGTCTTTCGCGTCTTATGTAGTCTACACCTCGGCAAAAAGCTTTTCCACTATGTCTGGCTAGGAAAAACTGTGCCAGCACAGAAAACATCTCCCATCGTGTTCTAGAAGTTGCACGGATGTCTGCCAAGTGTTTGGCAGGAAGAAAAGGAAAGTTGTCCAAAACAGCTTCCAATCGAATGTTCCTGTGATTGGAAAAGTCAGGAGAGTGCAAAGGTACTGTTTTCTATCAGTTGGCAAGGTGCGCACACAATCCCAGTGTTGTACAGCTTGCTTCTTCACCTTCCCGAAGCTGCCGCTCTCGCCGGCTGCCGGAGCCCAAGAAGCGGCTTCTTCGCGCAAAGACGATTGTGCCGCTCACAGTGCTCTCCTTAGCGCGGCTTCTGCCGAAAGACGCCCGGCAGCGGCTCTTACCTCCGGAGAGCATCCTACCTTCGTCTTTCGCGTCTTTTGTAGTCTACATCTTAGCAAAACGCTTTTCCACTATGTCTGGCTAGGAAAAACTGTGCCAGCACAGAAAACATCTCCCATCGTGTTCTAGAAGTTGCACGGATGTCTGCCAAGTGTTTGGCAGGAAGAAAAGAAAAGTTGTCCAAAACAGCTTCCAATCGAATGTTCCTGTGATTGGAAAAGTCAGGAGAGTGCAAAGGTACTGTTTTCTATCAGTTGGCAAGGTGCGCACACAATCCCAGTGTTGTACAGCTTGCTTCTTCACCTTCCCGAAGCTGCCGCTCTCGCCGGCTGCCGGAGCCCAAGAAGCGGCTTCTTCGCGCAAAGACGATTGTGCCGCTCACAGGGCTCTCCTTAGCGCGGCTTCTGCCGAAAGACGCCCGGCAGCGGCTCTTACCTCCGGAGAGCATCCTACCTTCGTCTTTCGCGTCTTTTGTAGTCTACATCTTAGCAAAACGCTTCTCCACTATGTCTGGCTAGGAAAAACTGTGCCAGCACAGAAAACATCTCCCATCGTGTTCTAGAAGTTGCACGGATGTCTGCCAAGTGTTTGGCAGGAAGAAAAGAAAAGTTGTCCAAAACAGCTTCCAATCGAATGTTCCTGTGATTGGAAAAGTCAGGAGAGTGCAAAGGTACTGTTTTCTATCAGTTGGCAAGGTGCGCACACAATCCCAGTGTTGTACAGCTTGCTTCTTCACCTTCCCGAAGCTGCCGCTCTCGCCGGCTGCCGGAGCCCAAGAAGCGGCTTCTTCGCGCAAAGACGATTGTGCCGCTCACAGTGCTCTCCTTAGCGCGGCTTCTGCCGAAAGACGCCCGGCAGCGGCTCTTACCTCCGGAGAGCATCCTACCTTCGTCTTTCGCGTCTTTTGTAGTCTACATCTTAGCAAAACGCTTTTCCACTATGTCTGGCTAGGAAAAACTGTGCCAGCACAGAAAACATCTCCCATCGTGTTCTAGAAGTTGCACGGATGTCTGCCAAGTGTTTGGCAGGAAGAAAAGAAAAGTTGTCCAAAACAGCTTCCAATCGAATGTTCCTGTGATTGGAAAAGTCAGGAGAGTGCAAAGGTACTGTTTTCTATCAGTTGGCAAGGTGCGCACACAATCCCAGTGTTGTACAGCTTGCTTCTTCACCTTCCCGAAGCTGCCGCTCTCGCCGGCTCCCGGAACCGAAGAATCGGCTTGTTCGCGCAAAGACGATTGTGCCGCTCACAGGGCTCTCCTTAGCGCGGCTTCTGCCGAAAGACGCCCGGCAGCGGCTCTTACCTCCGGAGAGCATCCTACCTTCGTCTTTCGCGTCTTATGTAGTCTACATCTTAGCAAAACGCTTTTCCACTATGTCTGGCTAGGAAAAACCGTGCCAGCCCAGAAAACATCTCCCATCGTTTTCTAGAAGTTGCAGATATGTCTGCCAAGTGTTTGGGAGGAAGAAAAGAAAAGTTGTCCAAAACAGCTTCCAATCGAATGTTCCTGTGATTGGAAGAGTCAGGAGAGTGCAAAGGTACTGTTTTCTATCAGTTGGCAAGGTGCGCACACAATCCCAGTGTTGTACAGCTTGCTTCTTCACCTTCCCGAAGCTGCCACTCTCAGGAGGTAAGAGCCGCTGCCGGGCGTCTTTCGGCAGAAGCCGCGCTAAGGGGAGCACTGTGAGCGGCACAATCGTCTTTGCGCGAAGAAGCCGCTTCTTGGGCTCCGGCAGCCGGCGAGAGCGGCAGCTTCGGGAAGGTGAAGAAGCAAGCTGTACAACACTGGGATTGTGTGCGCACCTTGCCAACTGATAGAAAACAGTACCTTTGCACTCTCCTGACTTTTCCAATCACAGGAACATTCGATTGGAAGCTGTTTTGGACAACTTTTCTTTTCTTCCTGCCAAACACTTGGCAGACATCCGTGCAACTTCTAGAACACGATGGGAGATGTTTTCTGTGCTGGCACAGTTTTTCCTAGCCAGACATAGTGGAAAAGCTTTTTGCCGAGGTGTAGACTACATAAGACGCGAAAGACGAAGGTAGGATGCTCTCCGGAGGTAAGAGCCGCTGCCGGGCGTCTTTCGGCAGAAGCCGCGCTAAGGAGAGCACTGTGAGCGGCACAATCGTCTTTGCGCGAAGAAGCCGCTTCTTGGGCTCCGGCAGCCGGCGAGAGCGGCAGCTTCGGGAAGGTGAAGAAGCAAGCTGTACAACACTGGGATTGTGTGCGCACCTTGCCAACTGATAGAAAACAGTACCTTTGCACTCTCCTGACTTTTCCAATCACAGGAACATTCGATTGGAAGCTGTTTTGGACAACTTTTCTTTTCTTCCTGCCAAACACTTGGCAGACATCCGTGCAACTTCTAGAACACGATGGGAGATGTTTTCTGTGCTGGCACAGTTTTTCCTAGCCAGACATAGTGGAAAAGCTTTTTGCCGAGGTGTAGACTACATAAGACGCGAAAGACGAAGGTAGGATGCTCTCCGGAGGTAAGAGCCGCTGCCGGGCGTCTTTCGGCAGAAGCCGCGCTAAGGAGAGCACTGTGAGCGGCACAATCGTCTTTGCGCGAAGAAGCCGCTTCTTGGGCTCCGGCAGCCGGCGAGAGCGGCAGCTTCGGGAAGGTGAAGAAGCAAGCTGTACAACACTGGGATTGTGTGCGCACCTTGCCAACTGATAGAAAACAGTACCTTTGCACTCTCCTGACTTTTCCAATCACAGGAACATTCGATTGGAAGCTGTTTTGGACAACTTTTCTTTTCTTCCTGCCAAACACTTGGCAGACATCCGTGCAACTTCTAGAACACGATGGGAGATGTTTTCTGTGCTGGCACAGTTTTTCCTAGCCAGACATAGTGGAAAAGCTTTTTGCCGAGGTGTAGACTACATAAGACGCGAAAGACGAAGGTAGGATGCTCTCCGGAGGTAAGAGCCGCTGCCGGGCGTCTTTCGGCAGAAGCCGCGCTAAGGGGAGCACTGTGAGCGGCACAATCGTCTTTGCGCGAAGAAGCCGCTTCTTCGGTTCCGGGAGCCGGCGAGAGCGGCAGCTTCGGGAAGGTGAAGAAGCAAGCTGTACAACACTGGGATTGTGTGCGCACCTTGCCAACTGATAGAAAACAGTACCTTTGCACTCTCCTGACTTTTCCAATCACAGGAACATTCGATTGGAAGCTGTTTTGGACAACTTTTCTTTTCTTCCTGCCAAACACTTGGCAGACATCCGTGCAACTTCTAGAACACGATGGGAGATGTTTTCTGTGCTGGCACAGTTTTTCCTAGCCAGACATAGTGGAAAAGCGTTTTGCTAAGATGTAGACTACAAAAGACGCGAAAGACGAAGGTAGGATGCTCTCCGGAGGTAAGAGCCGCTGCCGGGCGTCTTTCGGCAGAAGCCGCGCTAAGGAGAGCCCTGTGAGCGGCACAATCGTCTTTGCGCGAAGAAGCCGCTTCTTGGGCTCCGGCAGCCGGCGAGAGCGGCAGCTTCGGGAAGGTGAAGAAGCAAGCTGTACAACACTGGGATTGTGTGCGCACTTTGCCAACTGATAGAAAACAGTACCTTTGCACTCTCCTGACTTTTCCAATCACATGAACATTCGATTGGAAGCTGTTTTGGACAACTTTTCTTTTCTTCCTGCCAAACACTTGGCAGACATCCGTGCAACTTCGAGAACACGATGGGAGATGTTTTCTGTGCTGGCACAGTTTTTCCTAGCCAGACATAGTGGAAAAGCGTTTTGCCGAGGTGTAGATGAGAAGAGGAGCTAAAGACGAAGGTAGGATGCTCTCCGGAGGTAAGAGCCGCTGCCGGGCGTCTTTCGGCAGAAGCCGCGCTAAGGAGAGCACTGTGAGCGGCACAATCGTCTTTGCGCGAAGAAGCCGCTTCTTGGGCTCCGGCAGCCGGCGAGAGCGGCAGCTTCGGGAAGGTGAAGAAGCAAGCTGTACAACACTGGGATTGTGTGCGCACCTTGCCAACTGATAGAAAACAGTACCTTTGCACTCTCCTGACTTTTCCAATCACAGGAACATTCGATTGGAAGCTGTTTTGGACAACTTTTCTTTTCTTCCTGCCAAACACTTGGCAGACATCCGTGCAACTTCTAGAACACGATGGGAGATGTTTTCTGTGCTGGCACAGTTTTTCCTAGCCAGACATAGTGGAAAAGCGTTTTGCCGAGGTGTAGATGAGAAGAGGAGCTAAAGAGTGGATGTTAGCAAATGACACCCATCTTCAAAAAAGGCAATTAAGAGGACTCGCCATAGTACAAACCAGCCAGCCTCTTTTTTATCCCCAGGAAGTTGATGAAGCAGCTCTTCCTGGAAATCCTTGCCAGGCACATGACAGATGACCAAATAATGTAGTTAGCATGATTTTTCAGGGGAATTTCATGCTGAACATCACTTTAAACTCCTCTGATGAATCAACTTGACTGGTAGATGAAGGGAATATTATCTGCCTGGGCTTCAGGGAGGTTTTTGACATACCTCTACATGGCATCACACATACATATGGAAGCAATAGTGCAAAGGGGAGGGAATCAGTGTCTTTTCAGTGATGCTGAGGGAAAAGACAAGAGGCAGTGGGCACACACTGAAATACAGGAGATTGCCTTTGAACATCAGTAAATGTTTCTTTACTGTCAGGGTGACTGAACCACGGCACAGACTGCCCAGAAAGATTGTGGAGCCTGGATCTTTGAAGACATTAAAAGTACACCCAGATAGAATCCTGGGCAAGAGGCTCTAGGTATCCTGGTTTAGGCAGGGGGGTTGGGCCTGGTTAGCCCCACCAACCCCTTCCACTCTCTTTCATTCTGTGCTAGTGAATTCTCTTCAAGATGCATTTCAAAGCGCTGGCATGACAAAGTTCTGTGCAGACAGAGATCCAAATGGACATGGCATCTAAGTTCCTTAAGCAGTGTTCAAGAAGAATGTAAAACTCTGGCACAAGTGTCTCTTCCCTAACTGAATCCCTTTCATGGGAAAATTCCCAGCTCTAGAAAGATCTTCTGATACGCATGCTTAAGACTGACACTGGCTGAGCAAATTTCTCCCTATGTATATCTAAGACCAGTTAGGATCTTCACCCAAAGTGCAGTCAACATAGTCACAGAATGCCTATTGTTAAGAAGTGACAGCTTCCATCAGAATGGCAGCTATTGGTCCACAAAATGGATTAATGGATGGGAATTATCTACGTGGGTTAAAAACAAAAATAAAGAGTTGGTCTTTATTTATCAATTTCATGGCAATATTGATAAGGGAAGAAAAAGATCTAAGTCCTTGACTTTCTGGACTCGAGGAAAGATTTTAAAAATTCCTTGTAAAAATGTATGATCACAATCAGACTATTGAAACCATTTTAGTTGGGAACAAAGTTCCAAAATTGTCTAGATAGTGGCAAAGAAGCCAAGAAAATAGGAAAGAAACAAAAAGAGAGCAAAAGAGTCAGCTTCAGTGTACAAGCTCGTTCTAGAAGTAGTCTGCTGGGAAAAGGAACCCCCAGCTAAATTTCCAATGTATTCCTGCGCTTGATTCAGTAACTGGTCAATGTAAAAACCAATCTTTTTGTACAACTTCTTCCAGCAACAAAAACTCCAACAGGTTGACACTACCATCATGCCTGTTCCAGACATATTTAAAAGAGAAATGATGATTTTCTTGAAAACCTACTTACATAAAAGTTGCAAGATGGTGGAGGGATTCCCACATCCTCCTTCCTCCATCTGGCTTGAAAGTATATTTGATAAAATATGCAACAAAGCACATGATTTATAAGGGAGAGTCAAATGGATGATTTGGGAATCGATCTCTTGTTGATAGTAAACTTCATATCCACTCGGTGTGACCTTTTTAAAACAAAATGTGGAGCTGAGGCATGAATCTGCCACAACAATTGTAAAGCAAACATACACACTCCCCTTCATATGCCCCCCCCTCCACACACACCTAGGCACACACAGAGATCAGCATAGCAGATCATGAACACCTTGGAAAAGACTGAAATGCTAAATGCCTCTCTTGATGGGCAAAAGAGCTGGTGCAGTAATTCAAATGCCTGGTACAAAAATTCTGTTTAATATTTAGCTCCTATTTAAAACACAGCTTTTCATTTCATTCTATTTACAGAATATTTTCATTTCATTTGTTTCTTTAAAATTACTTAGTTCTCACCTGTTGTATGTCTAGGAATATTTTCTTCCAAAAATAGAAAAAAATAGATGATATCTTTTCAGCAGAAAACATTGGTTGATACAATTTTAAACCATCATGATATGGAAGAATTCTTCTGTCCCTCTCGAAGGTGGAAGAAGCATTTGGATCACAGATCATCTACAATGAAATACTTGACATGTTTAAGATGCTTTCAATCAATTTTGATCGTCAATTGCTTATTTGTTGTAAACAGTAATTTTTCAGTGAAGGGAAAGTGTGTGTGGTATATCTACATGATATGTTCAAAGGCAGTTCCTACTAATGGCCAGGCTGAATTCCAGTAAATAATGTCCCGAATGATATTTTGCCGCCTTCTTTGGCACTTCATGAAATCTTACCCCGATGAAGTGCTGAAACAAAGAGATTTTCTCTTAGAGAGTGTCTCATGTTGTAACCTATCCCATGGATTTTATGCTGTAATTCTTATCTCTTTTAAAATTTACTATCTTCTGTACAGTTTTCATGAAACTTTCTGTTACAGTAGTGAATAGCACAGATAAATGTCATTTTGTACAACTTTGAATTTACCCCAAGAGCTGAGAGAAAACTTGATCCTATACTTCAATCCGAGTTTCTTCTATAGTCCGACTTTGTTTCTCTACCATCAAGCTTCTCCTTTGTTGCTGCTCCAAGCCCCGTCCAAGGTGACCTTGAATACTTTCAGGGATGGGACACCCACAACTTCTCTGGGCAACCTGTTCCAGTGTTCCAGCACTCCCACAGTAAAAAAGGCCTTCCTTTCATCTAATATGTGTAGGAAATCATAAATCTAGGCATAGAAGCTTGGAGTGCAAATTTGAAATTCTTTGGATTTGAAGCACATTTTATATGAATACTGACTTACAGATGACTAAAAGATGTTGATGGGCATTTGAGCTGACAAGTTTTGAAAAAGTGCACGGAAATTAAAATTGAAACCACTAAAATTAAAAACTCCTTGCCATTTTCTTTTTCCTCTCCTATTCAAAATTGCATATGTCAGATATCAGTGCTTCATGCAAACCTCTCAGATGCTCTCAGAGAAAAAGCTTTTCTTTCAGACTAAGTTGCGGTTGACGTAGAACACTAGCAGGAGTGAAAGATTTTCTGGGCATCGGGGCAGCCCGTTCTCCTTGGATTTGTGTGCAGAATGCATTTTATCCAAACTGGAAAATAGATCCCAGCTCTGTTCTATTCATCATTCTTACTTCATCAGGCCAGAAGATTCTGTGAAAAGTAGCCTGTGGACCTTGAAGACAGCGCATGTGAACCAGATGAGAGGTGATAGAGAAGTTGAGGGAGAGAAGAAAGAGCATGAGGCTGAAACCAGAAAGTATTTCTCCACGTGATCATGGAAGATTGCAGGAGCCACTTGGTACTATCAAACCAGCCCAACTTGGCACTGGTGCCACCTTGGGTCTGGGAGCCATGTTGCATATCGTGCATTTTAAGGAGCCAGCTGGCCACACCCAGCCATATGCCCCCAAACACAAACCAAGGCCCTTTTCTCTGGCAAACAAAACTCAGCTGCCCTGCTTCTGGATGGCAGATTGCAGGAACCACTTGGTACTATCAAACCAGCCCAACTTGGCACTGGTGCCACCATGGGTCTGGTCACCATCCTGCCTATTGTAGCTTTTCAGGAGCCAGCCGGTCACTCTCAGCCATAGGCCCCCAAACACAAACCTCGGCCCGTTTCCCTGGCAAACAAAAGTAAGCTGCCCCGCTTCTGGATGGCAGATTGCAGGAGCTACTTAGTACTATCAAATCAGCCCGACTTGGCACAGGTGCCACCTTGGATCTGGGAACCATCCTGTGTATCGTGGATTTTCAGGGGCCAGCCAGCCACTCTCAGCCATATGCCCCCAAAAACAAACCACGGACCTTTTCTCTGGCAAACAAAACTCAACTGCCCCTCTTCTGGATGGCAAATTTTAGGACGCACTTTGTACTACGAAAACCGCCCGACGTGGCACTGGTGCCACCTTGTGTCAGGGAACCATCCTGCATATCGAGCTTTTTAAGGAGCCAGCCGGCCAGGCCTAGCCATATACCCCCAAAAACAAACCACGGACCATTTCTCATGGAAACAAAAATCCGCTGCCCCGCGTCTGGATGGCAGATTGCAGGAGCCACTTTGCACCATCAAACCAGCCCGACTTGGCACTGGTGCCACCTTGGGTCTGGGAACAATCCTGCGTATCGTACATATTCAGGAACCAGCCGAACACTCCCAGCCACAGGCCCCCAAACACAAACAACGGCCCATTTCCCTGGCAAACAAAACTCAGCTGCCCCGCTTCTGGATGGCAGTTTGCAGGAGCCACTTGGGACTATCAAACCAGCCCGACTTGGCACTGGTGCCACCTTGGGTCTGGTCACCATCCTGCCTATCGTAGCTTTTCAGGAGCCAGCCGGTCACTCCCAGCCATAGGTCCCCAGTCACAAACCTCGGCCCGTTTCCCTGGCAAACAAAAGTAAGCTGCCCCGCTTCTGGATGGCAGATTGCAGGAGCCACTTTGTACTATCAAACCAGCCCAACTTGGCACTGGTGCCACCTCTGGTCTGGGAACCATGCTGCGTAACACAGATTCTACGGCGCCAGTCGGCCACTCCCAGCCACAAGCTCCCAAACACAAACAACGGCGCTATTCTCTGGAAAACAAAACTCCACTGCCCCTCTTCTGGATGGCAAATTGCAGGACGCACTTGGTACTATAAAAACAGCCCGACTTGGCACTGGTGCCACCTTGGGTCTGGGAACCATCCTGCGTATCGTGGATTCTAAGGAGCCAGCCGGCCACTCCCAGCCACAGGCCCCCAAACAAAATCAACGGCGCTGTTCCCTGGAAAACAAAACACGCCTGCCAACTTTTTGATGGAGTTTGCAGGAGCCACTTGGTACTATCAAACCAGCCCGACTTGGCACTGGTGCCACCTTGGGTCTGGGAAACATCCTGCGTATCGTGGATTCTTAGGAGCCAGCCGGCCACTCCTAGCCACAGGCCCCCAGACAAAAACCTAGGCCTATTTCTCTGGCAAACAAAAGTAAGCTGCCCCGCTTCTGGATGGCAGATTGCAGGAGACACTTGGTACTATCAAACCAGCCCAACTTGGCACTGGTGCCACCTTGGATCTGGGAACCATGCTGTGTATCGTGGATATTCAGGGGCCAGCCGGCCACTCTCAGCCATATGTCCCCAAACAGAAACCTCGGCCCGTTTCTCTGGCAAACAAAACTCAACTGCCCCTCTTCTGGATGGCAAATTGCAGGATGAACTTGATACTAAAACCGCAGGCCGACTTGGTAGTGGTGACACCTTGGACCTGGGAACCATCATGCGTATCGAGCATTTTAAGGAGCCAGCCGGCCACTCCCAGCAATATGCCCCCAAAAACAATCCACGGAATTTTCCTCTGGCAAACAAAAATCAGCTGCCCCGCTTCTGGATGGCAGATTGCAGGAGCCACTTTGCACCATCAAACCAGCCCGACTTGGCACTGGTGCCACCTTGCATCTGGGAACCATGCTGCCTAGCGTGGATTTTCAGGAGCCAGCCGGCCACTCTCAGCCATAGGCCCCCAAACAAAACCCACGGCCCGTTTCCCTGGCAAACAAAATTAAGCTGCCCCGCTTCTGGATGGCAGATTGCAGGACGCACTTGGTAGTATCAAACCAGCCCGACTTGGCACTGGTGCCACCTTGGGTCTGGGAACCATCCTGCGTATTGTGGGTTCAAAGGAGCCAGCCGGCCACTCCCAGCCACAGGCCCCCAAATACAAACAACGGCGCTTTTCCCTGGAAAACAAAACTCGCCTGACAACTTTTTGATGGCAGATTGCAGGAGCCACTTGGTACTATCAAACCAGCCCAACTTGGCACTGGTGCCACCATGGGTCTGGTCACCATCCTGCCTATCGTAGCTTTTCAGGAGCCAGCCGGTCACTCCCAGCCATAGGTCCCCAGTCACAAACCTCGGCCCGTTTCCCTGGCAAACAAAAGTAAGCTGCCCCACTTCTGGATGGCAGATTGCAGGAGCCACTTGGTCCTATCAAACCAGCCCAACTTGGCACTGGTGCCACCTCTGGTCTGGGAACCATGCTGCGTAACACAGATTCTAAGGCGCCAGTCGGCCACTCCCAGCCACAAGCCCCCAAACACAAACAACGGCGCTATTCTCTGGCAAACAAAACTCCACTGCCCGTATTCTGGATGGCAAATTGCAGGACGCACTTGGTACTATAAAAACAGCCCGACTTGGCACTGGTGCCACCTTGGGTCTGGGAACCATCCTGCGTATCGATCTTTTTAATGAGACAGCCGGCCACTCCCAGCCATATGCCCCCAAACACAACCCACGGCCCTTTTCTCTGGCAAACAAAACTCAACTGCACCGCTTCTGGATGGCAGATTGCAGGAGCCACTTGGTACTATCAAACCAGCCCGACTTGGCACTGGTGCCACCTTGGGTCTGGGAACCATCCAGCCTATCGTGGATTTTAAGGAGCCAGCCGGCTACTACCAGCCACAGGCCCCCAACAAAAACCACGGCCCTTTTTTCTGGCAAACAAAACTTAGCTGCCTCACTTCTGGATGGCAGATTGCAGGAGCCACTTGGTGTAATCAAACCAGCCCGACTTGGCACTGGTGCCACCTTGGGTCTGGGAACCATCCTGCGTATTGTGGGTTCAAAGGAGCCAGCCGGCCACTCCCAGCCACAGGCCCCCAAACAAAATCAACGGCGCTGTTCCCTGGAAAACAAAACACGTCTGCCAACATTTTGATGGAGTTTGCAGGAGCCACTTGGTACTATCAAACCAGCCCGACTTGGCACTGGTGCCACCTTGGGTCTGGGAAACATCCTGCGTATCGTGGATTCTAAGGAGCCAGCCGGCCACTCCTAGCCACAGGCCCCCAGACAAAAACCTAGGCCTATTTCTCTGGCAAACAAAAGTAAGCTGCCCCGCTTCTGGATGGCAGATTGCAGGAGACACTTGGGACTATCAAACCAGCCCAACTTGGCACTGGTGCCACCTTGGATCTGGGAACCATGCTGTGTATCGTGGATATTCAGGGGCCAGCCGGCCACTCTCAGCCATATGTCCCCAAACAGAAACCTCGGCCCGTTTCTCTGGCAAACAAAACTCAACTGCCCCTCTTCTGGATGGCAAATTGCAGGATGAACTTGATACTAAAACCGCAGGCCGACTTGGTAGTGGTGACACCTTGGGCCTGGGAACCATCATGCGTATCGAGCATTTTAAGGAGCCAGCCGGCCACTCCCAGCAATATGCCCCCAAAAACAATCCACGGAATTTTTCTCTGGCAAACAAAAATCAGCTGCCCCGCTTCTGGATGGCAGATTGCAGGAGCCACTTTGCACCATCAAACCAGCCCGACTTGGCACTGGTGCCACCTTGCATCTGGGAACCATGCTGCCTAGCGTGGATTTTCAGGAGCCAGCCGGCCACTCTCAGCCATAGGCCCCCATACAAAACCCACGGCCCGTTTCCCTGGCAAACAAAATTAAGCTGCCCCGCTTCTGGATGGCAGATTGCAGGAACCACTTGGTAGTATCAAACCAGCCCGACTTGGCACTGGTGCCACCTTGGGTCTGGGAACCATGCTGCGTATCATGGATTTTCAGGAGCCAGCCGTCCACTGCCAGCCACAGGCCCCGAAACACAAACAACAGCCTTTTTCTCTGGCAAACAAAATTCAGCTGCCCCGCTTCTGGATGGCAGATTGCAGGAACCACTTGGTACTAACAAACCAGCCCGACTTGGCACTGGTGCCACCTTGGGTCTGGGAACCATCCTGCGTATCGTGGATTCTAAGGAGCCAGCTGGCCACTCCCAGCCACAGGCCCCCAAACACAAACAACGGTGCTTTTCCCTGGAAAACAAAACTCGCCTGCCAAACATTTGATGGCAGATTGCAGGAGCCACTTGGTACTATCAAACCAGCCCAACTTGGCACTGGTGCCACCATGGGTCTGGTCACCATCCTGCCTATCGTAGCTTTTCAGGTGCCAGCCAGCCACCCCCAGCCAGAGGCCCCTAGACAAATATTTCGGCCCGTTTCCCTGGCAAACAAAAGTAAGCTACCCCGCTTCTGGATGGCAGATTGCAGGAGCCACTTTGCACCATCAAACCAGCCCAACTTGGCACTGGTGCCACCTCTGGTCTGGGAACCATCCTGCGTATCGTGGGTTCTAAGGAGCCAGCTGGCCACTCCCAGCCACAGGCCCCCAAACACAAACAACGGCGCTTTTCCCTGGAAAACAAAACTCGCCTGCCAACTTTTTGATGGCAGATTGCCGGAGCCACTTGGTACTATCAAACCAGCCCAACTTGGCACTGGTGCCACCATGGGTCTGGTCACCATCCTGCCTATCGTAGCTTTTCAGGAGCCAGTCGGTCACTCCCAGCCATAGGTCCCCAGACAAAAAGCTCGGCCCGTTTCCCTGGCAAACAAAAGTAAGCTGCCCCGCTTCTGCATGGCAGATTGAAGGAGCTATTTAGTACTATCAAACCAGCCCGACTTGGCACTGGTGACACCTCTGGTCTGGGAACCATCCTGCCTATCGTGGATTTTCAGGGGCCAGCCGGCCACTCTCAGCCATATGCCCCCAAAAACAAACCACGGACCTTTTCTCTGGCAAACAAAACTCAACTGCCCCTCTTCTGGATGGCAAATTTTAGGACGCACTTTGTACTACGAAAACCGCCCGACGTGGCACTGGTGCCACCTTGTGTCAGGGAACCATCCTGCATATCGAGCTTTTTAAGGGGCCAGCCGGCCACGCCCAGCCATATACCCCCAAAAACAAACCACGGACCATTTCTCTTGGAAACAAAAATCCGCTGCCCCGCGTCTGGATGGCAGATTGCAGGAGCCACATGGTAGTGTCAAACCAGCCCGACTTGGCACTGGTGCCACCTTGGGTCTGGGAACCATCCTGCGTATCGTGGATTCTAAGCAGCCAGCCGGCCACTCCCTACCACAGACCCCCAAACACAAACAACGGCGCTTTTCCCTGGAAAACAAAACTCGCTTGCCAACATTTTGATGGCAGATTGCAGGAGCCACTTGGTGCTATCAAACCAGCCCAACTTGGCACTGGTGCCACCATGGGTCTGGTCACCATCCTGCCTATCGTAGCTTTTCAGGAGCCAGCCGGTCACTCCCAGCCATAGGTCCCCAGTCACAAACCTCGGCCCGTTTCCCTGGAAAACAAATGTAATCTGCCCCGCTTCTGGATGGCAGATTGCAGGAGCCACTTGGTACTATCAAATCAGCCCAACTTGGCACTGGTGCCACCATGGGTCTGGTAAACATCCTGCCTATCGTAGCTTTTCAGGAGCCAGCCGGTCACTCCCTGCCATAGGCCCCCAGACACAAACCTCGGCCCGTTTCCCTGGCAAACAAAAGTAAACTGCCCCGCTTTTGGATGGCAGATTGCAGGATGCATTTGGTACTATCAAACCTGCCCGACTTGGCCCTCGTGCAACCTTGGCTCTGGGAACCATGCTGCGTAACGTAGATTCTACGAGGACAGGCGGCCATTCCCAGCCACAGGCCTCTAAACAAAAACAACGGCGCTTTTCCCTGGAAAACAAAACTCGCCTGCCAAATTTTTGATGGCAGATTGCAGGAGCCACTTGGTACTATCAAACTAGCCCAACTTGGTACTGGTGCCACCATGGGTCTGGTAACCATCCTGCCTATCGTAGCTTTTCAGGAGCCAGCCGGTCACTCCCACCCATAGGCCCCCAGACAAATATCTCGGCCCGTTTCCCTGGCAAACAAAAGTAAGCTGCCCCGCTTCTGGATGGCAGATTACAGCAGCCACATGGTACTATCAAACCAGGCCAACATGGCACTGGTGCCACCTTGGCTCTGGGAACCATCCTGCCTATCAAGGATTTTCAGGGGCCAGCCGGCCACTCTCAGCCATATGCCCCCAAACACATACCACGGCCCTTTGCTCTTGTCAACAAAACTCAACTGCCCCTCTTCTGGATGGCAAATTGCAGGACGCACTTGGTACTACGAAAACAGCCCGACTTGGCAGTGATGCCACCTTGGGTCAGGGAACAATCCTGCGTATCGATCTTTTTAAGGAGCCAGCCGGCCATGTCCAGCCATATACCCCCAAAAACAAACCACGGAACTTTTCTCCAGCAAACAAAAATCCGCTGCCCCGCGTCTGAATGGCAGATTTCAGGAGCTATTTAGTATTATCAAACCAGCCCGACTTGGCACTGGTGCCACCATGAGTCTGGTAACCATCCTGCCTATCGTAGCTTTTCAGTAGCCAGCCGGTCACTCCCAGCCATAGGCCCCCAGACACAAACCTCGGCCCGTTTCCCTGGGAAACAAAAGTAAGCTGACCCGCTTCTGGATGGCAGATTGCAGGAGCCACTTGGTACTATCAAACCAGCCCAACTTGGCACTGGTGCCACCTTGGCTCTGGGAACCATCCTGCGTATCCTGGGTTCAAAGGAGGCAGCCGGCCACTCCCAGCCACAGGCCTCTAAACAAGAGCAACGGCGCTTTTCCCTGGAAAACAAAAGTCGCCTGACAACTTTTTGATGGCAGATTGCAGGAGCCACTTGGTACTATCAAACCAGCCCAACTTGGCACTGGTGCCACCATGGGTCTGGTCACCATCCTGCCTATCGTAGCTTTTCAGGAGCCAGCCGCTCACTCCCAGCCATAGGCCCCCAGACAAATATCTCGGCCCGTTTCCCTGGCAAACAAAAGTAAGCAGCCCCGCTTCTGGATGGCAGATTGCAGGAGCCACATGGTACTATCAAACCAGGCCAACATGGCACTGGTGCCACCTCTGGTCTGGGAACCATCCTGCGTATCGTGGATTCTAAGGAGCCAGCTGGCCACTCCCAGCCACAGGCCCCCAAACACAAACAACGGTGCTTTTCCCTGGAAAACAAAACTCACCTGCCAACTTTTTGATGGCAGATTGCAGGAGCCACTTGGTACTATCAAACCAGCCCAACTTGGCACTGGTGCCACCGTGGGTCTGGTCACCATCCTGCCTATCGTAGCTTTTCAGGAGCCAGCCGGTCACTCCCAGCCATAGGCCCCCAGACACAAAGCTCTACCCGTTTCCCTGGCAAACAAAAGTAAGCTACCCCGCTTCTGGATGGCAGATTGCAGGAGTCACTTTGCACCATGAAACCAGCCCGACTTGGCACTGGTGCCACCTCTGGTCTGGGACCCATCCTGCGTATCGTGGATTCTAAGGAGACAGCTGGCCACTCCCAGCCACAGGCCCCCAAACACAAACAAGGGCGCTTTTCCCTGGAAAACAAAACTCGCTTGCCAACTTTTTGATGGCAGATTGCAGGAGCCACTTGGTACTATCAAACCACCCCAACTTGGCAACAAGTGGTTCCTGCAATCTGACATCCAGAAGCGGGGCAGCTTACTTTTGTTTGCCAGGGAAATGGACCGTTGTTTGTGTTTGGAGGCGTATGGCTGGGAGTGGCCGACTGGCTCCTTAAAATCCACGATACGCAGCATGGTTCCCAGACCAGAGGTGGCACCAGTGCCAAGTCGGGCTGGTTTGATAGTACAAAGTGGCTCCTGCAATCTGCCATCCAGAAGCGGGGCAGCTTACTTTTGTTTGCCAGGGAAACGGGCCGGGATTTCTGTCTCGGGGCCTATGGCAGGGAGTGACCGGCTGGCTCCTGAAAAGCTACGATAGGCAGGATGGTGACCAGACCCATGGTGGCACCAGTGCCAAGTTGGGCTGGTTTGATAGTACCAAGTGGCTCCTGCAATCTGCCATGAAAAAGTTGGCAGGCGAGTTTTGTTTTCCAGGGAAAAGCGCCATTGTTTGTGTTTGGGGACCTGTGGTTGGGAGTGCCCGGCTGGCTCCTTAGAAACCACGATACGCAGCATGGTTACCAGACAAGAGGTGCCACCAGTGCCAAGTTGTGCTGGTTTGATACTACCAAGTGGTTCCTGCAATCTGCCATCCAGAAGCGGGGCAGCTTACTTTTGTTTGCCACGGAAACGGGCCGTTGTTTGTGTTTGGGGGCCTGTGGCTGGGAGTGGCCGACTGGCTCCTTAGAATCCATTATACGCAGGATGGGTCCCAGACCAGAGGTGGCACCAGTGCCAAGTCGGGCTGGTTTGATAGTACCAAGTGGCTCCTGCAATCTGCCATCCAGAAGCCGGGCAGCTTACTTTTGTTTGCCAGGGAAACGGGCCGAGGTTTGTGACTGGGGACCTATGGCTGGGAGTGACCGGCTGGCTCCTGAAAAGTTACGATAGGCAGGATTGTGACCAGACCCATGGTGGCACCAGTGCCAAGTTGGGCTGGTTTGATAGTACCAAGTGGCTCCTGTAATCTGCCATCAAATAGTTGTCAGGCGAGTTTTGTTTTCCAGGGAAAAGCGCCGTTGTTTGTGTTTGGGGGCCTGTGGTAGGGAGTGGCCGGCTGTCTCCTTAGAATCCACGATACGCAGGATGGTTCCCAGACCAGAGGTGGCACCAGTGCCAAGACGGGCTAGTTTGATGGTGCAAAGTGGCTCCTGCAATCTGCCATCCAGAAGCGGGGTAGCTTACTTTTGTTTGCCAGGGAAACGGGCCGAGGTTTTTCTCTGGGGGCCTATGGCGGGGAGTGACCGGCTGGCTCCTGAAAAGATAAGATAGGCAGGATGGTGACCAGACCCATGGTGGCACCAGTGCCAAGTTGGGCTGATTTGATAAAACCAAGTGGCTCCTGCAATCTGCCATCAAAAAGTTGGCAGGAGAGTTTTGTTTTCCAGGGAAAAGCGCCGTTGTTTGTGTTTGGGGTCCTGTGGCTGGGAGTGGCCGGCTGGCTCCTTAGAATCCACGATACGCAGCATGGTATCCAGACCCAAGGTGGCACCAGTGCCAAGTTTTGCTGGTTTGATAGTACCAAGTGGTTCCTGCAATCTGCCATCCAGAAGCAGGGCAGCTTACTTTTGTTTGCCAGGGAAACGGGCCGAGGTTTTTGTCTGGGGGCCTATGGCTGGGAGTGACCGGTTGGCTCCTGAAAAGCTACGATAGGCAGGATGGTGACCAGACCCATGGTGGCACCAGTCCCAAGTTGGGCTGATTTGATAGTACCAAGTGGCTCCTGCAATCTGCCGTCAAAATTTGGCAGGCGAGTTTTTATTTTCCAGGGAAAAGCGCCGTTGTTTGTGTTTGGGGGCCTGTGGCTGGGAGTGGCCGGCTGGCTGCTTAGAATCCACGATACGCAGGATGGTTCCCAGACCCAAGGTGGCACCAGTGCCAAGTCGGGCTAGTATGATGGTGCAAAGTGGCTCCTGCAATCTGCCATCCAGAAGCGGGGCAGCTTACTTTTGTTTGCCAGGGAAACGGTCCGAGCTTTGTGTCTCGGGGCCTATGGCTGGGAGTGACCGGCTGGCTCCTGAAAAGCTACGATAGGCAGGATGGTGACCAGACCCATGGTGGCACCAGTGCCAAGTTGGGCTGGTTTGATAGTACCAAGTGGCTCCTGCAATCTGCCATCAAAAAGTTGGCAGGCGAGTTTTGTTTTCCAGGGAAAAGCGCCGTTGTTTGTGTTTGGGGGCCTGTGGCTGGGAGTGGCCGGCTGGCTCCTTAGAATCCACGATACGCAGGATGGTTCCCAGACCTGAGGTGGCACCAGTGCCAAGTCGGGCTGGTTTTATAGTACCAAGTGCGTCCTGCAATCTGCCATCCAGAAGCGGGGCAGCTTACTTTTGTTTGCCTGGGAAACGGGCCGAGCTTTGTGTCTGGGGGCCTATGGCTGGGAGTGACCGGCTGGCTCCTGAAAGGCTACGATAGGCAGGATGGTGACCAGACCCATGGTGGCACCAGTGCCAAGTTGGGCTGGTTTGATAGTACCAAGTGGCTCCTGCAATCTGCCATCAAATCTTGGCAGGCGAGTTTTGTTTCCCAGGGAAAAGCGCCGTTGTTTGTGTTTGGGGGCCTGTGGCTGGGAGTGGCCGGCTGGCTAATTAGAATCCACGACAGGCAGGATGGTTCCCAGACCAGAGGTGACACCAGTGCCAAGTCGGGCTAGTTTGATGGTGAAAAGTGGCTCATGCAATCTGCCATCCAGAAGCGGGTTAACTTACTTTTGTTTGCCAGGGAAAAGGGCCGAGGTTTTTGTCTGCGGGCCTATGGCTGGGAGTGACCGGCTGTCTCCTGAAAAGCAACGATAGGCAGGATGGTGACCAGACCCATGGTGGCACCAGTGCCAACTTGGGCTGGTTTCATAGTACCAAGTGGCTCCTGCAATCTGCCATCCAGAATCGGGGCAGCTTACTTTTGTTTGCCAGGGAAACGGGCCGAGCTTTGTGTCTGGGGGCCTATGGCTGGGAGTGACCGGCTGGCTCCTGAAAAGCTACGATAGGCAGGATGGTGACCAGACCCATGGTGGCACCAGTGCCATGTTCCGCTGATTTCATAGTACCAAGTGGCTCCTGCAATCTGCCATCAAAATGTTGGCAGGCGAGTTTTGTTTTCCAGGGAAAAGCGCCGTTGTTTGTGTCTGCGGGCCTGTGGCTGGAGTGGCCGGCTGGCTCCTTAGAATCCACGATACGCAGCATGGTTCCCAGACCCAAGGTGGCACCAGTGCCAAGTTGGGCTGGTTTGATAGTACCAAGTGGTTCCTGCAATCTGCCATCAAAAAGTTGTCAGGCGAGTTTTGTTTTCCAGGGAAAATCGCCGTTGTTTTTGTTTGGGGGCCTGTGGCTGGGAGTGGCCGGCTGGCTCCTTAGAACACACGATACGCAGGATGGTTCCCAGACCCAAGGTGGCACCAGTACCAAGTCGGGCTGGTTTGATAATAACAAGTGGATCCTGCAATCTGCCATCCAGAAGCGGGGCAGCTTACTTTTGTTTGCCAGGGAAACGGGCCGAGCTTTGTGTCTGGGGGCCTATGGCTGGGAGTGACCGGCTGGCTCCTGAAAAGCTACGATAGGCAGGATGTTGACCAGACCCATGGTGGCACCAGTGCCAAGTTGGGCTGGTTTGATAGTACCAAGTGGCTCCTGCAATCTGCCATCAAAAAGTTGGCAGGCGAGTTTTGTTTTCCAGGGAAAAGCGCCGTTGTGTGTGTTTTGGGGCCTGTGGCTGGGAGTGGCCAGCTGGCTCCTTAGAATCCACGATACGCAGGATGGTTCCCAGACCCAAGGTGGCACCAGTGCCAAGTCGGGCTGGTTTGTTAGTACCAAGTGGTTCCTGCAATCTGCCATCCAGAAGCGGGGCAGCTGAATTTTGTTTGCCAGAGAAAAAGGCTGTTGTTTGTGTTTCGGGGCCTGTGGCTGGCAGTGGACGGCTGGCTCCTGAAAATCCATGATACGCAGCATGGTTCCCAGACCCAAGGTGGCACCAGTGCCAAGTCAGGCTGGTTTCATAGTACCCAGTGGCTCCTGCAATCTGCCATCCAGAAGAGGGGCAGTTGAATTTTGTTTTCCAGAGAAAAGGGCCGTGGTTTGTGTTTGGGGCCTATGGCTGAGAGTGACCGGCTGGCTCCTGAAAAGCTACGATAGGCAGGATGGTGACCAGACCGATGGTGGCACCAGTGCCAAGTCGGGCTGGTTTGATAATACTAAATAGCTCCTGCAATCTGCCATCCAGACGCGGGGCAGCGGATTTTGCTTTCTGGAGAAAAGTTCCGTGGGTTTTTTTTGGGGGTATATGGCTGGACGTTGCCGGCTGACTCCTTAAAAACATCGATACGCAGGATGGTTCCCTGACCCAAGGTGGCATCACTGCCAAGTCGGGCTGTTTTCGTAGTACCAAGTGGCTCCTGCAATTTGCCATCCAGAAGAGGGGCAGTTGAGTTTTGTTTACCAGAGAAAAGGGCCGTGGTTTGTGTTTTGGGGCATATGGCTGAGAGTGGCCGGCTGGCGCCTGAAAATCCACGATAGGCAGGATGGTTCCCAGAGCCAAGGTGGCACCAGTGCCATGTTGGCCTGGTTTGATAGTACCATGTGGCTCCTGCAATCTGCCATCCAGAAGCGGGGCAGCTTACTTTTGTTTGCCAGGGAAACGGGCCGAGGTATTTGTCTGGGGGCCTATGGCTGGGAGTGACCGGCTGGCTCCTGAAAAGCTACGATAGGCAGGATGGTGACCAGACCCATGGTGGCACCAGTGCCAAGTTGGGCTGGTTTGATAGTACCAAGTGGCTCCTGCAATCTGCCATCAAAAAGTTGGCAGGCGAGTTTTGTTTTCCAGGGTAACGCGCCGTTGTTTTTGTTTAGAGGCCTGTGGCTGGGAGTGTCCGCCTGTCCTCTTAGAATCTACGTTACGCAGCATGGTTCCCAGAGCCAAGGTGGCACCAGTGCCAAGTTGGGCTGGTTTGATAGTAGCAAGTGGTTCCTGCAATCTGCCATCCAGAAGAGGGGCAGCTTACTTTTGTTTGCCAGGGAAACGGGCCGAGGTATTTCTCTGGGGGCCTATGGCAGGGAGTGACCGGCCGGCTCCTGAAAAGCTGAGATAGGCAGGATGTTTACCAGACCCATGATGGCACCAGTGCCAAGTTGGGCTAATTTGATACTACCAAGTGGCTCCTGCAATCTGCCATCCAGAATCGGGGGTGCTTACTTTTGTTTTCCAGGGAAACGGGCCGAGGTTTGTGTCTGGGGGTTTATGGCTGGGAGTGACCGGCTGGCTCCTGAAAAGCTACGATAGGCAGGATGGTGACCAGACCCATGGTGGCACCAGTGCCAAGTTGGGCTGGTTTGATAGTACCAAGTGGCTCCTGCAATCTGCCATCAAAATGTTGGCAGGCGAGTTTTGTTTTCCAGGGAAAAGCGCCGTTGTTTGTGTTTGGGCGCCTGTGGCTGGGAGTGGCCGGGTGGCTGCTTAGAATCCACGATACGCAGGATGGTTCCCAGACCCAAGGTGGCACCAGTGCCAAGTCGGGCTGTTTTGACACTACCAAGTGGCTCCTGCAATCTGCCATCCAGAATCGGGGCAGCTTAATTTTGTTTGCCAGGGAAACGGTCCGAGGTTTGTGATGGGGGCCTATGGCTGGGAGTGACCGGCTGGCTCCTGAAATGGTACATTTGGCAGGATGGTTCCCAGACCCATAGTGGCACCAGTGCCAAGTTGGGATGATTTGATAGTACCAAGTGGCTCCTGCAATCTGCCATCAAAAAGCTGGCAGGCGAGTTTTGTTTTCCAGGGAAAAGCGCCGTTGTTTGTATTTGGGGGCCTGTGGCTGGGAGTGGCCGCCTGGCGCCTTAGAATCTACGTTACGCAGCATGGTTCCCAGACCCAAAGTGGCACCAGTGTCAAGTTGGGCTGGTTTGATAGTACCAAGTGGCTCCTGCAATCTGCCATCCAGAAGCGGGGTAGCTTACTTTTGTTTGCCAGGGAAACGGGCAGAGCTTTCTGTCTGGGGGCCTATGGTTGGGAGTAACTGGCTGGCTCCTGAAAAGCTACGATAGGCAGGATGGTTCCCAGATCCAAGATGGCACCAGTGCCAAGTCGGGGTGGTTTGATGGTGCAACGTGGCTCCTGCAATCTGCCATCCTGACGCGGGGCAGCTTACTTTTGTTTGCCAGGGAAACGGGCCGAGGTATTTGTCTGGGGACCTATGGCTGGGAGTGACCGGCTGGCTCCTGAAAAGGTACGATAGGCAGGATGGTTCCCTGACCCAAGGTGGCACCAGTGCCAAGTCGGGCGGTTTTCGTAGTACAAAGTGCGTCCTAAAATTTGCCATCCAGAAGAGGGGCAGTTGAGTTTTGTTTACCAGAGAAAAGCCCGTGGTTTGTTTTTGGGGGCATATGGCTGATAGTGGCCGTCTGGCCCCTGAAAATCCACGAGAGGCAGGATGGTTCCCAGACCAGAGGTGGCACCAGTGCCAAGTCGGGCTGGTTTGATAGTACTAAATAGCACCTGCAATCTGCCATGCAGAAGCGGGGCAGCTTACTTTTGTTTGCCAGGGAAACGGGCCGAGGTTTGTGTCTGGGGGCCTATGGCTGGGAGTGACCGCCTGGCTCCTGAAAAGCTACGATAGGCAGGATGGTGACCAGACCCATGGTGGCACCAGTGCCAAGTTGGGCTGGTTTGATAGTACCAAGTGGCTCCTGCAATCTGCCATCAAAAAGTTGGCAGGCCAGTTTTGTTTTCCAGGGAAAAGCGCCGTTGTTTGTGTTTGGGGGACTGTGGCTGGGAGTGGCCGGCTGGCTCCTTAGAACACACGATACGCAGGATGGTTCCCAGACCCAAGGTGGCACCAGTGCCAAGTCGGGCTGGTTTGATGGTGAAAAGTGGCTCCTGCAATCTGCCATCCTGAAGCGGGGTAGCTTACATTTGTGTGCCAGGGAAACGGGCCGAGGTTTATGACTGGGGGCCTAGGGCTAGAAGTGACCGGCTGGCTCCTGAAAAGCAACAATAGGCAGGATGGTTCCCAGACCCAAGGTGGCACCAGTGCCAAGTTGGGCTGGTTTGATGGTACCAACTGGCTCCTGCAATCTGCCATCTAAAAGTTGTCAGGCGAGTTTTGTTTTCCAGGGAAAAGCGCCGTTGATTTTGTTTGGAGGCCTGTGGCTGGCAGTGGCTGCCTGTCGTCTTAGAATCCGGGTTACGCAGCATGGTTCCCAGAGCCAAGGTGGCACCAGTGTCAAGTTGGGCTGGTTTGATAGTACCAAGTGGCTCCTGCAATCTGCCATCCAGAAGCGGGGCAGCTGATTTTTGTTTGCCAGGGAAACGGGCCGAGGTATTTGTCTGGGGACCTATGGCTGGGAGTGACCGGCTGGCTCCTGAAAAGCTACGATAGGCAGGATGGTGACCAGACCCATGGTGGCACCAGTGCCAAGTTGGGCTGGTTTGATAGTACCAAGTGGCTCCTGCAATCTGCCATCAAAAAGTTGGCAGGTCAGTTTTGTTTTCCAGGGAAAAGCGCCGTTGTTTGTGTTTGGGGGACTGTGGCTGGGAGTGGCCGGCTGGCTCCTTAGAACACAGGATACGCAGGATGGTTCCCAGACCCAAGGTGGCACCAGTGCCAAGTCGGGCTGGTTTGATAGCACCAAGTGGCTCCTGCAATCTGCCATCCAGAAGCGGGGCAGCTTACTTTTGTTTTCCAGGGAAACGGACCGAGGTTTTTTTCTGGGGGCCTATGGCTGGGAGTGACCGGCTGGCTCCTGAAAAGCTACGATAGGCAGGATGGTGACCAGACCCATGGTGGCACCAGTGCCAAGTTGGGCTGGTTTGATAGTACCAAGTGGCTCCTGCAATCTGCCATCAAAAAGTTGGCAGGCGATTTTTGTTTTCCAGGGAAAAGCGCCGTTGTGTGTATTTTGGGGCCTGTGGCTGGGAGTGGCCAGCTGGCTCCTGAAAATCCATGATACGCAGCATGGTTCCCAGACCCAAGGTGGCACCAGTGCCAAGTAGGGCTAGTTTCATAGTACCCACTGGCTCCTGCAATCTGCCATCCAGAAGAGGGGCAGTTGAGTTTTGTTTTCCAGAGAAAAGGGCCGTGGTTTGTGTTTGGGGCCTATGGCTGAGAGTGACCGGTTGGCCCCTGAAAATCCACGATAGGAAGGATGGTTCCCAGATCCAAGGTGGCAGCAGTGCCATGTTGTGCTGGTGTGATAGTCCCAAGTGGCTCCTGCAATCTGCCATCCAGAAGTGGGGCAGCTGAATTTTGTTTGCCAGAGAAAAAGGCTGTGGTTTTTGTTTGGGGGCCTATGGCTGGGAGTGGCCGGCTGGCTCCTGAAAATCCATGATACGCAGCATGGTTCCCAGACCCAAGGTGGCACCAGTGCCAAGTGGGGCTGGTTTCACAGTGTCAAGTGCCTCCTGCAATCTCCCATCCAGAAGCGGGGCAGCTGAGTTTTGTTTGCCTGTGAAACGGGCCGTTGTTTTTGATTGGGGTCTGTGGCCGAGAATGTTCAGCTGGCTCCTGACAATCCACAATACGCAGGATGGTTCCCAGACCCAAGGTGGCACCAGTGCCAAGTCTTGCTGGTTTGATAGTACCAAGTGGCTCCTGCAATCTGCCATCCAGAAGCGGTGCAGCTGAGTTTTGTTTGCCAGAGGAAAGGGCCGTGGGTTGTGTTTGGGGGCATATGGCTGGGAGTGGCCGGCTGTCTCATTAAAAAGATCGATACGCAGGATGGTTCCCAGACCCAAGGTGGCACCAGTGCCAAGTCGGGCTGGTTTGATACTACCAAGTGGTTCCTGCAATCTGCCATCCAGAAGCAGGGCAGCTTACTTTTGTTTGCCAGGGAAACGGGCCGTGGGTTTTGTATGGGGGCATATAGCTGAGAGTGGCCCGCTGGCCCCTGAAAATCCACGCTAGGCAGCATGGTTCCCAGACCAGAGGTGGCACCAGTGCCAAGTCGGGCTGGTTTGATAGTACTAAATAGCACCTGCAATCTGCCATGCAGAAGCGGGGCAGCTTACTTTTGTTTGCCAGGGAAACGGGCCGAGGTTTGTGTCTGGGGGCCTATGGCTGGGAGTGACCGCCTGGCTCCTGAAAAGCTACGATAGGCAGGATGGTGACCAGACCCATGGTGGCACCAGTGCCAAGTTGGGCTGGTTTGATAGTACCAAGTGGCTCCTGCAATCTGCCATCAAAAAGTTGGCAGGCCAGTTTTGTTTTCCAGGGAAAAGCGCCATTGATTGTGTTTGGAGGACAGTGGCTGGGAGTGGCCGGCTGCCTCCTTAGAACACACGATACGCAGGATGGTTCCCAGACCCAAGGTGGCACCAGTGCCAAGTCGGGCTGGTTTGATGGTGAAAAGTGGCTCCTGCAATCTGCCATCCTGAAGCGGGGTAGCTTACATTTGTGTGCCAGGGAAACGGGCCGAGGTTTATGACTGGGGGCCTAGGGCTAGAAGTGACCGGCTGGCTCCTGAAAAGCAACAATAGGCAGGATGGTTCCCAGACCCAAGGTGGCACCAGTGCCAAGTTGGGCTGGTTTGATGGTACCAACTGGCTCCTGCAATCTGCCATCTAAAAGTTGTCAGGCGAGTTTTGTTTTCCAGGGAAAAGCGCCGTTGATTTTGTTTGGAGGCCTGTGGCTGGCAGTGGCTGCCTGTCGTCTTAGAATCCGGGTTACGCAGCATGGTTCCCAGAGCCAAGGTGGCACCAGTGTCAAGTTGGGCTGGTTTGATAGTACCAAGTGGCTCCTGCAATCTGCCATCCAGAAGCGGGGCAGCTTACTTTTGTTTGCCAGGAAAACGGGCCGAGGTATTTGTCTGGGGACCTATGGCTGGGAGTGACCGGCTGGCTCCTGAAAAGCTACGATAGGCAGGATGGTTCCCTGACCCAAGGTGGCACCAGTGCCAAGTCGGGCGGTTTTCGTAGTACAAAGTGCGTCCTAAAATTTGCCATCCAGAAGAGGGGCAGTTGAGTTTTGTTTACCAGAGAAAAGCCCGTGGTTTGTTTTTGGGGGCATATGGCTGATAGTGGCCGTCTGGCCCCTGAAAATCCACGATAGGCAGGATGGTGACCAGACCAGAGGTGGCACCAGTGCCAAGTCGGGCTGGTTTGATAGTACTAAATAGCACCTGCAATCTGCCATGCAGAAGCGGGGCAGCTTACTTTTGTTTGCCAGGGAAACGGGCCGAGGTTTGTGTCTGGGGGCCTATGGCTGGGAGTGACCGCCTGGCTCCTGAAAAGCTACGATAGGCAGGATGGTGACCAGACCCATGGTGGCACCAGTGCCAAGTTGGGCTGGTTTGATAGTACCAAGTGGCTCCTGCAATCTGCCATCAAAAAGTTGGCAGGCCAGTTTTGTTTTCCAGGGAAAAGCGCCGTTGTTTGTGTTTGGGGGACTGTGGCTGGGAGTGGCCGGCTGGCTCCTTAGAACACACGATACGCAGGATGGTTCCCAGACCCAAGGTGGCACCAGTGCCAAGTCGGGCTGGTTTGATGGTGAAAAGTGGCTCCTGCAATCTGCCATCCTGAAGCGGGGTAGCTTACATTTGTGTGCCAGGGAAACGGGCCGAGGTTTATGACTGGGGGCCTAGGGCTAGAAGTGACCGGCTGGCTCCTGAAAAGCAACAATAGGCAGGATGGTTCCCAGACCCAAGGTGGCACCAGTGCCAAGTTGGGCTGGTTTGATGGTACCAACTGGCTCCTGCAATCTGCCATCTAAAAGTTGTCAGGCGAGTTTTGTTTTCCAGGGAAAAGCGCCGTTGATTTTGTTTGGAGGCCTGTGGCTGGCAGTGGCTGCCTGTCGTCTTAGAATCCGGGTTACGCAGCATGGTTCCCAGAGCCAAGGTGGCACCAGTGTCAAGTTGGGCTGGTTTGATAGTACCAAGTGGCTCCTGCAATCTGCCATCCAGAAGCGGGGCAGCTTACTTTTGATTGCCAGGGAAACGGGCCGAGGTATTTGTCTGGGGACCTATGGCTGGGAGTGACCGGCTGGCTCCTGAAAAGCTACGATAGGCAGGATGGTGACCAGACCCATGGTGGCACCAGTGCCAAGTTGGGCTGGTTTGATAGTACCAAGTGGCTCCTGCAATCTGCCATCAAAAAGTTGGCAGGTCAGTTTTGTTTTCCAGGGAAAAGCGCCGTTGTTTGTGTTTGGGGGACTGTGGCTGGGAGTGGCCGGCTGGCTCCTTAGAACACAGGATACGCAGGATGGTTCCCAGACCCAAGGTGGCACCAGTGCCAAGTCGGGCTGGTTTGATAGCACCAAGTGGCTCCTGCAATCTGCCATCCAGAAGCGGGGCAGCTTACTTTTGTTTTCCAGGGAAACGGACCGAGGTTTTTTTCTGGGGGCCTATGGCTGGGAGTGACCGGCTGGCTCCTGAAAAGCTACGATAGGCAGGATGGTGACCAGACCCATGGTGGCACCAGTGCCAAGTTGGGCTGGTTTGATAGTACCAAGTGGCTCCTGCAATCTGCCATCAAAAAGTTGGCAGGCGATTTTTGTTTTCCAGGGAAAAGCGCCGTTGTGTGTATTTTGGGGCCTGTGGCTGGGAGTGGCCAGCTGGCTCCTGAAAATCCATGATACGCAGCATGGTTCCCAGACCCAAGGTGGCACCAGTGCCAAGTAGGGCTAGTTTCATAGTACCCACTGGCTCCTGCAATCTGCCATCCAGAAGAGGGGCAGTTGAGTTTTGTTTTCCAGAGAAAAGGGCCGTGGTTTGTGTTTGGGGCCTATGGCTGAGAGTGACCGGTTGGCCCCTGAAAATCCACGATAGGAAGGATGGTTCCCAGATCCAAGGTGGCAGCAGTGCCATGTTGTGCTGGTGTGATAGTCCCAAGTGGCTCCTGCAATCTGCCATCCAGAAGTGGGGCAGCTGAATTTTGTTTGCCAGAGAAAAAGGCTGTGGTTTTTGTTTGGGGGCCTATGGCTGGGAGTGGCCGGCTGGCTCCTGAAAATCCATGATACGCAGCATGGTTCCCAGACCCAAGGTGGCACCAGTGCCAAGTGGGGCTGGTTTCACAGTGTCAAGTGCCTCCTGCAATCTCCCATCCAGAAGCGGGGCAGCTGAGTTTTGTTTGCCTGTGAAACGGGCCGTTGTTTTTGATTGGGGTCTGTGGCCGAGAATGTTCAGCTGGCTCCTGACAATCCACAATACGCAGGATGGTTCCCAGACCCAAGGTGGCACCAGTGCCAAGTCTTGCTGGTTTGATAGTACCAAGTGCGTCCTGCAATCTGCCATCCAGAAGCGGTGCAGCTGAGTTTTGTTTGCCAGAGGAAAGGGCCATGGGTTGTGTTTGGGGGCATATGGCTGGGAGTGGCCGGCTGTCTCATTAAAAAGATCGATACGCAGGATGGTTCCCAGACCCAAGGTGGCACCAGTGCCAAGTCGGGCTGGTTTGATACTACCAAGTGGTTCCTGCAATCTGCCATCCAGAAGCAGGGCAGCTTACTTTTGTTTGCCAGGGAAACGGGCCGTGGGTTTTGTTTGGGGGCATATAGCTGAGAGTGGCCCGCTGGCCCCTGAAAATCCACGCTAGGCAGCATGGTTCCCAGATGCAAGGTGGCACCAGTGCCAAGTCGGGCTGGTTTGATGGTGCAAAGTGGCTCCTGCAATCTGCCATCCAGAAGCGGGGCAGCTGATTTTTGTTTGCCAGAGAAAAATTCCGTGGATTGTTTTTGGGGGCATATTGCTGGGAGTGGCCGGCTGGCTCCTTAAAATGCTCGATACGCATGATGGTTCCCAGGCCCAAGGTGTCACCACTACCAAGTCGGCCTGCGGTTTTAGTATCAAGTTCATCCTGCAATTTGCCATCCAGAAGAGGGGCAGTTGAGTTTTGTTTGCCAGAGAAACGGGCCGAGGTTTCTGTTTGGGGACATATGGCTGAGAGTGGCCGGCTGGCCCCTGAAAATCCACGATACACAACATGGTTCCCAGATCCAAGGTGGCACCAGTGCCAAGTTGGGCTGGTTTGATAGTCCCAAGTGTCTCCTGCAATCTGCCATCCAGAAGCGGGGCAGCTTACTTTTGTTTGCCAGAGAAATAGGCCTAGGTTTTTGTTTGGGGGCCTGTGGCTAGGAGTGGCCTGCTGGCTCCTAAGAATCCACGATACGCAGGATGTTTACCAGACCCATGGTGGCACCAGTGCCAAGTTGGGCTGGTTTGATAGTACCAAGTGGCTCCTGCAAACTCCATCAAAAAGTTGGCAGGCGTGTTTTGTTTTCCAGGGAACAGCGCCGTTGATTTTGTTTGGGGGCCTGTGGCTGGGAGTGGCCG
The DNA here is from genome assembly GCF_035770615.1 of Melospiza melodia melodia. NCBI lineage: Eukaryota > Metazoa > Chordata > Aves > Passeriformes > Passerellidae > Melospiza > Melospiza melodia. Next base: position 31,401,716 of record NC_086197.1, read on the forward strand.
GCTGGCTCCTTAGAATCCACGATACGCAGGATGGTTCCCAGACCCAAGGTGATACCAGTGCCAAGTCGGGCTGGTTTGATTACACCAAGTGGCTCCTGCAATCTGCCATCCAGAAGTGAGGCAGCTAAGTTTTGTTTGCCAGAAAAAAGGGCCGTGGTTTTTGTTGGGGGCCTGTGGCTGGGAGTAGCCGGCTGGCTCCTTAAAATCCACGATAGGCTGGATGGTTCCCAGACCCAAGGTGGCACCAGTGCCAAGTCGGGCTGGTTTGATAGTACCAAGTGGCTCCTGCAATCTGCCATCCAGAAGCGGGGCAGCTTACTTTTGTTTGCCAGGGAAACGGGCCGCGGTTTGTGTCTCGGGGCCTATGGCAGGGAGTGACCGGCTGGCTCCTGAAAAGCTACGATAGGCAGGATGGTGACCAGACCCATGGTGGCACCAGTGGCAAGTTGGGCTGGTTTGATAGTACCAAGTGGCTCCTGCAATCTGCCATCAAAAAGTTGGCAGGCGAGGTTGTTTTCCAGGGAAAAGCGCCGTTGTGTGTGTTTTGGGGCCTGTGGCTGGGAGTGGCCAGCTGGCTCCTTAGAATCCACGATACGCAGGATGGTTCCCAGACCCAAGGTGGCACCAGTGCCAAGTCAGGCTGGTTTGATAGCACCAAGTGGCTCCTGCAATCTGCCATCCAGAAGCGGGGCAGCTTACTTTTTTTTTCCAGGGAAACGGACCGAGGTTTTTTTCTGGGGGCCTATGGCTGGGAGTGACCGGCTGGCTCCTGAAAAGCTACGATAGGCAGGATGGTGACCAGACCCATGGTGGCACCAGTGCCAAGTTGGGCTGGTTTGATAGTACCAAGTGGCTCCTGCAATCTGCCATCAAAAAGTTGGCAGGCGAGTTTTGTTTTCCAGGGAAAAGCGCCGTTGTGTGTATTTTGGGGCCTGTGGCTGGGAGTGGCCAGCTGGCTCCTTAGAATCCACGATACGCAGGATGGTTCCCAGACCCAAGGTGGCACCAGTGCCAAGTCGGGCTGGTTTGTTAGTACCAAGTGGTTCCTGCAATCTGCCATCCAGAAGCGGGGCAGCTGAATTTTGTTTGCCAGAGAAAAAGGCTGTTGTTTGTGTTTCGGGGCCTGTGGCTGGCAGTGGACGGTTGGCTCCTGAAAATCCATGATACGCAGCATGGTTCCCAGACCCAAGGTGGCACCAGTGCCAAGTAGGGCTGGTTTCATAGTACCCAGTGGCTCCTGCAATCTGCCATCCAGAAGAGGGGCAGTTGAGTTTTGTTTTCCAGAGAAAAGGGCCGTGGTTTGTGTTTGGGGCCTATGGCTGAGAGTGACCGGCTGGCCCCTGAAAATCCACGATAGGAAGGATGATTCCCAGATCCAAGGTGGCACCAGTGCCATGTTGCGCTGGTGTGATAGTCCCAAGTGGCTCCTGCAATCTGCCATCCAGAAGCGGGGCAGCTGAATTTTGTTTGCCAGAGAAAAAGGCTGTGGTTTTTGTTTGGGGGCCTATGGCTGGGAGTGGCCGGCTGGCTCCTGAAAATCCATGATACGCAGCATGGTTCCCAGACCCAAGGTGGCACCAGTGCCAAGTGGGGCTGGTTTCACAGTGTCAAGTGCCTCCTGCAATCTCCCATCCAGAAGCGGGGCAGCTGAGTTTTGTTTGCCTGTGAAACGGGCCGTTGTTTTTGATTGGGGTCTGTGGCCGAGAGTGTCCAGCTGGCTCCTGACAATCCACAATACGCAGGATGGTTCCCAGACCCAAGGTGGCACCCGTGCCAAGTCGTGCTGGTTTGATAGTACCAAGTGCGTCCTGCAATTTGCCATCCAGAAGAGGGGCAGTTGAGTTTTGTTTGCCAGAGAAAAGCGCCGTTGTTTGTGTTTGGGGTCTTGTGGCTGGGAGTGGCCGACTGGCGCCTTAGAATCTGAAATACGCAGCATGGTTCCCAGACCCAAGGTGGCACCAGTGCCAAGTCGGGCTGGTTTGATAGTACCAAGTGGCTCCTGCAATCTGCCATCCAGAAGCGGGGCAGCTTACTTTTGTTTGCCAGGGAAACGGGCCGAGGTTTGTGTTTGGGGGCCTATGGCTGGGAGTGACCGGCTGGCTCCTGGAAAGCTACAATAGGCAGGATGCTTACCAGACCCATGGTGGCACCAGTGCCAAGTTGGGCTGGTTTGATAGTACCAAGTTGCTCCTGCAATCTGCCATCAAAAAGTTGGCAGGCGAGTTTTGTTTTCCAGGGAAAAGCGCCGTTGTTTGTATTTGGGGGCCTGTGGCTGGGAGTGGCCGGCTGGCTCCTTAGAATCCACGATACGCAGGATGGTTCCCAGACCCAAGGTGGCACCAGTGCCAAGTCGGGCTGGTTTGATACTACCAAGTGGTTCCTGCAATCTGCCATCCAGAAGCGGGGCAGCTTACTTTTGTTTGCCAGAGAAAAATTCCGTGGATTGTTTTTGGGGGCATATTGCTGGGAGTGGCCGGCTGGCTCCTTAAAATGCTCGATACGCATGATGGTTCCCAGGCCCAAGGTGTCACCACTACCAAGTCGGCCTGCGGTTTTAGTATCAAGTTCATCTTGCAATTTGCCATCCAGAAGAGGGGCAGTTGAGTTTTGTTTGCCAGAGAAACGGGCCGAGGTTTCTGTTTGGGGGCATATGGCTGAGAGTGGCCGGCTGGCCCCTGAAAATCCACGATACACAGCATGGTTCCCAGATCCAAGGTGGCACCAGTGCCAAGTTGGGCTGGTTTGATAGTCCCAAGTGTCTCCTGCAATCTGCCATCCAGAAGCGGGGCAGCTTACTTTTGTTTGCCAGAGAAATAGGCCTAGGTTTTTGTTTGGGGGCCTGTGGCTAGGAGTGGCCGGCTGGCTCCTAAGAATCCACGATACGCAGGATGTTTCCCAGACCCATGGTGGCACCAGTGCCAAGTTGGGCTGGTTTGATAGTACCAAGTGGCTCCTGCAAACTCCATCAAAAAGTTGGCAGGCGTGTTTTGTTTTCCAGGGAACAGCGCCGTTGATTTTGTTTGGGGGCCTGTGGCTGGGAGTGGCCGGCTGGCTCCTTAGAATCCACGATACGCAGAATGGTTCCCAGACCCAAGGTGGCACCAGTGCCAAGTCGGGCTGGTTTGATTACACCAAGTGACTCCTGCAATCTGCCATCCAGAAGTGAGGCAGCTAAGTTTTGTTTGCGAGAAAAAAGGGCCGTGGTTTTTGTTGGGGGCCTGTGGCTGGGAGTAGCCGGCTGGCTCCTTAAAATCCACGATAGGCAGGATGGTTCCCAGACCCAAGGTGGCACCAGTGCCAAGTCGGGCTGGTTTGATAGTACCAAGTGGCTCCTGCAATCTGCCATCCAGAAGCAGGGCAGCTGAGTTTTGTTTGCCAGAGAAAAAGGCTGTGGTTTTTGTTTGGGGGCCTGTGGCTGGCAGTGGCCGGCTGGCTCCTGAAAATCCACGATACGCAGCATGGTTCCCAGACCCAAGGTGGCACCAGTACAAAGTGGGGCTCTTTTGACAGTGTCAAGTGCCTCCTGCAATCTCCCATCCAGAAGCGGGGCAGCTGAGTTTTGTTTGCCAGGGAAACGGACCTTTGTTTTTGATTGGGGTCTGTGGCCGAGAGTGGTCAGCTGTCTCCTGACAATCCACAATACGCAGGATGGTTCCCAGACCAAAGGTGGCACCAGTGCCAAGTCGGGCTGGTTTGATAGTACCAAGTGTCTCCTGCACTCTGCCATCCAGAAGCGGGGCAGCTGAGTTTTGTTTGCCAGAGAAAAGGGCCGTGGGTTGTGTTTGGGGGCATATGGCTGGGAGTGGCCACCTGGCTCCTTAAAATGCACGATACGCCGCATGGTAACCAGACGCAAGGTGGCACCTGTGCCAAGTCGGGCTGTTTTTGTAGTACCCAGTGGCTCCTACAATTTGCCATCCAGAAGCGGGGCAGCTAAATTTTGTTTGCTAGAGAAAAGGGCTGTGGTTTGTGTTTGGGGGCCTATGGCCGAGAGTGGTAGGCTGGCCCCTGAAAATCAACGATAGGCAGGATGGTTCCCAGATACAAGGTGGCACCAGTGCCAAGTAAGGCTGGTTGTATGGTTCAAAGTGACTCCTGCAATCTGCCATCCAGAAGCGGGACAGCTGAGTTTTTTTTGCCAGAGAAAAGGTCCGTGGTTTCTTTTTGGGGCATACGGCTGGGAATTGCCGGCTGGCTCCTTAAAATGCTCGATACGCAGGATGGTTCCCAGAGCCAAGGTGGCACCACTGCCAAGTCGGGCTCTTTTTGTAGTACCAAGTGCGTCCTGCAATTTGCCATCCAGAAGAGGGGCAGTTGAGTTTTGTTTGCCAGAGAAAAGGGCCGAGGTTTGTGTTTGGGAGCATATGGCTGGGAATGACCGGCTGGCCCCTGAAAATCCACGATACGCCGGATGGTTCCCAGATCCAAGATGGTACCATTACCAAGTCGGGCTGCTTTGATAGTCCCAAGTGGCTCCTGCAAACTGCCACACCAGAAGCGGGGCAGCTGAGTTTTGTTTGCCAGGGAAATGGGCCGTTGTTTGTGTTTGGGGGCCTGTGGCTGGAAGTGTTCGGCTGGTTCCTGAATATGTACGATACGCAGGATTGTTCCCAGATCCAAGGTGGCAGCAGTGCCATGTTGTGCTGGTGTGATAGTCCCAAGTGGCTCCTGCAATCTGCCATCCAGAAGTGGGGCAGCTGATTTTTGTTTGCCAGAGAAAAGGTCCGTGGTTTGTGTTTGGGGGCATATGGCTGAGAGTGGCCGGCTGGCCCCTGAAAATCCACGATACACAGGATGGTTCCCAGATCCAAGGTGGCACCTGTGCCAAGTCGGGCTGATTTGATAGTACTAAGTAGCTCCTGCAATCTGCCATCCAGAAGCGGGGCAGCTTACTTTTGTTTGCCAGGGAAACGGGCCGAGGTTTCTGTTTGGGGGCCTATGGCTGGGAGTGACCGGCTGGCTCCTGAAAAGCTACAATAGGCAGGATGGTTCCCAGAGCCAAGGTGGCACCAGTGCCAAGTTGGGCTGGTTTGATAGTACCAAGTGGCTCCTGCAATCTGCCATCCAGAAGCAGGGCAGCTGAGTTTTGTTTGCCAGAGAAAAGGGCTTGGTTTGTGTTTGGGGGCATATGGCTGTGTGTGGCCAGCTGGCTCCTTAAAATGCACGATATGCAACATGGCTCCCAGACCCATAGTGGCACCAGTGCCAAGTCGGGCTGGTTTGATAGTACCAAGTGGCTCCTGCAATCTTCCATGATCACGTGGAGAAATACTTTCTGGTTTCAGCCATATGCTCTTTCTTCTCTCCCTCAACTTCTCTATCACCTCTCATCTGGTTCACATGCGCTGTCTTCAAGGTCCACAGGCTACTTTTCACAGAATCTTCTGGCCTGATGAAGTAAGAATGATGAATAGAACAGAGCTGGGATCTATTTTCCAGTTTGGATAAAATGCATTCTGCACACAAATCCAAGGAGAACGTGCTGCCCCAATGCCCAGGAAATCTTTCACTCCTGCTAGTGTTCTACGTCAACCGCAACTTAGTCTGAAAGAAAAGCTTTTTCTCTGAGAGCATCTGAGAGGTTTGCATGAAGCACTGATATCTGACATATGCAATTTTGAATAGGAGAGGAAAAAGAAAATGGCAAGGAGTTTTTAATTTTAGTGGTTTCAATTTTAATTTCCGTGCACTTTTTCAAAACTTGTCAGCTCAAATGCCCATCAACATCTTTTAGTCATCTGTAAGTCAGTATTCATATAAAATGTGCTTCAAATCCAAAGAATTTCAAATTTGCACTCCAAGCTTCTATGCCTAGATTTATGATTTCCTACACATATTAGATGAAAGGAAGGCCTTTTTTACTGTGGGAGTGCTGGAACACTGGAACAGGTTGCCCAGAGAAGTTGTGGGTGTCCCATCCCTGAAAGTATTCAAGGTCACCTTGGACGGGGCTTGGAGCAGCAACAAAGGAGAAGCTTGATGGTAGAGAAACAAAGTTGGACTATAGAAGAAACTCGGATTGAAGTATAGGATCAAGTTTTCTCTCAGCTCTTGGGGTAAATTCAAAGTTGTACAAAATGACATTTATCTGTGCTATTCACTACTGTAACAGAAAGTTTCATGAAAACTGTACAGAAGATAGTAAATTTTAAAAGAGATAAGAATTACAGCATAAAATCCATGGGATAGGTTACAACATGAGACACTCTCTAAGAGAAAATCTCTTTGTTTCAGCACTTCATCGGGGTAAGATTTCATGAAGTGCCAAAGAAGGCGGCAAAATATCATTCGGGACATTATTTACTGGAATTCAGCCTGGCCATTAGTAGGAACTGCCTTTGAACATATCATGTAGATATACCACACACACTTTCCCTTCACTGAAAAATTACTGTTTACAACAAATAAGCAATTGACGATCAAAATTGATTGAAAGCATCTTAAACATGTCAAGTATTTCATTGTAGATGATCTGTGATCCAAATGCTTCTTCCACCTTCGAGAGGGACAGAAGAATTCTTCCATATCATGATGGTTTAAAATTGTATCAACCAATGTTTTCTGCTGAAAAGATATCATCTATTTTTTTCTATTTTTGGAAGAAAATATTCCTAGACATACAACAGGTGAGAACTAAGTAATTTTAAAGAAACAAATGAAATGAAAATATTCTGTAAATAGAATGAAATGAAAAGCTGTGTTTTAAATAGGAGCTAAATATTAAACAGAATTTTTGTACCAGGCATTTGAATTACTGCACCAGCTCTTTTGCCCATCAAGAGAGGCATTTAGCATTTCAGTCTTTTCCAAGGTGTTCATGATCTGCTATGCTGATCTCTGTGTATGCCTAGGTGTGTGTGGAGGGGGGGGCATATGAAGGGGAGTGTGTATGTTTGCTTTACAATTGTTGTGGCAGATTCATGCCTCAGCTCCACATTTTGTTTTAAAAAGGTCACACCGAGTGGATATGAAGTTTACTATCAACAAGAGATCGATTCCCAAATCATCCATTTGACTCTCCCTTATAAATCATGTGCTTTGTTGCATATTTTATCAAATATACTTTCAAGCCAGATGGAGGAAGGAGGATGTGGGAATCCCTCCACCATCTTGCAACTTTTATGTAAGTAGGTTTTCAAGAAAATCATCATTTCTCTTTTAAATATGTCTGGAACAGGCATGATGGTAGTGTCAACCTGTTGGAGTTTTTGTTGCTGGAAGAAGTTGTACAAAAGGATTGGTTTTTACATTGACCAGTTACTGAATCAAGCGCAGGAATACATTGGAAATTTAGCTGGGGGTTCCTTTTCCCAGCAGACTACTTCTAGAACGAGCTTGTACACTGAAGCTGACTCTTTTGCTCTCTTTTTGTTTCTTTCCTATTTTCTTGGCTTCTTTGCCACTATCTAGACAATTTTGGAACTTTGTTCCCAACTAAAATGGTTTCAATAGTCTGATTGTGATCATACATTTTTACAAGGAATTTTTAAAATCTTTCCTCGAGTCCAGAAAGTCAAGGACTTAGATCTTTTTCTTCCCTTATCAATATTGCCATGAAATTGATAAATAAAGACCAACTCTTTATTTTTGTTTTTAACCCACGTAGATAATTCCCATCCATTAATCCATTTTGTGGACCAATAGCTGCCATTCTGATGGAAGCTGTCACTTCTTAACAATAGGCATTCTGTGACTATGTTGACTGCACTTTGGGTGAAGATCCTAACTGGTCTTAGATATACATAGGGAGAAATTTGCTCAGCCAGTGTCAGTCTTAAGCATGCGTATCAGAAGATCTTTCTAGAGCTGGGAATTTTCCCATGAAAGGGATTCAGTTAGGGAAGAGACACTTGTGCCAGAGTTTTACATTCTTCTTGAACACTGCTTAAGGAACTTAGATGCCATGTCCATTTGGATCTCTGTCTGCACAGAACTTTGTCATGCCAGCGCTTTGAAATGCATCTTGAAGAGAATTCACTAGCACAGAATGAAAGAGAGTGGAAGGGGTTGGTGGGGCTAACCAGGCCCAACCCCCCTGCCTAAACCAGGATACCTAGAGCCTCTTGCCCAGGATTCTATCTGGGTGTACTTTTAATGTCTTCGAAGATCCAGGCTCCACAATCTTTCTGGGCAGTCTGTGCCGTGGTTCAGTCACCCTGACAGTAAAGAAACATTTACTGATGTTCAAAGGCAATCTCCTGTATTTCAGTGTGTGCCCACTGCCTCTTGTCTTTTCCCTCAGCATCACTGAAAAGACACTGATTCCCTCCCCTTTGCACTATTGCTTCCATATGTATGTGTGATGCCATGTAGAGGTATGTCAAAAACCTCCCTGAAGCCCAGGCAGATAATATTCCCTTCATCTACCAGTCAAGTTGATTCATCAGAGGAGTTTAAAGTGATGTTCAGCATGAAATTCCCCTGAAAAATCATGCTAACTACATTATTTGGTCATCTGTCATGTGCCTGGCAAGGATTTCCAGGAAGAGCTGCTTCATCAACTTCCTGGGGATAAAAAAGAGGCTGGCTGGTTTGTACTATGGCGAGTCCTCTTAATTGCCTTTTTTGAAGATGGGTGTCATTTGCTAACATCCACTCTTTAGCTCCTCTTCTCATCTACACCTCGGCAAAACGCTTTTCCACTATGTCTGGCTAGGAAAAACTGTGCCAGCACAGAAAACATCTCCCATCGTGTTCTAGAAGTTGCACGGATGTCTGCCAAGTGTTTGGCAGGAAGAAAAGAAAAGTTGTCCAAAACAGCTTCCAATCGAATGTTCCTGTGATTGGAAAAGTCAGGAGAGTGCAAAGGTACTGTTTTCTATCAGTTGGCAAGGTGCGCACACAATCCCAGTGTTGTACAGCTTGCTTCTTCACCTTCCCGAAGCTGCCGCTCTCGCCGGCTGCCGGAGCCCAAGAAGCGGCTTCTTCGCGCAAAGACGATTGTGCCGCTCACAGTGCTCTCCTTAGCGCGGCTTCTGCCGAAAGACGCCCGGCAGCGGCTCTTACCTCCTGAGAGTGGCAAACAAAAGTAAAAAAAAAAAAAAAAAAAAAAAAAAAAAAAAAAAAAAAAAAAAAAAAAAAAATAAAAGTTTGTCTCTGGCAAACAAAAGTAAGCTGCCCCGCTTCTGGATGGTCTGGATGGCAGATTGCAGGAGACACTTGGTACTATCAAACCAGCCCAACTTGGCACTGGTGCCACCTTGGATCTGGGAACCATGCTGTGTATCGTGGATTTTCAGGGGCCAGCCGGCCACTCTCAGCCATATGCCCCCAAACAGAAACCTCGGCCCGTTTCTCTGGCAAACAAAACTCAACTGCCCCTCTTCTGGATGGCAAATTGCAAGATGAACTTGATACTAAAACCGCAGGCCGACTTGGTAGTGGTGACACCTTGGGCCTGGGAACCATCATGCGTATCGAGCATTTTAAGGAGCCAGCCGGCCACTCCCAGCAATATGCCCCCAAAAACAATCCACGGAATTTTTCTCTGGCAAACAAAAATCAGCTGCCCCGCTTCTGGATGGCAGATTGCAGGAGCCACTTTGACCCATCAAACCAGCCCGACTTGGCACTGGTGCCACCTTGCATCCTGGAACCATGCTGCCTAGCGTGGATTTTCAGGGGCCAGCCGGCCACTCTCAGCTATATGCCCCCAAACAAAACCCACGGCCCGTTTCCCTGGCAAACAAAAGTAAGCTGCCCCGCTTCTGGATGGCAGATTGCAGGAACCACTTGGTAGTATCAAACCAGCCCGACTTGGCACTGGTGCCACCTTGGGTCTGGGAACCATCCTGCGTATCGTGGATTCTAAGGAGCCAGCCGGCCACTCCCAGCCACAGGCCCCCAAATACAAACAACGGCGCTTTTCCCTGGAAAACAAAACTCGCCTGCCAACTTTTTGATGGCAGATTGCAGGAGCAACTTGGTACTATCAAACCAGCCCAACTTGGCACTGGTGCCACCATGGGTCTGGTCACAATCCTGCCTATTGTAGCTTTCCAGGAGCCAGCCGGTCACTCCCAGCCATAGGCCCCCAGTCACAAACCTCGGCCCGTTTCCCTGGCAAACAAAAGTAAGCTGCCCCGCTTCTGGATGGCAGATTGCAGGAGCCACTTGGTACTATCAAACCAGCCCGACTTGGCACTGGTGCCACCTTGGGTCTGGGAACCATGCTGCGTATCGCAGATTCTAAGGCGCCAGTCGGCCACTCCCAGCCACAAGACCCCAAACACAAACAACGGCGCTTTTCTCTGGCAAACAAAACTCAACTGCCCCTCTTCTGGATGGCAAATTGCAGGTCGCACTTGGTACTATCAAACCAGCACGACTTGGCACTGGTGCCACCTTGGGTCTGGGAACCATCCTGCGTATTGTGGATTGTCAGGAGGCAGCTGGACACTCTCGGCCACAGACCCCAATCAAAAACAACGGCCCGTTTCACAGGCAAACAAAACTCAGCTGCCCCGCTTCTGGATGGGAGATTGCAGGAGGCACTTGACACTGTGAAACCAGCCCCACTTGGCACTGGTGCCACCTTGGGTCTGGGAACCATGCTGCGTATCATGGATTTTCAGGAGCCAGCCGGCCACTCCCAGCCATAGGCCCCCAAACAAAAACCACAGCCTTTTTCTCTGGCAAACAAAATTCAGCTGCCCCGCTTCTGGATGGCAGATTGCAGGAGCCACTTGGGACTATCACACCAGCACAACATGGCACTGGTGCCACCTTGGATCTGGGAACCATCCTTCCTATCGTGGATTTTCAGGGGCCAGCCGGTCACTCTCAGCCATAGGCCCCAAACACAAACCACGGCCCTTTTCTCTGGAAAACAAAACTCAACTGCCCCTCTTCTGGATGGCAGATTGCAGGAGCCACTGGGTACTATGAAACCAGCCCTACTTGGCACTGGTGCCACCTTGGGTCTGGGAACCATGCTGCGTATCATGGATTTTCAGGAGCCAGCCGTCCACTGCCAGCCACAGGCCCCGAAACACAAACAACAGCCTTTTTCTCTGGCAAACAAAATTCAGCTGCCCCGCTTCTGGATGGCAGATTGCAGGAACCACTTGGTACTAACAAACCAGCCCGACTTGGCACTGGTGCCACCTTGGGTCTGGGAACCATCCTGCGTATCGTGGATTCTAAGGAGCCAGCTGGCCACTCCCAGCCACAGGCCCCAAAACACACACAACGGCGCTTTTCCCTGGAAAACAAAACTCGCCTGCCAACTTTTTGATGGCAGATTGCAGGAGCCACTTGGTACTATCAAACCAGCCCAACTTGCCACTGGTGCCACCATGGGTCTGGTCACCATCCTGCCTATCGTAGCTTTTCAGGAGCCAGCCGGTCACTCCCTGCCATAGGCCCCGAGACACAAAGCTCGGCCCGTTTCCCTGGCAAACAAAAGTAAGCTGCCCCGCTTCTGGATGGCAGATTGCAGGAGCCACTTTGCACCATCAAACCAGCCCGACTTGGCACTGGTGCCACCTTGGGTCTGGGAACCATCCTGCCTATCGTGGATTTTAAGGAGCCAGCCGGCTACTCCCCGCCACAGGCCCCCAACAAAAACCACGGCCCTTTTTTCTCGCAAACAAAACTTAGCTGCCTCACTTCTGGATGGCAGATTGCAGGAGTCACTTGGTGTAATCAAACCAGCCCGACTTGGCACTGGTGCCACCTTGGGTCTGGGAACCATCCTGCGTATCGTGGATTCTAAGGAGCCAACCGGCCACTCCCAGCCACAGGCCCCCAAACAAAATCAACGGCGCTGTTCCCTGGAAAACAAAACACGCCTGCCAACTTTTTGATGGAGTTTGCAGGAGCCACTTGGTACTATCAAACCAGCCCAACTTGGCACTGGTGCCACCATGGGTCTGGTAAACATCCTGCGTATCGTGGATTCTTAGGAGCCAGCCGGCCACTCCTAGCCACAGGCCCCCAAACAAAAACCTAGGCCTATTTCTCTGGCAAACAAAAGTAAGCTGCCCCGCTTCTGGATGGCAGATAGCAGGAGACACTTGGGACTATCAAACCAGCCCAACTTGGCACTGGTGCCACCTTGGATCTGGGAACCATGCTGTGTATCGTGGATTTTCAGGGGCCAGCCGGCCACTCTCAGCCATATGCCCCCAAACAGAAACCTCGGCCCGTTTCTCTGGCAAACAAAACTCAACTGCCCCTCTTCTGGATGGCAAATTGCAAGATGAACTTGATACTAAAACCGCAGGCCGACTTGGTAGTGGTGACACCTTGGGCCTGGGAACCATCATGCGTATCGAGCATTTTAAGGAGCCAGCCGGCCACTCCCAGCAATATGCCCCCAAAAACAATCCACGGAATTTTTCTCTGGCAAACAAAAATCAGCTGCCCCGCTTCTGGATGGCAGATTGCAGGAGCCACTTTGACCCATCAAACCAGCCCGACTTGGCACTGGTGCCACCTTGCATCCTGGAACCATGCTGCCTAGCGTGGATTTTCAGGGGCCTGCCGGCCACTCTCAGCTATATGCCCCCAAACAAAACCCACGGCCCGTTTCCCTGGCAAACAAAAGTAAGCTGCCCCGCTTCTGGATGGCAGATTGCAGGAACCACTTGGTAGTATCAAACCAGCCCGACTTGGCACTGGTGCCACCTTGGGTCTGGGAACCATCCTGCGTATCGTGGATTCTAAGAATCCAGCCGGCCACTCCCAGCCACAGGCCCCCAAACACAAACAACGGCGCTTTTCCCTGGAAAACAAAACTCGCCTGCCAACTTTTTGATGGCAGATTGCAGGAGCAACTTGGTACTATCAAACCAGCCCAACTTGGCACTGGTGCCACCATGGGTCTGGTAACCATCCTGCCTATTGTAGCTTTCCAGGAGCCAGCCGGTCACTCCCAGCCATAGGCCCCCAGTCACAAACCTCGGCCCGTTTCCCTGGCAAACAAAAGTAAGCTGCCCCGCTTCTGGATGGCAGATTGCAGGAGCCACTTGGTACTATCAAACCAGCCCAACTTGGCACTGGTGCCACCTTGGGTCTGGGAACCATGCTGCGTATCGCAGATTCTAAGGCGCCAGTCGGCCACTCCCAGCCACAAGACCCCAAACACAAACAACGGCGCTTTTCTCTGGCAAACAAAACTCAACTGCCCCTCTTCTGGATGGCAAATTGCAGGTCGCACTTGGTACTATCAAACCAGCACGACTTGGCACTGGTGCCACCTTGGGTCTGGGAACCATCCTGCGTATTGTGGATTGTCAGGAGGCAGCTGGACACTCTCGGCCACAGACCCCAATCAAAAACAACGGCCCGTTTCACAGGCAAACAAAACTCAGCTGCCCCGCTTCTGGATGGCAGATTGCAGGAGGCACTTGACACTGTGAAACCAGCCCCACTTGGCACTGGTGCCACCTTGGGTCTGGGAACCATGCTGCGTAACCCGGATTGTAAGACGACAGGCAGCCACTGCCAGCCACAGGTCTCCAAACAAAATCAACGGCGCTTTTCCCTGGAAAACAAAACTCGCCTGACAACTTTTAGATGGCAGATTGCAGGAGCCAGTTGGTACCATCAAACCAGCCCAACTTGGCACTGGTGCCACCTTGGGTCTGGGAAGCATCCTGCCTATTGTTGCTTTTCAGGAGCCAGCCGGTCACTTCTAGCCCTAGGCCCCCAGTCATAAACCTCGGCCCGTTTCCCTGGCACACAAATGTAAGCTACCCCGCTTCAGGATGGCAGATTGCAGGAGCCACTTTTCACCATCAAACCAGCCCGACGTGGCACTGGTGCCACCTTGGGTCTGGGAACCATCCTGCGTATCGTGTGTTCTAAGGAGCCAGCCGGCCACTCCCACCAACAGTCCCCCAAACACAAACAACGGCGCTTTTCCCTGGAAAACAAAACTGGCCTGCCAACTTTTTGATGGCAGATTGCAGGAGCCACTTGGTACTATCAAACCAGCCCAACTTGGCACTGGTGCCACCATGGGTCTGGTCACCATCCTGCCTATCGTAGCTTTTCAGGAGCCAGCCGGTCACTCCCAGCCATAGGCCCCCAGACACAAACCTCGGCCCGTTTCCCTGGCAAACAAAAGTAAGCTGCCCCGCTTCTGCATGGCAGATTGCAGGTGCTATTTAGTACTATCAAACCAGCCCAACTTGGCACTGGTGCCACCTCTGATCTGGGAACCATCCTGCCTATCGTGGATTTTCAGGGGCCAGACGGCCACTATCAGCCATATGCCCCCAAAAACAAACCACGGCCCTTTTCTCTGGTAAACCAAACTCAACTGCCCCTCTTCTGGATGGCAAATTTTAGGACGCACTTTGTACTACGAAAACCGCCCGACTTGGCACTGGTGCCACCTTGGGTCAGGGAACCATCCTGCCTATCGTAGCTTTTCAGGAGCCAGCCGGTCACTCCCAGCCATAGGTCCCCAGACAAATACCTCGGCCCGTTTCCCTGGCAAACAAAAGTAAGCTGCCCCGCTTCTGGATGGCAGATTGCAGGAGCCACTTGGTACTATCAAACCAGCCCAACTTGACACTGGTGCCACCTTGGCTCTGGGAACCATGCTGCGTAACCCGGATTGTAAGACGACAGGCAGCCACTGCCAGCCACAGGCCTCCAAACAAAATCAACGGCGCTTTTCCCTGGAAAACAAAACTCGCCTGACAACTTTTAGATGGCAGATTGCAGGAGCCAGTTGGTACCATCAAACCAGCCCAACTTGGCACTGGTGCCACCTTGGGTCTGGGAACCATCCTGCCTATTGTTGCTTTTCAGGAGCCAGCCGGTCACTTCTAGCCCTAGGCCCCCAGTCATAAACCTCGGCCCGTTTCCCTGGCACACAAATGTAAGCTACCCCGCTTCAGGATGGCAGATTGCAGGAGCCACTTTCCACCATCAAACCAGCCCGACGTGGCACTGGTGCCACCTTGGGTCTGGGAACCATCCTGCGTATCGTGTGTTCTAAGGAGCCAGCCGGTCACTCCCAGCCACAGTCCCCCAAACACAAACAACGGCGCCTTTCCCTGGAAAACAAAACTGGCCTGCCTACTTTTTGATGGCAGATTGCAGGAGCCACTTGGTACTATCAAACCAGCCCAACTTGGCACTGGTGCCACCATGAGTCTGGTAACCATCCTGCCTATCGTAGCTTTTCAGGAGCCAGGCGGTCACTCCCAGCCATAGGCCCCCAGACACAAACCTCGGCCCGTTTCCCTGGCAAACAAAAGTAAGCTGCCCCGCTTCTGCATGGCAGATTGCAGGTGCTATTTAGTACTATCAAACCAGCCCGACTTGGCACTGGTGCCACCTCTGGTCTGGGAACCATCCTGCCTATCGTGGATTTTCAGGCGCCAGACGGCCACTATCAGCCATATGCCCCCAAAAACAAACCACGGCCCTTTTCTCTGGTAAACAAAACTCAACTGCCCCTCTTCTGGATGGCAAATTTTAGGACGCACTTTGTACTACGAATACCGCCCGACTTGTCACTGGTGCCACCTTGGGTCAGGGAACCATCCTGCCTATCGTAGCTTTTTAAGGAGCCAGCAGGCCACGCCCAGCCATATAGCCCCAAAAACAAACCACGGACCATTTATCTTGGAAACAAAAATCCGCTGCCCCGCGTCAGGATGGCAGATTGCAGGAGCCACTTTGCACCATCAAACCACCCCGACTTTGCACTGGTGCCATCTTGGATCTGGGAACCATCCTGCCTATCGTAGCTTTTCAGGAGCCAGCCGGTTGCTCCCAACCATAGGCCCCCAGACAGAAAGCTCTGCCCGTTTCCCTGGCAAACAAAAGTAAGCTACCCCGCTTCTGGATGGCAGATTGCAGGAGCCACTTGGTACTATCAAACCAGCCCAACTTGGCACTGGTGCCACCATGGGTCTGGTCACCATCCTGCCTATCGTAGCTTTTCAGGAGCCAGGCGGTCACTCCCAGCCATAGGCCCCCAGACAAATACCTCGGCCCGTTTCCCTGGCAAACAAAAGTAAGCTACCCCGCTTCTGGATGGCAGATTGCAGGAGCCACATGGTACTATCAAACCAGGCCAACATGGCACTGGTGCCACCTTGGCTCTGGGAACCATCCTGCCTATCGTGGATTTTCAGGCGCCAGCCGGTCACTCTCAGCCATATGCCCCAAAACACAAACCACGGCCCTTTTCTCTGGTAAACAAAACTCAACTGCCCCTCTTCTGGATGGCAAATTGCAGGACGCACTTGGTACTACGAAAACAGCCCGACTTGGCAGTGATGCCACCTTGGGTCAGGGAACCATCCTGCGTATCGATGTTTTTAAGGAGTCAGCCGGCAACGTCCAGCCATATACCCCCAAAAAAAACCCACGGAACTTTTCTCCAGCAAGCAAAAATCCGCTGCCCCGCGTCTGGATGGCAGATTGCAGGAGCTATTTAGTATTATCAAACCAGCCCGACTTGGCACTGGTGCCACCATGGGTCTGGTCACCATCCTGCCTATCGTAGCTTTCCAGGAGCCAGCCGGTCACTCCCAGCCATAGGCCCCCAGTCACAAACCTCGGCCCGTTTCCCTGGCAAACAAAAGTAAGCTGCCCCGCTTCTGGATGGCAGATTGCAGGAGCCACTTGGTACTATCAAACCAGCCCAACTTGGCACTGGTGCCACCTTGGGTCTGGGAACCATGCTGCGTATCGCAGATTCTAAGGCGCCAGTCGGCCACTCCCAGCCACAAGACCCCAAACACAAACAACGGCGCTTTTCTCTGGCAAACAAAACTCAACTGCCCCTCTTCTGGATGGCAAATTGCAGGAACCACTTGGTACTAACAAACCAGCCCGACTTGGCACTGGTGCCACCTTGGGTCTGGGAACCATCCTGCGTATCGTGGATTCTAAGGAGCCAGCTGGCCACTCCCAGCCACAGGCCCCAAAACACACACAACGGCGCTTTACCCTGGAAAACAAAACTCGCCTGCCAACTTTTTGATGGCAGATTGCAGGAGCCACTTGGTACTATCAAACCAGCCCAACTTGGCACTGGTGCCACCATGGGTCTGGTCACCATCCTGCCTATCGTAGCTTTTCAGGAGCCAGCCGGTCACTCCCAGCCATAGGCCCCCAGACACAAAGCTCGGCCTGTTTCCCTGGCACACAAAAGTAAGCTACCGCACTTCTGGATGGCAGATTGCAGGAGCCACTTTGCACCATCAAACCAGCCCAACTTGGCACTGGTGCCACCTTGGCTCTGGGAACCATTCTGCGTAACCCGGATTCTAAGACGACAGGCAGCCACTGCCAGCCACAGGCCTCCAAACAAAATCAACGGCGCTTTTCCCTGGAAAAGAAAACTCGCCTGCCAGCTTTTTGATGGCAGATTGCAGGAGCCACTTGGTGCTATCAAATCATCCCAACTTGGCACTGGTGCCATTATGGGTCTGGGAACCATCCTGCCAATTGTACCATTTCAGGAGCCAGCCGGTCACTCCCAGCCATAGGCCCCCATCACAAACCTCGGACCGTTTCCCTGGCAAACAAAATTAAGCTGCCCCGATTCTGGATGGCAGATTGCAGGAGCCACTTGGTAGTGTCAAAACAGCCCGACTTGGCACTGGTGCCACCTTGGGTCTGGGAACCATCCTGCGTATCGTGGATTCTAAGCAGCCACCCGGCCACTCCGTGCCACAGGCGCCCAAACACAAACAACGGCGCTTTTCCCTTGAAAACAAAACTCGCCTGCCAACATTTTGATGGCAGATTGCAGGAGCTACTTGGTACTATCAAACCAGACCATCTTGGCACTGGTGCCACCATGGGTCTGGTCACCATCCTGCCTATCGTAGCTTTTCAGGAGCCAGCCGGTCACTCCCAGCCATAAACCCCCAGACACAAACCTCGGCCCGTTTCCCTGGAAAACAAAAGTAAGCACCCCCGATACTGGATGGCAGATTGCAGGAGCCACTTGGTAGTATCAAATTAGCCCAACTTGGCACTGGTGCCATCATGGGTCTTGTAAACATCCTGCCTATCTTAGCTTTTCAGGAGCCGGCCTGTCACTCCCTGCCATAGGCCCCCAGAGAAATACCTCGGCCCGTTTCCCTGGCAAACAAAAGTAAGCTGCCCCTCTTCTGGATGGCAGATTGCAGGAACCACTTGCTACTATCAAACCAGCCCAACTTGGCACTGGTGCCACCTTGGCTCTGGGAACCATGCTGCGTAACGTAGATTCTAAGAGGACAGGCGGACACTCCCAGCCACAGGCCTCTAAACAAAAACAACGGCGCGTTACCCTGGAAAACAAAACTCGCCTGCCAACTTTTTGATGGCAGATTGCAGGAGCCACTTGGTACTATCAAACCAGCCCAACTTGGCACTGGTGCCACCATGGGTCTGGTCACCATCCTGCCTATCGTAGCTTTTCAGGAGCCAGCCGGTCACTCCCAGCCATAGGCCCCCAGACAAATACCTCGGCCCGTTTCCCTGGCAAACAAAAGTAAGCTGCCCCGCTTCTGGATGGCAGATTGCAGGAGCCACATGGTACTATCAAACCAGGCCAACATGGCACTGGTGCCACCTTGGCTCTGGGAACCATCCTGCCTATCGTGGATTTTCAGGCGCCAGCCGGCCACTCTCAGCCATATGCCCCAAAACACAAACCACGGCCCTTTTCTCTGGTAAACAAAACTCAACTGCCCCTCTTCTGGATGGCAAATTGCAGGAGCCACTTGGTACTACAAAAACAGCCCGACTTGGCAGTGATGCCACCTTGGGTCAGGGAACCATCCTGCGTATCGATGTTTTTAAGGAGTCAGCCGGCAACGTCCAGCCATATACCCCCAAAAACACCCACGGAACTTTTCTCCAGCAAGCAAAAATCCGCTGCCCCGCGTCTGGATGGCAGATTGCAGGAGCTATTTAGTATTATCAAACCAGCCCGACTTGGCACTGGTGCCACCATCGGTCTGGTCACCATCCTGCCTATCGTAGCTTTTCAGGAGCCAGCCGGTCACTCTCAGCCATAGGCCCCAAACACAAACCACGGCCCTTTTCTCTGGAAAACAAAACTCAACTGCCCCTCTTCTGGATGGCAGATTGCAGGAGCCACTGGGTACTATGAAACCAGCCCTACTTGGCACTGGTGCCACCTTGGGTCTGGGAACCATGCTGCGTATCATGGATTTTCAGGAGCCAGCCGTCCACTGCCAGCCACAGGCCCCGAAACACAAACAACAGCCTTTTTCTCTGGCAAACAAAATTCAGCTGCCCCGCTTCTGGTTGGCAGATTGCAGGAACCACTTGGTACTAACAAACCAGCCCGACTTGGCACTGGTGCCACCTTGGGTCTGGGAACCATCCTGCGTATCGTGGATTCTAAGGAGCCAGCTGGCCACTCCCAGCCACAGGCCCCAAAACACACACAACGGCGCTTTTCACTGGAAAACAAAACTCGCCTGCCAACTTTTTGATGGCAGATTGCAGGAGCCACTTGGTACTATCAAACCAGCCCAACTTGGCACTGGTGCCACCATGGGTCTGGTCACCATCCTGCCTATCGTAGCTTTTCAGGAGCCAGCCGGTCACTCCCAGCCATAAACCCCCAGACACAAACCTCGGCCCGTTTCCCTGGAAAACAAAAGTAAGCACCCCCGATTCTGGATGGCAGATTGCAGGAGCCACTTGGTAGTATCAAATTAGCCCAACTTGGCACTGGTGCCATCATGGGTCTTGTAAACATCCTGCCTATCTTAGCTTTTCAGGAGCCGGCCTGTCACTCCCTGCCATAGGCCCCCAGAGAAATACCTCGGCCCGTTTCCCTGGCAAACAAAAGTAAGCTGCCCCTCTTCTGGATGGCAGATTGCAGGAACCACTTGCTACTATCAAACCAGCCCAACTTGGCACTGGTGCCACCTTGGCTCTGGGAACCATGCTGCGTAACGTAGATTCTAAGAGGACAGGCGGACACTCCCAGCCACAGGCCTCTAAACAAAAACAACGGCGCGTTACCCTGGAAAACAAAACTCGCCTGCCAACTTTTTGATGGCAGATTGCAGGAGCCACTTGGTACTATCAAACCAGCCCAACTTGGCACTGGTGCCACCATGGGTCTGGTCACCATCCTGCCTATCGTAGCTTTTCAGTAGCCAGCCGGTCACTCCCAGCCATAGGCCCCCAGACACAAACCTCGGCCCGTTTCCCTGGCAAACAAAAGTAAGCTGCCCCGCTTCTGGATGGCAGATTGCAGGAGCCACATGGTACTATCAAACCAGGCCAACATGGCACTGGTGCCACCTTGGCTCTGGGAACCATCCTGCCTATCGTGGATTTTCAGGCGCCAGCCGGCCACTCTCAGCCATATGCCCCAAAACACAAACCACGGCCCTTTTCTCTGGTAAACAAAACTCAACTGCCCCTCTTCTGGATGGCAAATTGCAGGAGCCACTTGGTACTACGAAAACAGCCCGACTTGGCAGTGATGCCACCTTGGGTCAGGGAACCATCCTGCGTATCGATGTTTTTAAGGAGTCAGCCGGCAACGTCCAGCCATATACCCCCAAAAACACCCACGGAACTTTTCTCCAGCAAGCAAAAATCCGCTGCCCCGCGTCTGGATGGCAGATTGCAGGAGCTATTTAGTATTATCAAACCAGCCCGACTTGGCACTGGTGCCACCATCGGTCTGGTCACCATCCTGCCTATCGTAGCTTTTCAGGAGCCAGCCGGTCACTCTCAGCCATAGGCCCCAAACACAAACCACGGCCCTTTTCTCTGGAAAACAAAACTCAACTGCCCCTCTTCTGGATGGCAGATTGCAGGAGCCACTGGGTACTATGAAACCAGCCCTACTTGGCACTGGTGCCACCTTGGGTCTGGGAACCATGCTGCGTATCATGGATTTTCAGGAGCCAGCCGTCCACTGCCAGCCACAGGCCCCGAAACACAAACAACAGCCTTTTTCTCTGGCAAACAAAATTCAGCTGCCCCGCTTCTGGTTGGCAGATTGCAGGAACCACTTGGTACTAACAAACCAGCCCGACTTGGCACTGGTGCCACCTTGGGTCTGGGAACCATCCTGCGTATCGTGGATTCTAAGGAGCCAGCTGGCCACTCCCAGCCACAGGCCCCAAAACACACACAACGGCGCTTTTCACTGGAAAACAAAACTCGCCTGCCAACTTTTTGATGGCAGATTGCAGGAGCCACTTGGTACTATCAAACCAGCCCAACTTGGCACTGGTGCCACCATGGGTCTGGTCACCATCCTGCCTATCGTAGCTTTTCAGGAGCCAGCCGGTCACTCCCAGCCATAGGTCCCCAGTCACAAACCTCGGCCCGTTTCCCTGGCAAACAAAAGTAAGCACCCCCGATTCTGGATGGCAGATTGCAGGAGCCACTTGGTAGTATCAAATTAGCCCAACTTGGCACTGGTGCCATCATGGGTCTTGTAAACATCCTGCCTATCTTAGCTTTTCAGGAGCCGGCCTGTCACTCCCTGCCATAGGCCCCCAGAGAAATACCTCGGCCCGTTTCCCTGGCAAACAAAAGTAAGCTGCCCCTCTTCTGGATGGCAGATTGCAGGAACCACTTGCTACTATCAAACCAGCCCAACTTGGCACTGGTGCCACCTTGGCTCTGGGAACCATGCTGCGTAACGTAGATTCTAAGAGGACAGGCGGACACTCCCAGCCACAGGCCTCTAAACAAAAACAACGGCGCGTTACCCTGGAAAACAAAACTCGCCTGCCAACTTTTTGATGGCAGATTGCAGGAGCCACTTGGTACTATCAAACCAGCCCAACTTGGCACTGGTGCCACCATGGGTCTGGTCACCATCCTGCCTATCGTAGCTTTTCAGGAGCCAGCCGGTCACTCCCAGCCATAGGCCCCCAGACAAATACCTCGGCCCGTTTCCCTGGCAAACAAAAGTAAGCTGCCCCGCTTCTGGATGGCAGATTGCAGGAGCCACATGGTACTATCAAACCAGGCCAACATGGCACTGGTGCCACCTTGGCTCTGGGAACCATCCTGCCTATCGTGGATTTTCAGGCGCCAGCCGGCCACTCTCAGCCATATGCCCCAAAACACAAACCACGGGCCTTTTCTCTGGTAAACAAAACTCAACTGCCCCTCTTCTGGATGGCAAATTGCAGGAGCCACTTGGTACTACGAAAACAGCCCGACTTGGCAGTGATGCCACCTTGGGTCAGGGAACCATCCTGCGTATCGATGTTTTTAAGGAGTCAGCCGGCAACGTCCAGCCATATACCCCCAAAAACACCCACGGAACTTTTCTCCAGCAAGCAAAAATCCGCTGCCCCGCGTCTGGATGGCAGATTGCAGGAGCTATTTAGTATTATCAAACCAGCCCGACTTGGCACTGGTGCCACCATCGGTCTGGTCACCATCCTGCCTATCGTAGCTTTTCAGGAGCCAGCCGGTCACTCTCAGCCATAGGCCCCAAACACAAACCACGGCCCTTTTCTCTGGAAAACAAAATTCAACTGCCCCTCTTCTGGATGGCAGATTGCAGGAGCTACTGGGTACTATGAAACCAGCCCGACTTGGCACTGGTGCCACCTTGGGTCTGGGAACCATGCTGCGTATCATGGATTTTCAGGAGCCAGCCGTCCACTGCCAGCCACAGGCCCCGAAACACAAACAACAGCCTTTTTCTCTGGCAAACAAAATTCAGCTGCCCCGCTTCTGGATGGCAGATTGCAGGAACCACTTGGTACTAACAAACCAGCCCGACTTGGCACTGGTGCCACCTTGGGTCTGGGAACCATCCTGTGTATCGTGGATTCTAAGGAGCCAGCTGGCCACTCCCAGCCACAGGCCCCAAAACACACACAACGGCGCTTTTCACTGGAAAACAAAACTCGCCTGCCAACTTTTTGATGGCAGATTGCAGGAGCCACTTGGTACTATCAAACCAGCCCAACTTGGCACTGGTGCCACCATGGGTCTGGTCACCATCCTGCCTATCGTAGCTTTTCAGGAGCCAGCCGGTCACTCCCAGCCATAGGCCCCCAGACACAAAGCTCGGACCGTTTCCCTGGCAAACAAAAGTAAGCTGCCCCGCTTCTGGATGGCAGATTGCAGGATCCACTTGTTATTATCAAACCAGCCCGACTTGGTACTGGTGCCACCTCTGGTCTGGGTACCATCCTGGGTATCGTGGAGCCTAAGGAGCCAGCCGGCCACTCCCAGCCACAGGCCCCCAAACAAAAACAACGGCGATTTTCCCTGGAAAACAAAACTCGCCTGACAACTTTTTGATGGCAGATTGCAGGAACCACTTGGTACTATTAAACCAGCCCAACTTGGCACTGGTGCCACCTTGGGTCTGGGAAGCATCCTGCCTATTGTTGCTTTTCAGGAGCCAGCCGGTCACTTCTAGCCCTAGGCCCCCAGTCATAAACCTCGGCCCGTTTCCCTGGCACACAAATGTAAGCTACCCCGCTTCAGGATGGCAGATTGCAGGAGCCACTTTTCACCATCAAACCAGCCCGACGTGGCACTGGTGCCACCTTGGGTCTGGGAACCATCCTGCGTATCGTGTGTTCTAAGGAGCCAGCCGGCCCCTCCCACCAACAGTCCCCCAAACACAAACAACGGCGCTTTTCCCTGGAAAACAAAACTGGCCTGCCAACTTTTTGATGGCAGATTGCAGGAGCCACTTGGTACTATCAAACCAGCCCAACTTGGCACTGGTGCCACCATGGGTCTGGTCACCATCCTGCCTATCGTAGCTTTTCAGGAGCCAGCCGGTCACTCCCAGCCATAGGCCCCCAGACACAAACCTCGGCCCGTTTCCCTGGCAAACAAAAGTAAGCTGCCCCGCTTCTGCATGGCAGATTGCAGGTGCTATTTAGTACTATCAAACCAGCCCAACTTGGCACTGGTGCCACCTCTGGTCTGGGAACCATCCTGCCTATCGTGGATTTTCAGGGGCCAGACGGCCACTATCAGCCATATGCCCCCAAAAACAAACCACGGCCCTTTTCTCTGGTAAACAAAACTCAACTGCCCCTCTTCTGGATGGCAAATTTTAGGACGCACTTTGTACTACGAAAACCGCCCGACTTGGCACTGGTGCCACCTTGGGTCAGGGAACCATCCTGCCTATCGTAGCTTTTCAGGAGCCAGCCGGTCACTCCCAGCCATAGGTCCCCAGACAAATACCTCGGCCCGTTTCCCTGGCAAACAAAAGTAAGCTGCCCCGCTTCTGGATGGCAGATTGCAGGAGCCACTTGGTACTATCAAACCAGCCCAACTTGACACTTGTGCCACCTTGGCTCTGGGAACCATGCTGCGTAACCCGGATTGTAAGACGACAGGCAGCCACTGCCAGCCACAGGCCTCCAAACAAAATCAACGGCGCTTTTCCCTGGAAAACAAAACTCGCCTGCCAACTTTTAGATGGCAGATTGCAGGAGCCAGTTGGTACCATCAAACCAGCCCAACTTGGCACTGGTGCCACCTTGGGTCTGGGAACCATCCTGCCTATTGTTGCTTTTCAGGAGCCAGCCGGTCACTTCTAGCCCTAGGCCCCCAGTCATAAACCTCGGCCCGTTTCCCTGGCACACAAATGTAAGCTACCCCGCTTCAGGATGGCAGATTGCAGGAGCCACTTTTCACCATCAAACCAGCCCGACGTGGCACTGGTGCCACCTTGGGTCTGGGAACCATCCTGCGTATCGTGTGTTCTAAGGAGCCAGCCGGTCACTCCCAGCCACAGTCCCCCAAACACAAACAACGGCGCTTTTCCCTGGAAAACAAAACTGGCCTGCCAACTTTTTGATGGCAGATTGCAGGAGCCACTTGGTACTATCAAACCAGCCCAACTTGGCACTGGTGCCACCATGGGTCTGGTAACCATCCTGCCTATCGTAGCTTTTCAGGAGCCAGGCGGTCACTCCCAGCCATAGGCCCCCAGACACAAACCTCGGCCCGTTTCCCTGGCAAACAAAAGTAAGCTGCCCCGCTTCTGCATGGCAGATTGCAGGTGCTATTTAGTACTATCAAACCAGCCCGACTTGGCACTGGTGCCACCTCTGGTCTGGGAACCATCCTGCCTATCGTGGATTTTCAGGCGCCAGACGGCCACTATCAGCCATATGCCCCCAAAAACAAACCACGGCCCTTTTCTCTGGTAAACAAAACTCAACTGCCGCTCTTCTGGATGGCAAATTTTAGGACGCACTTTGTACTACGAATACCGCCCGACTTGTCACTGGTGCCACCTTGGGTCAGGGAACCATCCTGCCTATCGTAGCTTTTTAAGGAGCCAGCAGGCCACGCCCAGCCATATAGCCCCAAAAACAAACCACGGATCATTACTTTTGGAAACAAAAATCCGCTGCCCCGCGTCAGGATGGCAGATTGCAGGAGCCACTTTGCACCATCAAACCACCCCGACTTGGCACTGGTGCCATCTTGGATCTGGGAACCATCCTGCCTATCGTAGCTTTTCAGGAGCCAGCCGGTTACTCCCAACCATAGGCCCCCAGACAGAAAGCTCTGCCCGTTTCCCTGGCAAACAAAAGTAAGCTACCCCGCTTCTGGATGGCAGATTGCAGGAGCCACTTGGTACTATCAAACCAGCCCAACTTGGCACTGGTGCCACCATGGGTCTGGTCACCATCCTGCCTATCGTAGCTTTTCAGGAGCCAGGCGGTCACTCCCAGCCATAGGCCCCCAGACAAATACCTCGGCCCGTTTCCCTGGCAAACAAATGTAAGCTGCCCCGCTTCTGGATGGCAGATTGCAGGAGCCACATGGTACTATCAAACCAGGCCAACATGGCACTGGTGCCACCTTGGCTCTGGGAACCATCCTGCCTATCGTGGATTTTCAGGCGCCAGCCGGCCACTCTCAGCCATATGCCCCCAAACACAAACCACGGCCCTTTTCTCTGGTAAACAAAACTCAACTGCCCCTCTTCTGGATGGCAAATTTCAGGACGCACTTGGTACTACGAAAACAGCCCGACTTGGCAGTGATGCCACCTTGGGTCAGGGAACCATCCTGCGTATCGATGTTTTTAAGGAGTCAGCCGGCAACGTCCAGCCATATACCCCCAAAAAAAACCCACGGAACTTTTCTCCAGCAAGCAAAAATCCGCTGCCCCGCGTCTGGATGGCAGATTGCAGGAGCTATTTAGTATTATCAAACCAGCCCGACTTGGCACTGGTGCCACCATGGGTCTGGTCACCATCCTGCCTATCGTAGCTTTTCAGGAGCCAGCCGGTCACTCTCAGCCATAGGCCCCAAACACAAACCACGGCCCTTTTCTCTGGAAAACAAAACTCAACTGCCCCTCTTCTGGATGGCAGATTGCAGGAGCCACTAGGTACTATGAAACCAGCCCTACTTGGCACTGGTGCCACCTTGGGTCTGGGAACCATGCTGCGTATCATGGATTTTCAGGAGCCAGCCGTCCACTGCCAGCCACAGGCCCCGAAACACAAACAACAGCCTTTTTCTCTGGCAAACAAAATTCAGCTGCCCCGCTTCTGGATGGCAGATTGCAGGAACCACTTGGTACTAACAACCCAGCCCGACTTGGCACTGGTGCCACCTTGGGTCTGGGAACCATCCTGCGTATCGTGGATTCTAAGGAGCCAGCTGGCCACTCCCAGCCACAGGCCCCAAAACACACACAACGGCGCTTTACCCTGGAAAACAAAACTCGCCTGCCAACTTTTTGATGGCAGATTGCAGGAGCCACTTGGTACTATCAAACCAGCCCAACTTGGCACTGGTGCCACCATGGGTCTGGTCACCATCCTGCCTATCGTAGCTTTTCAGGAGCCAGCCGGTCACTCCCAGCCATAGGCCCCCAGACACAAACCTCGGCCTGTTTCCCTGGCACACAAAAGTAAGCTACCGCACTTCTGGATGGCAGATTGCAGGAGCCACTTTGCACCATCAAACCAGCCCAACTTGGCACTGGTGCCACCTTGGCTCTGGGAACCATTCTGCGTAACCCGGATTCTAAGACGACAGGCAGCCACTGCCAGCCACAGGCCTCCAAACAAAATCAACGGCGCTTTTCCCTGGAAAAGAAAACTCGCCTGCCAGCTTTTTGATGGCAGATTGCAGGAGCCACTTGGTGCTATCAAATCATCCCAACTTGGCACTGGTGCCATTATGGGTCTGGGAACCATCCTGCCAATTGTACCATTTCAGGAGCCAGCCGGTCACTCCCAGCCATAGGCCCCCATCACAAACCTCGGACCGTTTCCCTGGCAAACAAAATTAAGCTGCCCCGATTCTGGATGGCAGATTGCAGGAGCCACTTGGTAGTGTCAAAACAGCCCGACTTGGCACTGGTGCCACCTTGGGTCTGGGAACCATCCTGCGTATCGTGGATTCTAAGCAGCCACCCGGCCACTCCGTGCCACAGGCGCCCAAACACAAACAACGGCGCTTTTCCCTGGAAAACAAAACTCGCCTGCCAACATTTTGATGGCAGATTGCAGGAGCCACTTGGTACTATAAAATCAGCCGAACATGGCACTGGTGCCACCATGGGTCTGGTCACCATCCTGCCTATCGTAGCTTTTCAGGAGCCAGCCGGTCACTCCCAGCCATAGGCCCCCAGACACAAAGCTCGGCCCGTTTCCCTGGCAAACAGAAGTAAGCTGCCCCGCTTCTGGATGGTAGATTGCAGGAACCATTTGCTACAATCAAACCAGCCCAACTTGGCACTGGTGCCACCTCAGGTCTGGGAACCATCCTGCGTATTTTGGATTCTAAGGAGCCAGCCGGCCACTCCCAGCCACAGGCCCCCAAACACAAACAACGGCGCTTTTCCCTGGAAAACAAAACTCGCCTGCCAACATTTTGATGGCAGATTGCAGGAGCCACTTGGTACTATCAAACCAGCCCAACTTGGCACTGGTGCCACCATGGGTCTGGTCACCATCCTGCCTATCGTAGTTTCTCAGGAGCCAGCCGGTCACTCCCTGCCATAGGCCCCCAGACAAAACCTCGGCCCGTTTCCCTGGCAAACAAAAGTAAGCTGCCCCGCTTCTGGAGGGCAGATTGCAGGACGCACTTGGTAGTATCAAACCAGCCCAACTTGGCACTGGTGCCACCTCAGGTCTGGGAACCATGCTGCGTATCGTGGATTCTAATTAGCCATCCGGCCACTCCCAGCCACAGGCCCCCAAACAAAAACAACGGCGCTTTTCCCTGGATAACAAACTCGCCTGCCAACTTTTTGATGGCAGATTGCAGGAGCCACTTGGTACTATCAAACCAGCCCAACTTGGCACTGGTGCCACCATGGGTCTGGTCACCATCCTGCCTATCGTAGCTTTTCAGGAGACAGCCGGTCACTCCCAGCCATAGGCCCCCAGACAAAAACCTCGGCCCTTTTCCCTGGCAAACAAAAGTAAGTTAACCCGCTTCTGGATGGCAGATTGCAGGAGCCACTTTTCACCATCAAACTAGCCCGACTTGGCACTGGTGTCACCTCTGGTCTGGGAACCATCCTGCCTGTCGTGGATTCTAATTAGCCAGCCGGCCACTCCCAGCCACAGGCCCCCAAACACAAACAACGTCGCTTTTCCCTGGGAAACAAAACTCGCCTGCCAAGTTTTTGATGGCAGATTGCAGGAGCCACTTGGTACTATCAAACCAGCCCAACTTGACACTGGTGCCACCATGGGTCTGGTCACAATCCTGCCTATCGTAGCCTTTCAGGAGCCAGCCGGTCACTCCCAGCCATAGGTCCCCAGACACAAACCTCGGCCCATTTCCCTGGCAAACAAAAGTAAGCTGCCCCGCTTCTGGATGGCAGATTGCAGGAAACACTTGGTACTATCAAACCAGCCCAACTTGGGACTGGTGCCACCTTGGGTCTGGGAACCATCCTGCGTATCGTGGATTCTAAGGAGCCAGCCGGCCACTCCCAGCCACAGGCCCCCAAACACAAACAACGACGCTTTTCCCTGGAAAACAAAACTCGCCTGCCAACTTTTTGATGGCAGATTGCAGGAACCCCTTGGTACTATCAAACCAGCCCAACTTGGCACTGGTGCCACCTTGGGTCTGGGAACCATGCTGCGTATCGTGGATTCTAAGGAGCCAGCCGGCCACTCCAGCCACAGGCCCGCAGACAAAAACAACGGCGCTTTTCCCTGGAAAACAAAACTCGCCTGCCGACTATTTGATGGCAGATTGCAGGAGCCACTTGGTACTATGAAATCAGACGAACATGGCACTGGTGCCACCATGGGTCTGGTCACCATCCTGCCTATCGTAGCTTTTCAGGAGCCAGCCGGTCACTCCCAGCCATAGGCCCCCTGACACAAAGCTCGGCCCGTTTCCCTGGCAAACAAAAGTAAGCTGCCCCGCTTCTGGATGGCAGATTGCAGGACGCACTTGGTACTATAAAACCAGCCCGACTTGGCACTGGTGCCACCTCAGGTCTGGGAACCATCCTGCGTATCGTGGATTCTAAGGAGCCAGCCGGCCACTCCCAGCCACAGGCCCCCAAACACAAACAACGGCGCTTTTCCCTGGAAAACAAAACTCGCCTGCCGACATTTTGATGGCAGATTGCAGGAGCCACTTGGTACTATCAAACCAGCCCAACTTGGCACTGGTGCCACCATGGGTCTGGTCACCATCCTGCCTATCGTAGCTTTTCAGGAGCCAGCCGGTCACTCCCAGCCATAGGCCCCGAGACACAAAGCTCGGACCGTTTCCCTGGCAAACAAAAGTAAGTTATCCCGCTTCTGGATGGCAGATTGCAGGAGCCACTTTGCACCATCATACTAGCCCGACTTGGCACTGGTGCCACCTTGGGTCTGGGAACCATCCTGCGTATCGTGGATTCTAAGCAGCCAGCCGGCCACTCCCAGCCACAGGCCCCCAAACACAAACAACGGCGCTTTTCCCTGGAAAATAAAAAATCGCCTGCCAAATTTTGACGGCAGATTGCAGGAGCCACTTGGTACTATCAAATCAGCCCAACTTGGGACCGGTGCCACCATGGGTCTGGTCACCATCCTGCCTATCGTAGCTTTTCAGGAGCCAGCCGGTCACTCCCAGCCATAGGCCCCCAGACAAAAACCTCGGCCCGTTTCCCTGGCAAACAAAAGTAAGCTGCCCTGCTTCTGGATGGCAGATTGCAGGAACCACTTGGTACTATCAAACCAGCAAAACTTGGCACTGGTGCCACCTTGGGTCTGGATACCATGCTGCGTATCGTGGATTCTAAGGAGCCAGCCGGCCACTCCCAGCCACAGGCCCCCAAACACAAACAACGGCGCTTTTCCCTGGAAAACAAAACTCTCCTGCCAACTTTTTGATGGCAGATTGCAGGAGCCACTTGGTTTTATCAAATCAGCCCAACTTGGCACTGGTGCCACCATGGGTCTGGTCACCATCCTGCCTATCTTAGCTTTTCAGGAGCCAGCCGGTCACTCCCCGCCATAGGCCCCCAGACAAATACCTCGGCCCGTTTCCCTGGCAAACAAAAGTAAGCTACCCCGCTTCTGGATGGCAGATTGCAGGAGCCACTTTGCACCATCAAACTAGCCCGTCTTGGCACTGGTGCCACCTCTGGTCTGGGAACCATCCTGCGTATCGTGGATTCTAATTAGCCAGCCGGCCACTCCCTACCACAGGCCCCCAAACACAAACAACGGCGCTGTTCCCTGGAAAACAAAACTCGCCTACCAACTATTTGATGGCAGATTACAGGAGCCACTTGGTACTATCAAACCAGCCCAACTTGGCACTGGTGCCACCATGGGTCTGGTCACAATCCTGCCTATCGTAACTTTTCAGGAGCCAGCCGGTCACTCCCAGCCATAGGTCCCCAGTCACAAACCTCGGCCCGTTTCCCTGGCAAACAAAAGTAAGCTGCCCCGCTTCTGGATGGCAGATTGCAGGAGCCACTTGGTACTATCAAACCAGCCCGACTTGGCACTGGTGCCACCTCTGGTCTGGGACCCCTCCTGCGTATCGTGGATTCTAAGGAGCCAGTCGGCCACTCCCAGCCACAGGCCCCCAAACACAAACAACGGCCCGTTTCCGTGGCAAACAAAAGTAAGCTGCCCCGTTTCTGGATGGCAGATTGCAGGAACCACTTGGCAGTATCAAACCAGCACAACTTGGCACTGGTGGCACCTCTTGTCTGGTAACCATGCTGCGTATCGTGGTTTCTAAGGAGCCAGCCGGGCACTCCCAACCACAGGTCCCCAAACACAAACAATGGCGCTTTTCCCTGGAAAACAAAACTCGCCTGCCAACTTTTTGATGGCAGATTGCAGGAGCCACTTGGTACTATCAAACCAGCCCAACTTGGCACTGGTGCCACCATGGGTCTGGTCACCATCCTGCCTATCGTAGCTTTTCAGGAGCCAGCCGGTCACTCCCAGCCATAGGCCCCGAGACAGAAAGCCCGGCCCGTTTCCCTGGCAAACAAAAGTAAGCTGCCCCGCTTCTGGATGGCAGATTGCAGGAGCCACTTTTTACTATCAAACCAGCCCGACTTGGCACTGGTGCCACCTCTGGTCTGGGAACCATGCTGCGTATCGTGGATTTTAAGGAGCCAGTCGGCCACTCCCTGCCATACGCCTCCAAACACAAACAACGGTCCATTTCCCTGGCAAAAAAAAGTAAGCTGCCCCGCTTCTGGATGTCAGATTGCAGGAACCACTTGTTGCCAAGTTGGGGTGGTTTGATAGTACCAAGTGGCTCCTGCAATCTGCCATCAAAAAGTTGGCAAGCAAGTTTTGTTTTCCAGGGAAAAGCGCCGTTGTTTGTGTTTGGGGGCCTGTGGCTGGGAGTGGCCAGCTGTCTCCTTAGAATCCACGATACGCAGCATGGTTCCCAGAGCCAAGGTGGCACCAGTGCCAAGTCGGGCTGGTTTGATGGTGCAAAGTGACTCCTGCAATCTGCCATCCAGAAGCGGGGTAGCTTACTTTTGTTTGCCAGGGAAACGGGTAGAGCTTTGTGTCTGGGGGCCTATGGCTGGGAGTGACCGGCTGGCTCCTTAAAAAGATCGATACGCAGGATTGTTCCCTGACCCAAGGTGGCATCACTGCCAAGTCGGGCTGTTTTCGTAGTACCAAGTGCGTCCTGCAATTTGCCATCCAGAAGAGGGGCAGTTGAGTTTTGTTTGCCAGAGCAAAGGGCCGTGGTATGTGTTTGGGGGCATATGGCTGAGAGTGGCCGGCTGGCCCCTGAAAATCCACGATAGGCAGGATGGTTCCCAGAGCCAAGGTGGCACCAGTGCCATGTTGGCCTGGTTTGATAGTACCATGTGGCTGCTGTAATCTGCCATCCAGAAGCGGGGCAGCTTACTTTTGTTTGCCAGGGAAACGGGCCGAGATATTTGTCTGGGGGCCTATGGCTGGGAGTGACCGGCTGGCTCCTGAAAAGCTACGATAGGCAGGATGGTGACCAGACCCATGGTGGCACCAGTACCAAGTTGGGCTGGTTTGATAGTACCAAGTGGCTCCTGCAATCTGCCATCAAAAATTTGGCAGGCGAGTTTTGTTTTCCAGGGAAAAGCGCCGTTGTTTGTGTTTGGGGGCCTGTGGCTCAGAGTGGCCGGGTGGCTGCTTAGAATCCACGATACGCAGGATGGTTCCCAGACCCAAGGTGGCACCAGTGCCAAGTCGGGCTGGTTTGACACTACCAAGTGGCTCCTGCAATCTGCCATCCAGAATCGGGGCAGCTTAATTTTGTTTGCCAGGGAAACGGTCCGAGGTTTGTGTCTGGGGGCCTATGGCTGGGAGTGACCGGCTGGCTCCTGAAATGCTACAATAGGCAGGATGGTTCCCAGACCCATAGTGGCACCAGTGCCAAGTTGGGATGATTTGATAGTACCAAGTGGCTCCTGCAATCTGCCATCAAAAAGCTGGCAGGCGAGTTTTGTTTTCCAGGGAAAAGCGCCGTTGTTTGTGTTTGGGGGCCTGTGGCTGGGAGTGGCCGGCTGGCTCCTTAGAATCCACGATATGCAGGATTGTTCCCAGACCCAAGGTGGCACCAGTGCCAAGTCGGGCTGGTTTGATGGTGCAAAGTGGCTCCTGCAATCTGCCATCCAGACGCGGGGCAGCGGATTTTTGTTTCCATGAGAAATGGTCCGTGGTTTGTTTTTGGGGGTATATGGCTGGGCGTGGCCGGCTGGCTCCTTAAAAAGCTCGATATGCAGGATGGTTCCCTGACACAAGGTGGCACCAGTGCCACGTCGGGCGGTTTTCGTAGTACAAAGTGCGTCCTAAAATTTGCCATCCAGAAGAGGGGCAGTTGAGTTTTGTTTGCCAGAGAAAAGGGCCGTGGTTTGTTTTTGGGGGCATATGGCTGAGAGTGGCCGGCTGGCCCCTGAAAATCCACGATAGGCAGGATGGTTCCCAGACCAGAGGTGTCACCAGTGCCAAGTCAGGCTGGTTTGATAGTACTAAATAGCTCCTGCAATCTGCCATGCCGAAGCGGGGCAGCTTACTTTTGCTTGCCAGGGAAACGGGCCGAGGTTTTTGTCTGGGGGCCTATGGCTGGGAGTGACCGGCTGGCTCCTGAAAAGCTACGATAGGCAGGATGGTCACCAGACCCATGGTGGCACCAGTGCCAAGTTGGGCTGGTTTGATAGTACCAAGTGGCTCCGGCAATCTGCCATCAAAAAGTTGGCAGGCGAGTTTTGTTTTCCAGGGAAAAGCGCCGTTGTTTGTGTTTGGGGGCCTGTGGCTGTGAGTGGCGAGCTGGCTCCTTAGAACCCACGATACGCAGGATGGTTCCCAGACCAGAGGTGGCACCAGTGCCAAGTTGGGCTGGTTTGATGGTGCAAAGTGGCTCCTGCAATCTGCCATCCAGAAGCGGGGTAGCTTACTTTTGTTTGCCAGGGAAACGGGCCGAAATATTTGTCTAGGGGCCTCTGGCTGGGGGTGGCTGGCTGGCACCTGAAAAGCTACGATAGGCAGGATGGTGACCAGACCCATGGTGGCACCAGTGCCAAGTTGGGCTGGTTTGATAGTACCAAGTGGCTCCTGCAATCTGCCATCAAATGTTTGGCAGGCGAGTTTTGTTTTCCAGGGAAAAGCACCGTTGTGTGTGTTTTGGGGCCTGTGGCTGGGAGTGGCCAGCTGGCTCCTTAGAATCCACGATACGCAGGATGGTTCCCAGACCCAAGGTGGCACCAGTGCCAAGTCGGGCTGGGTTGTTAGTACCAAGTGGTTCCTGCAATCTGCCATCCAGAAGCGGGGCAGCTGAATTTTGTTTGCCAGAGAAAAAGGCTGTTGTTTGTGTTTCGGGGCCTGTGGCTGGCAGTGGACGGCTGGCTCCTGAAAATCCATGATACGCAACATGGTTCCCAGACCCAAGGTGGCACCAGTGCCAAGTCGGGCTGGTTTGATACTACCAAGTGCGTCCTGCAATCTGCCATCCAGAAGCGAGGCAGCTTAATTTTGTTTGCCAGGGAAACGGGCCGTGGGTTTTGTATGGGGGCCTATGGCTGAGAGTGGCCGGCTGGCTCCTGAAAATCCACGCTAGGCAGCATGGTTCCCAGATGCAAGGTGGCACCAGTGCCAAGTCGGGCTGGTTTGATGGTGCAAAGTGGCTCCTGCAATCTGCCATCCAGAAGCGGGGCAGCTGATTTTTGTTTGCCAGAGAAAAATTCCGTGGATTGTTTTTGGGGGCATATTGCTGGGAGTGGCCGGCTGGCTCCTTAAAATGCTCGATACGCATGATGGTTCCCAGGCCCAAGGTGTCACCACTACCAAGTCGGCCTGCGGTTTTAGTATCAAGTTCATCCTGCAATTTGCCATCCAGAAGAGGGGCAGTTGAGTTTTGTTTGCCAGAGAAACGGGCCGAGGTTTCTGTTTGGGGACATATGGCTGAGAGTGGCCGGCTGGCCCCTGAATATCCACGATACACAGCATGGTTCCCAGATCCAAGGTGGCACCAGTGCCAAGTTGGGCTGGTTTGATAGTCCCAAGTGTCTCCTGCAATCTGCCATCCAGAAGCGGGGCAGCTTACTTTTGTTTGCCAGAGAAATAGGCCTAGGTTTTTGTCTGGGGGCCTGTGGCTAGGAGTGGCCAGCTGGCTCCTTAGAATCCACGATACGCAGGATGTTTCCCAGACCCAAGGTGGCACCAGTGCCAAGTCGGGCTGGTTTGATAGTACCAAGTGGCTCCTGCAAACTCCATCAAAATGTTGGCAGACGTGTTTTGTTTTCCAGGGAACAGCGCCGTTGATTTTGTTTGGGGACCTGTGGCTGGGAGTGGCCGGCTGGCTCCTTAGAATCCACGATACGCAGGATGGTTCCCAGACCCAAGGTGGCACCAGTGCCAAGTCGGGCTGGTTTGATTACACCAAGTGGCTCCTGCAATCTGCCATCCAGAAGTGAGGCAGCTAAGTTTTGTTTGCCAGAAAAAAGGGCCGTGGTTTTTGTTGGGGGCCTGTGGCTGGGAGTAGCCGGCTGGCTCCTTAAAATCCACGATAGGCTGGATGGTTCCCAGACCCAAGGTGGCACTAGTGCCAAGTCGGGCTGGTTTGATAGTACCAAGTGGCTCCTGCAATCTGCCATCCAGAAGCGGTGCAGTTGAGTTTTGTTTGCCAGAGAAAAGGGCCGTGGGTTGTGTTTGGGGGCATATGGCTGGGAGTGGCCGGCTGTCTCATTAAAAAGATCGATACGCAGGATGGTTCCCAGACCCAAGGTGGCACCAGTGCCAAGTCGGGCTGTTTTTATAGTACCAAGTGCGTCCTGCAATTTGCCATCCAGAAGAGGGGCAGTGGAGTTTTGTTTGCCAGAGAATAGCGCCGTTGTTTGTGTTTGGGGGCTTGTGGCTGGGAGTGGCCGACTGGCGCCTTAGAATCTGTGTTACGCAGCATGGTTCCCAGACCAGAGGTGGCACCAGTGCCAAGTTGGGCTGGTTTGATAGTACCAAGTGGCTCCTGCAATCTGCCATCCAGAAGTGGGGCAGCTTACTTTTGTTTGCCAGGGAAACGGGCCGAGGTTTGTGACTGGGGACCTATGGCTGGGAGTGACCGGCTGGCTCCTGAAAAGCTACGATAGGCAGGATGGTGACCAGACCCATGGTGGCACCAGTGCCAAGTTGGGCTGGTTTGATAGTACCAAGTGGCTCCTGCAATCTGCCATCCAAAAAGTTGTCAGGCGAGTTTTGTTTTCCAGGGAAAAGCGCCGTTGTTTGTATTTGGGGGCCTGTGGCTGGGAGTGGCCGGCTGGCTCCTTTGAACCCACGATACGCAGGATGGTTCCCAGACCCAAGGTGGCACCAGTGCCAAGTCGGGCTGGTTTGATACTACCAAGTGCGTCCTGCAATCTGCCATCCAGAAGCGGGGCAGCTTAATTTTGTTTGCCAGGGAAACGGGCCGTGGGTTTTGTATGGGGGCCTATGGCTGAGAGTGGCCGGCTGGCTCCTGAAAATCCACGCTAGGCAGCATGGTTCCCAGATGCAAGGTGGCACCAGTGCCAAGTCGGGCTGGTTTGATGGGTCAAAGTGGCTCCTGCAATCTGCCATCCAGAAGCGGGGCAGCTGATTTTTGTTTGCCAGAGAAAAATTCCGTGGATTGTTTTTGGGGGCATATTGCTGGGAGTGGCCGGCTGGCTCCTTAAAATGCTCGATACGCATGATGGTTCCCAGGTCCAAGGTGTCACCACTACCAAGTCGGCCTGTGGTTTTAGTATCAAGTTCATCCTGCAATTTGCCATCCAGAAGAGGGGCAGTTGAGTTTTGTTTGCCAGAGAAACGGGCCGAGGTTTCTGTTTGGGGACATATGGCTGAGAGTGGCCGGCTGGCCCCTGAATATCCACGATACACAGCATGGTTCCCAGATCCAAGGTGGCACCAGTGCCAAGTTGGGCTGGTTTGATAGTACCAAGTGTCTCCTGCAATCTGCCATCCAGAAGCGGGGCAGCTTACTTTTGTTTGCCAGAGAAATAGGCCTAGGTTTTTGTCTGGGGGCCTGTGGCTAGGAGTGGCCGGCTGGCTCCTAAGAATCCACGATACGCAGGATGTTTCCCAGACCCAAGGTGGCACCAGTGCCTAGTCGGGCTGGTTTGATAGTACCAAGTGGCTCCTGCAAACTCCATCAAAAAGTTGGCAGGCGTGTTTTGTTTTCCAGGGAACAGCGCCGTTGATTTTGTTTGGGGGCCTGTGGCTGGGAGTGGCCGGCTGGCTCCTTAGAATCCACGATACGCAGGATGGTTCCCAGACCCAAGGTGGCACCAGTGCCAAGTCGGGCTGGTTTGATTACACCAAGTGGCTCCTGCAATCTGCCATCCAGAAGTGAGGCAGCTAAGTTTTGTTTGCCAGAAAAAAGGGCCGTGGTTTTTGTTGGGGGCCTGTGGCTGGGAGTGGCCGGCTGGCTCCTTAGAATCCACCATACGCAGGATGGTTCCCAGACCCAAGGTGGCACCAGTGCCAAGTCGGGCTGGTTTGATAGTACCAAGTGGCTCCTGCAATCTGCCATCCAGAAGAGGGGCAGTGGAGTTTTGTTTGCCAGAGAATAGCGCCGTTGTTTGTGTTTGGGAGCTTGTGGCTGGGAGTGGCCGACTGGCGCCGTAGAATCTGTGTTACGCAGCATGGTTCCCAGACCAGAGGTGGCACCAGTGCCAAGTTGGGCTGGTTTGATAGTACCAAGTGGCTCCTGCAATCTGCCATCCAGAAGCGGGGCAGCTTACTTTTGTTTGCCAGGGAAACGGGCCGAGGTTTGTGACTGGGGACCTATGGCTGGGAGTGACCGGCTGGCTCCTGAAAAGCTACGATAGGCAGGATGGTGACCAGACCCATGGTGGCACCAGTGCCAAGTTGGGCTGGTTTGATAGTACCAAGTGGCTCTGGCAATCTGCCATCAAAAAGTTGTCAGGCGAGTTTTGTTTTCCAGGGAAAAGCGCCGTTGTTTGTATTTGGGGGCCTGTGGCTGGGAGTGGCCGGCTGGCTCCTTTGAACCCACAATACGCAGGATGGTTCCCAGACCCAAGGTGGCACCAGTGCCAAGTCGGGCTGGTTTGATACTACCAAGTGCGTCCTGCAATCTGCCATCCAGAAGCGGGGCAGCTTAATTTTGTTTGCCAGGGAAACGGGCCGTGGGTTTTGTTTGGGGGCCTATGGCTGAGAGTGGCCGGCTGGCTCCTGAAAATCCACGCTAGGCAGCATGGTTCCCAGATGCAAGGTGGCACCAGTGCCAAGTCGGGCTGGTTTGATGGTGCAAAGTGGCTCCTGCAATCTGCCATCCAGAAGCGGGGCAGCTGATTTTTGTTTGCCAGAGAAAAATTCCGTGGATTGTTTTTGGGGGCATATTGCTGGGAGTGGCCGGCTGGCTCCTTAAAATGCTCGATACGCATGATGGTTCCCAGGTCCAAGGTGTCACCACTACCAAGTCGGCCTGCGGTTTTAGTATCAAGTTCATCCTGCAATTTGCCATCCAGAAGAGGGGCAGTTGAGTTTTGTTTGCCAGAGAAACGGGCCGAGGTTTCTGTTTGGGGACATATGGCTGAGAGTGGCCGGCTGGCCCCTGAATATCCACGATACACAGCATGGTTCCCAGATCCAAGGTGGCACCAGTGCCAAGTTGGGCTGGTTTGATAGTACCAAGTGTCTCCTGCAATCTGCCATCCAGAAGCGGGGCAGCTTACTTTTGTTTGCCAGAGAAATAGGCCTAGGTTTTTGTCTGGGGGCCTGTGGCTAGGAGTGGCCGGCTGGCTCCTAAGAATCCACGATACGCAGGATGTTTCCCAGACCCAAGGTGGCACCAGTGCCTAGTCGGGCTGGTTTGATAGTACCAAGTGGCTCCTGCAAACTCCATCAAAAAGTTGGCAGGCGTGTTTTGTTTTCCAGGGAACAGCGCCGTTGATTTTGTTTGGGGGCCTGTGGCTGGGAGTGGCCGGCTGGCTCCTTAGAATCCACGATACGCAGGATGGTTCCCAGACCCAAGGTGGCACCAGTGCCAAGTCGGGCTGGTTTGATTACACCAAGTGGCTCCTGCAATCTGCCATCCAGAAGTGAGGCAGCTAAGTTTTGTTTGCCAGAAAAAAGGGCCGTGGTTTTTGTTGGGGGCCTGTGGCTGGGAGTAGCCGGCTGGCTCCTTAGAATCCACCATACGCAGGATGGTTCCCAGACCCAAGGTGGCACCAGTGCCAAGTCGGGCTGGTTTGATAGTACCAAGTGGCTCCTGCAATCTGCCATCCAGAAGCGGTGCAGTTGAGTTTTGTTTGCCAGAGAAAAGGGCCGTGGGTTGTGTTTGGGGGCATATGGCTGGGAGTGGCCGGCTGTCTCATTAAAAAGATCGATACGCAGGATGGTTCCCAGACCCAAGGTGGCACCAGTGCCAAGTCGGGCTGTTTTTATAGTACCAAGTGCGTCCTGCAATTTGCCATCCAGAAGCGCGGCAGTGGAGTTTTGTTTGCCAGAGAATAGCGCCGTTGTTTGTGTTTGGGAGCTTGTGGCTGGGAGTGGCCGACTGGCGCCGTAGAATCTGTGTTACGCAGCATGGTTCCCAGACCAGAGGTGGCACCAGTGCCAAGTTGGGCTGGTTTGATAGTACCAAGTGGCTCCTGCAATCTGCCATCCAGAAGCGGGGCAGCTTACTTTTGTTTGCCAGGGAAACGGGCCGAGGTTTGTGACTGGGGACCTATGGCTGGGAGTGACCGGCTGGCTCCTGAAAAGCTACGATAGGCAGGATGGTGACCAGACCCATGGTGGCACCAGTGCCAAGTTGGGCTGGTTTGATAGTACCAAGTGGCTCTGGCAATCTGCCATCAAAAAGTTGTCAGGCGAGTTTTGTTTTCCAGGGAAAAGCGCCGTTGTTTGTATTTGGGGGC
This sequence comes from Melospiza melodia melodia, assembly GCF_035770615.1. NCBI lineage: Eukaryota > Metazoa > Chordata > Aves > Passeriformes > Passerellidae > Melospiza > Melospiza melodia. The sequence continues at coordinate 31,441,488 of NC_086197.1, forward strand.
CTGTGGCTGGGAGTGGCCGGCTGGCTCCTTTGAACCCACAATACGCAGGATGGTTCCCAGACCCAAGGTGGCACCAGTGCCAAGTCGGGCTGGTTTGATACTACCAAGTGCGTCCTGCAATCTGCCATCCAGAAGCGGGGCAGCTTAATTTTGTTTGCCAGGGAAACGGGCCGTGGGTTTTGTTTGGGGGCCTATGGCTGAGAGTGGCCGGCTGGCTCCTGAAAATCCACGCTAGGCAGCATGGTTCCCAGATGCAAGGTGGCACCAGTGCCAAGTCGGGCTGGTTTGATGGTGCAAAGTGGCTCCTGCAATCTGCCATCCAGAAGCGGGGCAGCAGATTTTTGTTTGCCAGAGAAAAATTCCGTGGATTGTTTTTGGGGGCATATTGCTGGGAGTGGCCGGCTGGCTCCTTAAAATGCTCGATACGCATGATGGTTCCCAGGCCCAAGGTGTCACCACTACCAAGTCGGCCTGCGGTTTTAGTATCAAGTTCATCCTGCAATTTGCCATCCAGAAGAGGGGCAGTTGAGTTTTGTTTGCCAGAGAAACGGGCCGAGGTTTCTGTTTGGGGACATATGGCTGAGAGTGGCCGGCTGGCCCCTGAATATCCACGATACACAGCATGGTTCCCAGATCCAAGGTGGCACCAGTGCCAAGTTGGGCTGGTTTGATAGTACCAAGTGTCTCCTGCAATCTGCCATCCAGAAGCGGGGCAGCTTACTTTTGTTTGCCAGAGAAATAGGCCTAGGTTTTTGTCTGGGGGCCTGTGGCTAGGAGTGGCCGGCTGGCTCCTAAGAATCCACGATACGCAGGATGTTTCCCAGACCCAAGGTGGCACCAGTGCCAAGTCGGGCTGGTTTGATAGTACCAAGTGGCTCCTGCAAACTCCATCAAAAAGTTGGCAGGCGTGTTTTGTTTTCCAGGGAACAGCGCCGTTGATTTTGTTTGGGGACCTGTGGCTGGGAGTGGCCGGCTGGCTCCTTAGAATCCACGATACGCAGGATGGTTCCCAGACCCAAGGTGGCACCAGTGCCAAGTCGGGCTGGTTTGATTACACCAAGTGGCTCCTGCAATCTGCCATCCAGAAGTGAGGCAGCTAAGTTTTGTTTGCCAGAAAAAAGGGCCGTGGTTTTTGTTGGGGGCCTGTGGCTGGGAGTGGCCGGCTGGCTCCTTAGAATCCACCATACGCAGGATGGTTCCCAGACCCAAGGTGGCACCAGTGCCAAGTCGGGCTGGTTTGATAGTCCCAAGTGGCTCCTGCAAACTGCCATCCAGAAGCGGGGCAGCTGAGTTTTGTTTGCCAGGGAAATGGGCCGTTGTTTGTGTTTGGGGGCCTGTGGCTGGGAGTGTTCGGCTGGTTCCTGAATATGTACGATACGCAGGATTGTTCCCAGACCCAAGGTGGCACCAGTGCCAAGTCGGGCTGGTTTGATGGTGCAAAGTGGCTCCTGCAATCTGCCATCCAGACGCGGGGCAGCGGATTTTTGTTTCCATGAGAAATGGTCCGTGGTTTGTTTTTGGGGGTATATGGCTGGGCCTGGCCGGCTGGCTCCTTAAAAAGCTCGATATGCAGGATGGTTCCCTGACACAAGGTGGCACCAGTGCCACGTCGGGCGGTTTTCGTAGTACAAAGTGCGTCCTAAAATTTGCCATCCAGAAGAGGGGCAGTTGAGTTTTGTTTGCCAGAGAAAAGGGCCGTGGTTTGTTTTTGGGGGCATATGGCTGAGAGTGGCTGGCTGGCCCCTGAAAATCCACGATACACAGGATGGTTCCCAGATCCAAGGTGGCACCTGTGCCAAGTCGGGCTGATTTGATAGTACTAAGTAGCTCCTGCAATCTGCCATCCAGAAGCGGGGCAGCTTACTTTTGTTTGCCAGGGAAACGGGCCGAGGTTTGTGTTTGGGGGCCTATGGCTGAGAGTGACCGGCTGGCTCCTGAAAAGCTACAATAGGCAGGATGGTGACCAGACCCATGGTGGCACCAGTGCCAAGTTGGGCTGGTTTGATAGTACCAAGTGGTTCCTGCAATCTGCCATCCAGAAGCAGGGCAGCTGAGTTTTGTTTGCCAGAGAAAAGGGCCTTGGTTTGTGTTTGGGGGCATATGGCTGGGTGTGGCCAGCTGGCTCCTTAAAATGCACGATATGCAACATGGCTCCCAGACCCAAGGTGGCACCAGTGCCAAGTTGGGCTGGTTTGATAGTACCAAGTGGCTCCTGCAATCTTCCATGATCACGTGGAGAAATACTTTCTGGTTTCAGCCTCATGCTCTTTCTTCTCTCCCTCAACTTCTCTATCACCTCTCATCTGGTTCACATGCGCTGTCTTCAAGGTCCACAGGCTACTTTTCACAGAATCTTCTGGCCTGATGAAGTAAGAATGATGAATAGAACAGAGCTGGGATCTATTTTCCAGTTTGGATAAAATGCATTCTGCACACAAATCCAAGGAGAACGTGCTGCCCCGATGCCCAGAAAATCTTTCACTCCTGCTAGTGTTCTACGTCAACCGCAACTTAGTCTGAAAGAAAAGCTTTTTCTCTGAGAGCATCTGAGAGGTTTGCATGAAGCACTGATATCTGACATATGCAATTTTGAATAGGAGAGGAAAAAGAAAATGGCAAGGAGTTTTTAATTTTAGTGGTTTCAATTTTAATTTCCGTGCACTTTTTCAAAACTTGTCAGCTCAAATGCCCATCAACATCTTTTAGTCATCTGTAAGTCAGTATTCATATAAAATGTGCTTCAAATCCAAAGAATTTCAAATTTGCACTCCAAGCTTCTATGCCTAGATTTATGATTTCCTACACATATTAGATGAAAGGAAGGCCTTTTTTACTGTGGGAGTGCTGGAACACTGGAACAGGTTGCCCAGAGAAGTTGTGGGTGTCCCATCCCTGAAAGTATTCAAGGTCACCTTGGACGGGGCTTGGAGCAGCAACAAAGGAGAAGCTTGATGGTAGAGAAACAAAGTTGGACTATAGAAGAAACTCGGATTGAAGTATAGGATCAAGTTTTCTCTCAGCTCTTGGGGTAAATTCAAAGTTGTACAAAATGACATTTATCTGTGCTATTCACTACTGTAACAGAAAGTTTCATGAAAACTGTACAGAAGATAGTAAATTTTAAAAGAGATAAGAATTACAGCATAAAATCCATGGGATAGGTTACAACATGAGACACTCTCTAAGAGAAAATCTCTTTGTTTCAGCACTTCATCGGGGTAAGATTTCATGAAGTGCCAAAGAAGGCGGCAAAATATCATTCGGGACATTATTTACTGGAATTCAGCCTGGCCATTAGTAGGAACTGCCTTTGAACATATCATGTAGATATACCACACACACTTTCCCTTCACTGAAAAATTACTGTTTACAACAAATAAGCAATTGACGATCAAAATTGATTGAAAGCATCTTAAACATGTCAAGTATTTCATTGTAGATGATCTGTGATCCAAATGCTTCTTCCACCTTCGAGAGGGACAGAAGAATTCTTCCATATCATGATGGTTTAAAATTGTATCAACCAATGTTTTCTGCTGAAAAGATATCATCTATTTTTTTCTATTTTTGGAAGAAAATATTCCTAGACATACAACAGGTGAGAACTAAGTAATTTTAAAGAAACAAATGAAATGAAAATATTCTGTAAATAGAATGAAATGAAAAGCTGTGTTTTAAATAGGAGCTAAATATTAAACAGAATTTTTGTACCAGGCATTTGAATTACTGCACCAGCTCTTTTGCCCATCAAGAGAGGCATTTAGCATTTCAGTCTTTTCCAAGGTGTTCATGATCTGCTATGCTGATCTCTGTGTGTGCCTAGGTGTGTGTGGAGGGGGGGGCATATGAAGGGGAGTGTGTATGTTTGCTTTACAATTGTTGTGGCAGATTCATGCCTCAGCTCCACATTTTGTTTTAAAAAGGTCACACCGAGTGGATATGAAGTTTACTATCAACAAGAGATCGATTCCCAAATCATCCATTTGACTCTCCCTTATAAATCATGTGCTTTGTTGCATATTTTATCAAATATACTTTCAAGCCAGATGGAGGAAGGAGGATGTGGGAATCCCTCCACCATCTTGCAACTTTTATGTAAGTAGGTTTTCAAGAAAATCATCATTTCTCTTTTAAATATGTCTGGAACAGGCATGATGGTAGTGTCAACCTGTTGGAGTTTTTGTTGCTGGAAGAAGTTGTACAAAAGGATTGGTTTTTACATTGACCAGTTACTGAATCAAGCGCAGGAATACATTGGAAATTTAGCTGGGGGTTCCTTTTCCCAGCAGACTACTTCTAGAACGAGCTTGTACACTGAAGCTGACTCTTTTGCTCTCTTTTTGTTTCTTTCCTATTTTCTTGGCTTCTTTGCCACTATCTAGACAATTTTGGAACTTTGTTCCCAACTAAAATGGTTTCAATAGTCTGATTGTGATCATACATTTTTACAAGGAATTTTTAAAATCTTTCCTCGAGTCCAGAAAGTCAAGGACTTAGATCTTTTTCTTCCCTTATCAATATTGCCATGAAATTGATAAATAAAGACCAACTCTTTATTTTTGTTTTTAACCCACGTAGATAATTCCCATCCATTAATCCATTTTGTGGACCAATAGCTGCCATTCTGATGGAAGCTGTCACTTCTTAACAATAGGCATTCTGTGACTATGTTGACTGCACTTTGGGTGAAGATCCTAACTGGTCTTAGATATACATAGGGAGAAATTTGCTCAGCCAGTGTCAGTCTTAAGCATGCGTATCAGAAGATCTTTCTAGAGCTGGGAATTTTCCCATGAAAGGGATTCAGTTAGGGAAGAGACACTTGTGCCAGAGTTTTACATTCTTCTTGAACACTGCTTAAGGAACTTAGATGCCATGTCCATTTGGATCTCTGTCTGCACAGAACTTTGTCATGCCAGCGCTTTGAAATGCATCTTGAAGAGAATTCACTAGCACAGAATGAAAGAGAGTGGAAGGGGTTGGTGGGGCTAACCAGGCCCAACCCCCCTGCCTAAACCAGGATACCTAGAGCCTCTTGCCCAGGATTCTATCTGGGTGTACTTTTAATGTCTTCAAAGATCCAGGCTCCACAATCTTTCTGGGCAGTCTGTGCCGTGGTTCAGTCACCCTGACAGTAAAGAAACATTTACTGATGTTCAAAGGCAATCTCCTGTATTTCAGTGTGTGCCCACTGCCTCTTGTCTTTTCCCTCAGCATCACTGAAAAGACACTGATTCCCTCCCCTTTGCACTATTGCTTCCATATGTATGTGTGATGCCATGTAGAGGTATGTCAAAAACCTCCCTGAAGCCCAGGCAGATAATATTCCCTTCATCTACCAGTCAAGTTGATTCATCAGAGGAGTTTAAAGTGATGTTCAGCATGAAATTCCCCTGAAAAATCATGCTAACTACATTATTTGGTCATCTGTCATGTGCCTGGCAAGGATTTCCAGGAAGAGCTGCTTCATCAACTTCCTGGGGATAAAAAAGAGGCTGGCTGGTTTGTACTATGGCGAGTCCTCTTAATTGCCTTTTTTGAAGATGGGTGTCATTTGCTAACATCCACTCTTTAGCTCCTCTTCTCATCTACACCTCGGCAAAAAGCTTTTCCACTATGTCTGGCTAGGAAAAACTGTGCCAGCACAGAAAACATCTCCCATCGTGTTCTAGAAGTTGCACGGATGTCTGCCAAGTGTTTGGCAGGAAGAAAAGAAAAGTTGTCCAAAACAGCTTCCAATCGAATGTTCCTGTGATTGGAAAAGTCAGGAGAGTGCAAAGGTACTGTTTTCTATCAGTTGGCAAGGTGCGCACACAATCCCAGTGTTGTACAGCTTGCTTCTTCACCTTCCCGAAGCTGCCGCTCTCGCCGGCTGCCGGAGCCCAAGAAGCGGCTTCTTCGCGCAAAGACGATTGTGCCGCTCACAGTGCTCTCCTTAGCGCGGCTTCTGCCGAAAGACGCCCGGCAGCGGCTCTTACCTCCGGAGAGCATCCTACCTTCGTCTTTAGCTCCTCTTCTCATCTACACCTCGGCAAAACGCTTTTCCACTAAGTCTGGCTAGGAAAAACTGTGCCAGCACAGAAAACATCTCCCATCGTGTTCTCGAAGTTGCACGGATGTCTGCCAAGTGTTTGGCAGGAAGAAAAGAAAAGTTGTCCAAAACAGCTTCCAATCGAATGTTCCTGTGATTGGAAAAGTCAGGAGAGTGCAAAGGTACTGTTTTCTATCAGTTGGCAAGGTGCGCACACAATCCCAGTGTTGTACAGCTTGCTTCTTCACCTTCCCGAAGCTGCCGCTCTCGCCGGCTGCCGGAGCCCAAGAAGCGGCTTCTTCGCGCAAAGACGATTGTGCCGCTCACAGTGCTCTCCTTAGCGCGGCTTCTGCCGAAAGACGCCCGGCAGCGGCTCTTACCTCCGGAGAGCATCCTACCTTCGTCTTTCGCGTCTTTTGTAGTCTACATCTTAGCAAAACGCTTTTCCACTATGTCTGGCTAGGAAAAACTGTGCCAGCACAGAAAACATCTCCCATCGTGTTCTAGAAGTTGCACGGATGTCTGCCAAGTGTTTGGCAGGAAGAAAAGAAAAGTTGTCCAAAACAGCTTCCAATCGAATGTTCCTGTGATTGGAAAAGTCAGGAGAGTGCAAAGGTACTGTTTTCTATCAGTTGGCAAGGTGCGCACACAATCCCAGTGTTGTACAGCTTGCTTCTTCACCTTCCCGAAGCTGCCGCTCTCGCCGGCTCCCGGAACCGAAGAAGCGGCTTCTTCGCGCAAAGACGATTGTGCCGCTCACAGGGCTCTCCTTAGCGCGGCTTCTGCCGAAAGACGCCCGGCAGCGGCTCTTACCTCCGGAGAGCATCCTACCTTCGTCTTTCGCGTCTTATGTAGTCTACACCTCGGCAAAAAGCTTTTCCACTATGTCTGGCTAGGAAAAACTGTGCCAGCACAGAAAACATCTCCCATCGTGTTCTAGAAGTTGCACGGATGTCTGCCAAGTGTTTGGCAGGAAGAAAAGAAAAGTTGTCCAAAACAGCTTCCAATCGAATGTTCCTGTGATTGGAAAAGTCAGGAGAGTGCAAAGGTACTGTTTTCTATCAGTTGGCAAGGTGCGCACACAATCCCAGTGTTGTACAGCTTGCTTCTTCACCTTCCCGAAGCTGCCGCTCTCGCCGGCTGCCGGAGCCCAAGAAGCGGCTTCTTCGCGCAAAGACGATTGTGCCGCTCACAGTGCTCTCCTTAGCGCGGCTTCTGCCGAAAGACGCCCGGCAGCGGCTCTTACCTCCGGAGAGCATCCTACCTTCGTCTTTCGCGTCTTTTGTAGTCTACATCTTAGCAAAACGCTTTTCCACTATGTCTGGCTAGGAAAAACTGTGCCAGCACAGAAAACATCTCCCATCGTGTTCTAGAAGTTGCACGGATGTCTGCCAAGTGTTTGGCAGGAAGAAAAGAAAAGTTGTCCAAAACAGCTTCCAATCGAATGTTCCTGTGATTGGAAAAGTCAGGAGAGTGCAAAGGTACTGTTTTCTATCAGTTGGCAAGGTGCGCACACAATCCCAGTGTTGTACAGCTTGCTTCTTCACCTTCCCGAAGCTGCCGCTCTCGCCGGCTGCCGGAGCCCAAGAAGCGGCTTCTTCGCGCAAAGACGATTGTGCCGCTCACAGTGCTCTCCTTAGCGCGGCTTCTGCCGAAAGACGCCCGGCAGCGGCTCTTACCTCCGGAGAGCATCCTACCTTCGTCTTTCGCATCTTATGTAGTCTACACCTCGGCAAAAAGCTTTTCCACTATGTCTGGCTAGGAAAAACTGTGCCAGCACAGAAAACATCTCCCATCGTGTTCTAGAAGTTGCACGGATGTCTGCCAAGTGTTTGGCAGGAAGAAAAGAAAAGTTGTCCAAAACAGCTTCCAATCGAATGTTCCTGTGATTGGAAAAGTCAGGAGAGCGCAAAGGTACTGTTTTCTATCAGTTGGCAAGGTGCGCACACAATCCCAGTGTTGTACAGCTTGCTTCTTCACCTTCCCGAAGCTGCCGCTCTCGCCGGCTGCCGGAGCCCAAGAAGCGGCTTCTTCGCGCAAAGACGATTGTGCCGCTCACAGTGCTCTCCTTAGCGCGGCTTCTGCCGAAAGACGCCCGGCAGCGGCTCTTACCTCCGGAGAGCATCCTACCTTCGTCTTTCGCGTCTTTTGTAGTCTACATCTTAGCAAAACGCTTTTCCACTATGTCTGGCTAGGAAAAACTGTGCCAGCACAGAAAACATCTCCCATCGTGTTCTAGAAGTTGCACGGATGTCTGCCAAGTGTTTGGCAGGAAGAAAAGAAAAGTTGTCCAAAACAGCTTCCAATCGAATGTTCCTGTGATTGGAAAAGTCAGGAGAGTGCAAAGGTACTGTTTTCTATCAGTTGGCAAGGTGCGCACACAATCCCAGTGTTGTACAGCTTGCTTCTTCACCTTCCCGAAGCTGCCGCTCTCGCCGGCTGCCGGAGCCCAAGAAGCGGCTTCTTCGCGCAAAGACGATTGTGCCGCTCACAGTGCTCTCCTTAGCGCGGCTTCTGCCGAAAGACGCCCGGCAGCGGCTCTTACCTCCGGAGAGCATCCTACCTTCGTCTTTCGCGTCTTTTGTAGTCTACATCTTAGCAAAACGCTTTTCCACTATGTCTGGCTAGGAAAAACTGTGCCAGCACAGAAAACATCTCCCATCGTGTTCTAGAAGTTGCACGGATGTCTGCCAAGTGTTTGGCCGGAAGAAAAGAAAAGTTGTCCAAAACAGCTTCCAATCGAATGTTCCTGTGATTGGAAAAGTCAGGAGAGTGCAAAGGTACTGTTTTCTATCAGTTGGCAAGGTGCGCACACAATCCCAGTGTTGTACAGCTTGCTTCTTCACCTTCCCGAAGCTGCCGCTCTCGCCGGCTGCCGGAGCCCAAGAAGCGGCTTCTTCGCGCAAAGACGATTGTGCCGCACACAGGGCTCCCCTTAGCGCGGCTTCTGCCGAAAGACGCCCGGCAGCGGCTCTTAACTCCGGAGAGCATCCTACCTTCGTCTTTCGCGTCTTATGTAGTCTACATCTTAGCAAAACGCTTTTCCACTATGTCTGGCTAGGAAAAACCGTGCCAGCCCAGAAAACATCTCCCATCGTTTTCTAGAAGTTGCAGATATGTCTGCCAAGTGTTTGGCAGGAAGAAAAGAAAAGTTGTCCAAAACAGCTTCCAATCGAATGTTCCTGTGATTGGAAGAGTCAGGAGAGTGCAAAGGTACTGTTTTCTATCAGTTGGCAAGGTGCGCACACAATCCCAGTGTTGTACAGCTTGCTTCTTCACCTTCCCGAAGCTGCCACTCTCAGGAGGTAAGAGCCGCTGCCTTCTTTCGGCAGAAGCCGCGCTAAGGGGAGCACTGTGAGCGGCACAATCGTCTTTGCGCGAAGAAGCCGCTTCTTGGGCTCCGGCAGCCGGCGAGAGCGGCAGCTTCGGGAAGGTGAAGAAGCAAGCTGTACAACACTGGGATTGTGTGCGCACCTTGCCAACTGATAGAAAACAGTACCTTTGCACTCTCCTGACTTTTCCAATCACAGGAACATTCGATTGGAAGCTGTTTTGGACAACTTTTCTTTTCTTCCTGCCAAACACTTGGCAGACATCCGTGCAACTTCTAGAACACGATGGGAGATGTTTTCTGTGCTGGCACAGTTTTTCCTAGCCAGACATAGTGGAGAAGCGTTTTGCTAAGATGTAGACTACAAAAGACGCGAAAGACGAAGGTAGGATGCTCTCCGGAGGTAAGAGCCGCTGCCGGGCGTCTTTCGGCAGAAGCCGCGCTAAGGAGAGCCCTGTGAGCGGCACAATCGTCTCTGCGCGAAGAAGCCGCTTCTTCGGTTCCGGGAGCCGGCGAGAGCGGCAGCTTCGGGAAGGTGAAGAAGCAAGCTGTACAACACTGGGATTGTGTGCGCACCTTGCCAACTGATAGAAAACAGTACCTTTGCACTCTCCTGACTTTTCCAATCACAGGAACATTCGATTGGAAGCTGTTTTGGACAACTTTTCTTTTCTTCCTGCCAAACACTTGGCAGACATCCGTGCAACTTCTAGAACACGATGGGAGATGTTTTCTGTGCTGGCACAGTTTTTCCTAGCCAGACATAGTGGAAAAGCGTTTTGCTAAGATGTAGACTACAAAAGACGCGAAAGACGAAGGTAGGATGCTCTCCGGAGGTAAGAGCCGCTGCCGGGCGTCTTTCGGCAGAAGCCGCGCTAAGGAGAGCACTGTGAGCGGCACAATCGTCTTTGCGCGAAGAAGCCGCTTCTTGGGCTCCGGCAGCCGGCGAGAGCGGCAGCTTCGGGAAGGTGAAGAAGCAAGCTGTACAACACTGGGATTGTGTGCGCACCTTGCCAACTGATAGAAAACAGTACCTTTGCACTCTCCTGACTTTTCCAATCACAGGAACATTCGATTGGAAGCTGTTTTGGACAACTTTTCTTTTCTTCCTGCCAAACACTTGGCAGACATCCGTGCAACTTCGAGAACACGATGGGAGATGTTTTCTGTGCTGGCACAGTTTTTCCTAGCCAGACATAGTGGAAAAGCGTTTTGCCGAGGTGTAGATGAGAAGAGGAGCTAAAGACGAAGGTAGGATGCTCTCCGGAGGTAAGAGCCGCTGCCGGGCGTCTTTCGGCAGAAGCCGCGCTAAGGAGAGCACTGTGAGCGGCACAATCGTCTTTGCGCGAAGAAGCCGCTTCTTGGGCTCCGGCAGCCGGCGAGAGCGGCAGCTTCGGGAAGGTGAAGAAGCAAGCTGTACAACACTGGGATTGTGTGCGCACCTTGCCAACTGATAGAAAACAGTACCTTTGCACTCTCCTGACTTTTCCAATCACAGGAACATTCGATTGGAAGCTGTTTTGGACAACTTTTCTTTTCTTCCTGCCAAACACTTGGCAGACATCCGTGCAACTTCTAGAACACGATGGGAGATGTTTTCTGTGCTGGCACAGTTTTTCCTAGCCAGACATAGTGGAAAAGCTTTTTGCCGAGGTGTAGATGAGAAGAGGAGCTAAAGAGTGGATGTTAGCAAATGACACCCATCTTCAAAAAAGGCAATTAAGAGGACTCGCCATAGTACAAACCAGCCAGCCTCTTTTTTATCCCCAGGAAGTTGATGAAGCAGCTCTTCCTGGAAATCCTTGCCAGGCACATGACAGATGACCAAATAATGTAGTTAGCATGATTTTTCAGGGGAATTTCATGCTGAACATCACTTTAAACTCCTCTGATGAATCAACTTGACTGGTAGATGAAGGGAATATTATCTGCCTGGGCTTCAGGGAGGTTTTTGACATACCTCTACATGGCATCACACATACATATGGAAGCAATAGTGCAAAGGGGAGGGAATCAGTGTCTTTTCAGTGATGCTGAGGGAAAAGACAAGAGGCAGTGGGCACACACTGAAATACAGGAGATTGCCTTTGAACATCAGTAAATGTTTCTTTACTGTCAGGGTGACTGAACCACGGCACAGACTGCCCAGAAAGATTGTGGAGCCTGGATCTTTGAAGACATTAAAAGTACACCCAGATAGAATCCTGGGCAAGAGGCTCTAGGTATCCTGGTTTAGGCAGGGGGGTTGGGCCTGGTTAGCCCCACCAACCCCTTCCACTCTCTTTCATTCTGTGCTAGTGAATTCTCTTCAAGATGCATTTCAAAGCGCTGGCATGACAAAGTTCTGTGCAGACAGAGATCCAAATGGACATGGCATCTAAGTTCCTTAAGCAGTGTTCAAGAAGAATGTAAAACTCTGGCACAAGTGTCTCTTCCCTAACTGAATCCCTTTCATGGGAAAATTCCCAGCTCTAGAAAGATCTTCTGATACGCATGCTTAAGACTGACACTGGCTGAGCAAATTTCTCCCTATGTATATCTAAGACCAGTTAGGATCTTCACCCAAAGTGCAGTCAACATAGTCACAGAATGCCTATTGTTAAGAAGTGACAGCTTCCATCAGAATGGCAGCTATTGGTCCACAAAATGGATTAATGGATGGGAATTATCTACGTGGGTTAAAAACAAAAATAAAGAGTTGGTCTTTATTTATCAATTTCATGGCAATATTGATAAGGGAAGAAAAAGATCTAAGTCCTTGACTTTCTGGACTCGAGGAAAGATTTTAAAAATTCCTTGTAAAAATGTATGATCACAATCAGACTATTGAAACCATTTTAGTTGGGAACAAAGTTCCAAAATTGTCTAGATAGTGGCAAAGAAGCCAAGAAAATAGGAAAGAAACAAAAAGAGAGCAAAAGAGTCAGCTTCAGTGTACAAGCTCGTTCTAGAAGTAGTCTGCTGGGAAAAGGAACCCCCAGCTAAATTTCCAATGTATTCCTGCGCTTGATTCAGTAACTGGTCAATGTAAAAACCAATCCTTTTGTACAACTTCTTCCAGCAACAAAAACTCCAACAGGTTGACACTACCATCATGCCTGTTCCAGACATATTTAAAAGAGAAATGATGATTTTCTTGAAAACCTACTTACATAAAAGTTGCAAGATGGTGGAGGGATTCCCACATCCTCCTTCCTCCATCTGGCTTGAAAGTATATTTGATAAAATATGCAACAAAGCACATGATTTATAAGGGAGAGTCAAATGGATGATTTGGGAATCGATCTCTTGTTGATAGTAAACTTCATATCCACTCGGTGTGACCTTTTTAAAACAAAATGTGGAGCTGAGGCATGAATCTGCCACAACAATTGTAAAGCAAACATACACACTCCCCTTCATATGCCCCCCCCTCCACACACACCTAGGCACACACAGAGATCAGCATAGCAGATCATGAACACCTTGGAAAAGACTGAAATGCTAAATGCCTCTCTTGATGGGCAAAAGAGCTGGTGCAGTAATTCAAATGCCTGGTACAAAAATTCTGTTTAATATTTAGCTCCTATTTAAAACACAGCTTTTCATTTCATTCTATTTACAGAATATTTTCATTTCATTTGTTTCTTTAAAATTACTTAGTTCTCACCTGTTGTATGTCTAGGAATATTTTCTTCCAAAAATAGAAAAAAATAGATGATATCTTTTCAGCAGAAAACATTGGTTGATACAATTTTAAACCATCATGATATGGAAGAATTCTTCTGTCCCTCTCGAAGGTGGAAGAAGCATTTGGATCACAGATCATCTACAATGAAATACTTGACATGTTTAAGATGCTTTCAATCAATTTTGATCGTCAATTGCTTATTTGTTGTAAACAGTAATTTTTCAGTGAAGGGAAAGTGTGTGTGGTATATCTACATGATATGTTCAAAGGCAGTTCCTACTAATGGCCAGGCTGAATTCCAGTAAATAATGTCCCGAATGATATTTTGCCGCCTTCTTTGGCACTTCATGAAATCTTACCCCGATGAAGTGCTGAAACAAAGAGATTTTCTCTTAGAGAGTGTCTCATGTTGTAACCTATCCCATGGATTTTATGCTGTAATTCTTATCTCTTTTAAAATTTACTATCTTCTGTACAGTTTTCATGAAACTTTCTGTTACAGTAGTGAATAGCACAGATAAATGTCATTTTGTACAACTTTGAATTTACCCCAAGAGCTGAGAGAAAACTTGATCCTATACTTCAATCCGAGTTTCTTCTATAGTCCAACTTTGTTTCTCTACCATCAAGCTTCTCCTTTGTTGCTGCTCCAAGCCCCGTCCAAGGTGACCTTGAATACTTTCAGGGATGGGACACCCACAACTTCTCTGGGCAACCTGTTCCAGTGTTCCAGCACTCCCACAGTAAAAAAGGCCTTCCTTTCATCTAATATGTGTAGGAAATCATAAATCTAGGCATAGAAGCTTGGAGTGCAAATTTGAAATTCTTTGGATTTGAAGCACATTTTATATGAATACTGACTTACAGATGACTAAAAGATGTTGATGGGCATTTGAGCTGACAAGTTTTGAAAAAGTGCACGGAAATTAAAATTGAAACCACTAAAATTAAAAACTCCTTGCCATTTTCTTTTTCCTCTCCTATTCAAAATTGCATATGTCAGATATCAGTGCTTCATGCAAACCTCTCAGATGCTCTCAGAGAAAAAGCTTTTCTTTCAGACTAAGTTGCGGTTGACGTAGAACACTAGCAGGAGTGAAAGATTTTCTGGGCATCGGGGCAGCCCGTTCTCCTTGGATTTGTGTGCAGAATGCATTTTATCCAAACTGGAAAATAGATCCCAGCTCTGTTCTATTCATCATTCTTACTTCATCAGGCCAGAAGATTCTGTGAAAAGTAGCCTGTGGACCTTGAAGACAGCGCATGTGAACCAGATGAGAGGTGATAGAGAAGTTGAGGGAGAGAAGAAAGAGCATGAGGCTGAAACCAGAAAGTATTTCTCCACGTGATCATGGAAGATTGCAGGAGCCACTTGGTACTATCAAACCAGCCCAACTTGGCACTGGTGCCACCTTGGGTCTGGGAGCCATGTTGCATATCGTGCATTTTAAGGAGCCAGCTGGCCACACCCAGCCATATGCCCCCAAACACAAACCAAGGCCCTTTTCTCTGGCAAACAAAACTCAGCTGCCCTGCTTCTGGATGGCAGATTGCAGGAACCACTTGGTACTATCAAACCAGCCCAACTTGGCACTGGTGCCACCATGGGTCTGGTCACCATCCTGCCTATTGTAGCTTTTCAGGAGCCAGCCGGTCACTCTCAGCCATAGGCCCCCAAACACAAACCTCGGCCCGTTTCCCTGGCAAACAAAAGTAAGCTGCCCCGCTTCTGGATGGCAGATTGCAGGAGCTACTTAGTACTATCAAATCAGCCCGACTTGGCACAGGTGCCACCTTGGATCTGGGAACCATCCTGTGTATCGTGGATTTTCAGGGGCCAGCCAGCCACTCTCAGCCATATGCCCCCAAAAACAAACCACGGCCCTTTTCTCTGGCAAACAAAACTCAACTGCCCCTCTTCTGGATGGCAAATTTTAGGACGCACTTTGTACTACGAAAACCGCCCGACGTGGCACTGGTGCCACCTTGTGTCAGGGAACCATCCTGCATATCGAGCTTTTTAAGGAGCCAGCCGGCCAGGCCCAGCCATATACCCCCAAAAACAAACCACGGACCATTTCTCATGGAAAAAAAAATCCGCTGCCCCGCGTCTGGATGGCAGATTGCAGGAGCCACTTTGCACCATCAAACCAGCCCGACTTGGCACTGGTGCCACCTTGGGTCTGGGAACAATCCTGCGTATCGTACATATTCAGGAACCAGCCGAACACTCCCAGCCACAGGCCCCCAAACACAAACAACGGCCCATTTCCCTGGCAAACAAAACTCAGCTGCCCCGCTTCTGGATGGCAGTTTGCAGGAGCCACTTGGGACTATCAAACCAGCCCGACTTGGCACTGGTGCCACCTTGGGTCTGGGAACCATCCTGCGTATGGTGGATTCTAAGGAGCCAGCCGGCCACTCCCAGCCACAGGCCCCCAACAAAAACCACGGCCCTTTTTTCTGGCAAACAAAACTTAGCTGCCTCACTTCTGGATGGCAGATTGCAGGAGCCACTTGGTGTAATCAAACCAGCCCGACTTGGCACTGGTGCCACCTTGGGTCTGGGAACCATCCTGCGTATCGTGGATTCTAAGGAGCCAGCCGGCCACTCCCAGCCACAGGTCCCCAAACAAAATCAACGGCGCTGTTCCCTGGAAAACAAAACACGTCTGCCAACATTTTGATGGAGTTTGCAGGAGCCACTTGGTACTATCAAACCAGCCCGACTTGGCACTGGTGCCACCTTGGGTCTGGGAAACATCCTGCGTATCGTGGATTCTTAGGAGCCAGCCGGCCACTCCTAGCCACAGGCCCCCAGACAAAAACCTAGGCCTATTTCTCTGGCAAACAAAAGTAAGCTGCCCCGCTTCTGGATGGCAGATTGCAGGAGACACTTGGGACTATCAAACCAGCCCAACTTGGCACTGGTGCCACCTTGGATCTGGGAACCATGCTGTGTATCGTGGATATTCAGGGGCCAGCCGGCCACTCTCAGCCATATGTCCCCAAACAGAAACCTCGGCCCGTTTCTCTGGCAAACAAAACTCAACTGCCCCTCTTCTGGATGGCAAATTGCAGGATGAACTTGATACTAAAACCGCAGGCCGACTTGGTAGTGGTGACACCTTGGGCCTGGGAACCATCATGCGTATCGAGCATTTTAAGGAGCCAGCCGGCCACTCCCAGCAATATGCCCCCAAAAACAATCCACGGAATTTTTCTCTGGCAAACAAAAATCAGCTGCCCCGCTTCTGGATGGCAGATTGCAGGAGCCACTTTGCACCATCAAACCAGCCCGACTTGGCACTGGTGCCACCTTGCATCTGGGAACCATGCTGCCTAGCGTGGATTTTCAGGAGCCAGCCGGCCACTCTCAGCCATAGGCCCCCAAACAAAACCCACGGCCCGTTTCCCTGGCAAACAAAATTAAGCTGCCCCGCTTCTGGATGGCAAATTGCAGGACGCACTTGGTAGTATCAAACCAGCCCGACTTGGCACTGGTGCCACCTTGGGTCTGGGAACCATCCTGCGTATTGTGGGTTCAAAGGAGCCAGCCGGCCACTCCCAGCCACAGGCCCCCAAATACAAACAACGGCGCTTTTCCCTGGAAAACAAAACTCGCCTGACAACTTTTTGATGGCAGATTGCCAGAGCCACTTGGTACTATCAAACCAGCCCAACTTGGCACTGGTGCCACCATGGGTCTGGTCACCATCCTGCCTATCGTAGCTTTTCAAGAGCCAGCCGGTCACTCCCAGCCATAGGTCCCCAGTCACAAACCTCGGCCCGTTTCCCTGGCAAACAAAAGTAAGCTGCCCCGCTTCTGGATGGCAGATTGCAGGAGCCACTTGGTACTATCAAACCAGCCCAACTTGGCACTGGTGCCACCTCTGGTCTGGGAACCATGCTGCGTAACACAGATTCTACGGCGCCAGTCGGCCACTCCCAGCCACAAGCTCCCAAACACAAACAACGGCGCTATTCTCTGGCAAACAAAACTCCACTGCCCCTCTTCTGGATGGCAAATTGCAGGACGCACTTGGTACTATAAAAACAGCCCGACTTGGCACTGGTGCCACCTTGGGTCTGGGAACCATCCTGCGTATCGATCTTTTTAATGAGACAGCCGGCCACTCCCAGCCATATGCCCCCAAACACAACCCACGGCCCTTTTCTCTGGCAAACAAAACTCAACTGCACCGCTTCTGGATGGCAGATTGCAGGAGCCACTTGGTACTATCAAACCAGCCCGACTTGGCACTGGTGCCACCTTGGGTCTGGGAACCATCCTGCGTATGGTGGATTCTAAGGAGCCAGCCGGCTACTCCCAGCCACAGGCCCCCAACAAAAACCACGGCCCTTTTTTCTGGCAAACAAAACTTAGCTGCCTCACTTCTGGATGGCAGATTGCAGGAGCCACTTGGTGTAATCAAACCAGCCCGACTTGGCACTGGTGTCACCTTGGGTCTGGGAACCATCCTGCGTATCGTGGATTCTAAGGAGCCAGCCGGCCACTCCCAGCCACAGGCCCCCAAACAAAATCAACGGCGCTGTTCCCTGGAAAACAAAACACGCCTGCCAACTTTTTGATGGAGTTTGCAGGAGCCACTTGGTACTATCAAACCAGCCCGACTTGGCACTGGTGCCACCTTGGGTCTGGGAAACATCCTGCGTATCGTGGATTCTTAGGAGCCAGCCGGCCACTCCTAGCCACAGGCCCCCAGACAAAAACCTAGGCCTATTTCTCTGGCAAACAAAAGTAAGCTGCCCCGCTTCTGGATGGCAGATTGCAGGAGACACTTGGGACTATCAAACCAGCCCAACTTGGCACTGGTGCCACCTTGGATCTGGGAACCATGCTGTGTATCGTGGATATTCAGGGGCCAGCCGGCCACTCTCAGCCATATGTCCCCAAACAGAAACCTCGGCCCGTTTCTCTGGCAAACAAAACTCAACTGCCCCTCTTCTGGATGGCAAATTGCAGGATGAACTTGATACTAAAACCGCAGGCCGACTTGGTAGTGGTGACACCTTGGACCTGGGAACCATCATGCGTATCGAGCATTTTAAGGAGCCAGCGGGCCACTCCCAGCAATATGCCCCCAAAAACAATCCACGGAATTTTTCTCTGGCAAACAAAAATCAGCTGCCCCGCTTCTGGATGGCAGATTGCAGGAGCCACTTTGCACCATCAAACCAGCCCGACTTGGCACTGGTGCCACCTTGCATCTGGGAACCATGCTGCCTAGCGTGGATTTTCAGGAGCCAGCCGGCCACTCTCAGCCATAGGCCCCCAAACAAAACCCACGGCCCGTTTCCCTGGCAAACAAAATTAACCTGCCCCGCTTCTGGATGGCAGATTGCAGGACGCACTTGGTAGTATCAAACCAGCCCGACTTGGCACTGGTGCCACCTTGGGTCTGGGAACCATCCTGCGTATCGTGGGTTCAAAGGAGCCAGCCGGCCACTCCCAGCCATAGGCCCCCAAATACAAACAACGGCGCTTTTCCCTGGAAAACAAAACTCGCCTGACAACTTTTTGATGGCAGATTGCAGGAGACACTTGGTACTATCAAACCAGCCCAACTTGGCACTGGTGCCACCATGGGTCTGGTCACCATCCTGCCTATCGTAGCTTTTCAGGAGCCAGCCGGTCACTCCCAGCCATAGGTCGCCAGTCACAAACCTCGGCCCGTTTCCCTGGCAAACAAAAGTAAGCTGCCCCACTTCTGGATGGCAGATTGCAGGAGCCACTTTGTACTATCAAACCAGCCCAACTTGGCACTGGTGCCACCTCTGGTCTGGGAACCATGCTGCGTAACACAGATTCTAAGGCGCCAGTCGGCCACTCCCAGCCACAAGCCCCCAAACACAAACAACGGCGCTATTCTCTGGCAAACAAAACTCCACGGCCCCTCTTCTGGATGGCAAATTGCAGGACGCACTTGGTACTATAAAAACAGCCCGACTTGGCACTGGTGCCACCTTGGGTCTGGGAACCATCCTGCGTATCGATCTTTTTAATGAGACAGCCGGCCACTCCCAGCCATATGCCCCCAAACACAAACCCACGGCCCTTTTCTCTGGCAAACAAAACTCAACTGCACCGCTTCTGGATGGCAGATTGCAGGAGCCACTTGGTACTATCAAACCAGCCCGACTTGGCACTAGTGCCACCTTGGGTCTGGGAACCATCCAGCCTATCGTGGATTTTAAGGAGCCAGCCGGCTACTCCCAGCCACAGGCCCCCAACAAAAACCACGGCCCTTTTTTCTGGCAAACAAAACTTAGCTGCCTCACTTCTGGATGGCAGATTGCAGGAGCCACTTGGTGTAATCAAACCAGCCCGACTTGGCACTGGTGCCACCTTGGGTCTGGGAACCATCCTGCGTATCGTGGATTCTAAGGAGCCAGCCGGCCACTCCCAGCCACAGGTCCCCAAACAAAATCAACGGCGCTGTTCCCTGGAAAACAAAACACGTCTGCCAACATTTTGATGGAGTTTGCAGGAGCCACTTGGTACTATCAAACCAGCCCGACTTGGCACTGGTGCCACCTTGGGTCTGGGAAACATCCTGCGTATCGTGGATTCTAAGGAGCCAGCCGGCCACTCCTAGCCACAGGCCCCCAGACAAAAACCTAGGCCTATTTCTCTGGCAAACAAAAGTAAGCTGCCCCGCTTCTGGATGGCAGATTGCAGGAGACACTTGGGACTATCAAACCAGCCCAACTTGGCACTGGTGCCACCTTGGATCTGGGAACCATGCTGTGTATCGTGGATATTCAGGGGCCAGCCGGCCACTCTCAGCCATATGTCCCCAAACAGAAACCTCGGCCCGTTTCTCTGGCAAACAAAACTCAACTGCCCCTCTTCTGGATGGCAAATTGCAGGATGAACTTGATACTAAAACCGCAGGCCGACTTGGTAGTGGTGACACCTTGGGCCTGGGAACCATCATGCGTATCGAGCATTTTAAGGAGCCAGCCGGCCACTCCCAGCAATATGCCCCCAAAAACAATCCACGGAATTTTTCTCTGGCAAACAAAAATCAGCTGCCCCGCTTCTGGATGGCAGATTGCAGGAGCCACTTTGCACCATCAAACCAGCCCGACTTGGCACTGGTGCCACCTTGCATCTGGGAACCATGCTGCCTAGCGTGGATTTTCAGGAGCCAGCCGGCCACTCTCAGCCATAGGCCCCCATACAAAACCCACGGCCCGTTTCCCTGGCAAACAAAATTAAGCTGCCTCGCTTCTGGATGGCAGATTGCAGGACGCAATTGGTAGTATCAAACCAGCCCGACTTGGCACTGGTGCCACCTTGGGTCTGGGAACCATGCTGCGTATCATGGATTTTCAGGAGCCAGCCGTCCACTGCCAGCCACAGGCCCCGAAACACAAACAACAGCCTTTTTCTCTGGCAAACAAAATTCAGCTGCCCCGCTTCTGGATGGCAGATTGCAGGAACCACTTGGTACTAACAACCCAGCCCGACTTGGCACTGGTGCCACCTTGGGTCTGGGAACCATCCTGCGTATCGTGGATTCTAAGGAGCCAGCTGGCCACTCCCAGCCACAGGCCCCAAAACACACACAACGGTGCTTTTCCCTGGAAAACAAAACTCGCCTGCCAAACATTTGATGGCAGATTGCAGGAGCCACTTGGTACTATCAAACCAGCCCAACTTGGCACTGGTGCCACCATGGGTCTGGTCACCATCCTGCCTATCGTAGCTTTTCAGGTGCCAGCCACCCACCCCCAGCCAGAGGCCCCTAGACAAATATTTCGGCCCGTTTCCCTGGCAAAAAAAAGTAAGCTACCCCGCTTCTGGATGGCAGATTGCAGGAGCCACTTTGCACCATCAAACCAGCCCAACTTGGCACTGGTGCCACCTCTGGTCTGGGAACCATCCTGCGTATCGTGGGTTCTAAGGAGCCAGCTCGCCACTCCCAGCCACAGGCCCCCAAACACAAACAACGGCGCTTTTCCCTGGAAAACAAAACTCGCCTGCCAACTTTTTGATGGCAGATTGCCGGAGCCACTTGGTACTATCAAACCAGCCCAACTTGGCACTGGTGCCACCATGGGTCTGGTCACCATCCTGCCTATCGTAGCTTTTCAGGAGCCAGCCGGTCACTCCCAGCCATAGGCCCCCAGACACAAACCTCGGCCCGTTTCCCTGGCAAACAAAAGTAAGCTGCCCCGCTTCGGCATGGCAGATTGCAGGAGCTATTTAGTACTATCAAACCAGCCCGACTTGGCACTGGTGCCACCATGGATCTGGGAACCATCCTGCGTATCGTGGGTTCAAAGGAGCCAGCCGGCCACTCCCAGCCATAGGCCCCCAAATACAAACAACGGCGCTTTTCCCTGGAAAACAAAACTCGCCTGACAACTTTTTGATGGCAGATTGCAGGAGACACTTGGTACTATCAAACCAGCCCAACTTGGCACTGGTGCCACCATGGGTCTGGTCACCATCCTGCCTATCGTAGCTTTTCAGGAGCCAGCCGGTCACTCCCAGCCATAGGTCGCCAGTCACAAACCTCGGCCCGTTTCCCTGGCAAACAAAAGTAAGCTGCCCCACTTCTGGATGGCAGATTGCAGGAGCCACTTGGTACTATCAAACCAGCCCAACTTGGCACTGGTGCCACCTCTGGTCTGGGAACCATGCTGCGTAACACAGATTCTAAGGCGCCAGTCGGCCACTCCCAGCCACAAGCCCCCAAACACAAACAACAGCGCTATTCTCTGGCAAACAAAACTCCACTGCCCCTCTTCTGGATGGCAAATTGCAGGACGCACTTGGTACTATAAAAACAGCCCGACTTGGCACTGGTGCCACCTTGGGTCTGGGAACCATCCTGCGTATCGATCTTTTTAATGAGACAGCCGGCCACTCCCAGCCATATGCCCCCAAACACAACCCACGGCCCTTTTCTCTGGCAAACAAAACTCAACTGCACCGCTTCTGGATGGCAGATTGCAGGAGCCACTTGGTACTATCAAACCAGCCCGACTTGGCACTAGTGCCACCTTGGGTCTGGGAACCATCCAGCCTATCGTGGATTTTAAGGAGCCAGCCGGCTACTCCCAGCCACAGGCCCCCAACAAAAACCACGGCCCTTTTTTTCTGGCAAACAAAACTTAGCTGCCTCACTTCTGGATGGCAGATTGCAGGAGCCACTTGGTGTAATCAAACCAGCCCGACTTGGCACTGGTGCCACCTTGGGTCTGGGAACCATCCTGCGTATCGTGGATTCTAAGGAGCCAGCCGGCCACTCCCAGCCACAGGTCCCCAAACAAAATCAACGGCGCTGTTCCCTGGAAAACAAAACACGTCTGCCAACATTTTGATGGAGTTTGCAGGAGCCACTTGGTACTATCAAACCAGCCCGACTTGGCACTGGTGCCACCTTGGGTCTGGGAAACATCCTGCGTATCGTGGATTCTAAGGAGCCAGCCGGCCACTCCTAGCCACAGGCCCCCAGACAAAAACCTAGGCCTATTTCTCTGGCAAACAAAAGTAAGCTGCCCCGCTTCTGGATGGCAGATTGCAGGAGACACTTGGGACTATCAAACCAGCCCAACTTGGCACTGGTGCCACCTTGGATCTGGGAACCATGCTGTGTATCGTGGATATTCAGGGGCCAGCCGGCCACTCTCAGCCATATGTCCCCAAACAGAAACCTCGGCCCGTTTCTCTGGCAAACAAAACTCAACTGCCCCTCTTCTGGATGGCAAATTGCAGGATGAACTTGATACTAAAACCGCAGGCCGACTTGGTAGTGGTGACACCTTGGGCCTGGGAACCATCATGCGTATCGAGCATTTTAAGGAGCCAGCCGGCCACTCCCAGCAATATGCCCCCAAAAACAATCCACGGAATTTTTCTCTGGCAAACAAAAATCAGCTGCCCCGCTTCTGGATGGCAGAAATTGCAGGAGCCACTTTGCACCATCAAACCAGCCCCGACTTGGCACTGGTGCCACCTTGCAATCTGGGAACCATGCTGCCTAGCGTGGATTTTCAGGAGCCAGCCGGCCACTCTCAGCCATAGGCCCCCATACAAAACCCACGGCCCGTTTCCCTGGCAAACAAAATTAAGCTGCCTCGCTTCTGGATGGCAGATTGCAGGACGCACTTGGTAGTATCAAAACCAGCCCGACTTGGCACTGGTGCCACCTTGGGTCTGGGAAACATGCTGCGTATCATGGATTTTCAGGAGCCAGCCGTCCACTGCCAGCCACAGGCCCCGAAACACAAACAACAGCCTTTTTCTCTGGCAAACAAAAATTCAGCTGCCCCGCTTCTGGATGGCAGATTGCAGGAACCACTTGGTACTAACAACCCAGCCCGACTTGGCACTGGTGCCACCTTGGGTCTGGGAACCATCCTGCGTATCGTGGATTCTAAGGAGCCAGCTGGCCACTCCCAGCCACAGGCCCCAAAACACACACACTAACGGTGCTTTTCCCTGGAAAACAAAACTCGGCCTGCCAAACATTTGATGGCAGATTGCAGGAGCCACTTGGTACTATCAAACCAGCCCAACTTGGCACTGGTGCCACCATGGGTCTGGTCACCATCCTGCCTATCGTAGCTTTTTCAGGAGCCAGCCACCCACCCCCAGCCAGAGGCCCTAGACAAATATTTCGGCCCGTTTCCCTGGCAAACAAAAGTAAGCTACCCCGCTTCTGGATGGCAGATTGCAGGAGCCACTTTGCACCATCAAACCAGCCCAACTTGGCACTGGTGCCACCTCTGGTCTGGGAACCATCCTGCGTATCGTGGGTTCTAAGGAGCCAGCTCGCCACTCCCAGCCACAGGCCCCCAAACACAAACAACGGCGCTTTTCCCTGGAAAACAAAACTCGCCTGCCAACTTTTTGATGGCAGATTGCCGGAGCCACTTGGTACTATCAAACCAGCCCAACTTGGCACTGGTGCCACCATGGGTCTGGTCACCATCCTGCCTATCGTAGCTTTTCAGGAGCCAGCCGGTCACTCCCAGCCATAGGCCCCCAGACACAAACCTCGGCCCGTTTCCCTGGCAAACAAAAGTAAGCTGCCCCGCTTCGGCATGGCAGATTGCAGGAGCTATTTAGTACTATCAAACCAGCCCGACTTGGCACTGGTGACACCTCTGGTCTGGGAACCATCCTGCCTATCGTGGATTTTCAGGGGCCAGCCGGCCACTCTCAGCCATATGCCCCCAAAAACAAACCACGGCCCTTTTCTCTGGCAAACAAAACTCAACTGCCCCTCTTCTGGATGGCAAATTTTAGGACGCACTTTGTACTACGAAAACCGCCCGACGTGGCACTGGTGCCACCTTGTGTCAGGGAACCATCCTGCATATCGAGCTTTTTAAGGAGCCAGCCGGCCACGCCCAGCCATATACCCCCAAAAACAAACCACGGACCATTTCTCATGGAAACAAAAAATCCGCTGCCCCGCGTCTGGATGGCAGATTGCAGGAGCCACTTTGCACCATCAAACCAGCCCGACTTGGCACTGGTGCCACCTTGGGTCTGGGAACAATCCTGCATATCGTGGATTCTAAGGAGCCAGCCGGCCACTCCCAGCCACAGGCCCCCAAACACAAACAACGGCGCTTTTCCCTGGAAAACAAAACTCGCCTGCCAGCTTTTTGATGGCAGATTGCAGGAGCCACTTGGTACTATCAAATCATCCCAACTTGGCACTGGTGCCACTATGGGTCTGGGAACCATCCTGCCTATTGTAGCATTTTAGGAGCCAGCCGGTCACTCCCAGCCATAGGCCCCCAGACACAAACCTCGGACCGTTTCCCTGGCAAACAAAATTAAGCTGCCCCGATTCTGGATGGCAGATTGCAGGAGCCACTTGGTGCTATCAAACCAGCCCGACTTGGCACTGGTGCCACCTTGGGTCTGGGAACCATCCTGCGTATCGTGGATTCTAAGCAGCCACCCGGCCACTCTGAGCCACAGGCCCCCAAACACAAACAACGGCGCTTTTCCCTGGAAAACAAAACTCGCCTGCCAAATTTTTGATGGCAGATTGCAGGAGCCACTTGGTACTATCAAACCAGCCCAACTTGGTACTGGTGCCACCATGGGTCTGGTCACCATCCTGCCTATCGTAGCTTTTCAGGAGCCAGCCGGTCACTCCCAGCCATAGGCCCCCAGACAAATATCTCGGCCCGTTTCCCTGGCAAACAAAAGTAAGCTGCCCCGCTTCTGGATGGCAGATTACAGCAGCCACATGGTACTATCAAACCAGGCCAACATGGCACTGGTGCCACCTTGGCTCTGGGAACCATCCTGCCTATCGTGGATTTTCAGGGGCCAGCCGGCCACTCTCAGCCATATGCCCCCAAACACATACCACGGCCCTTTGCTCTGGCAAACAAAACTCAACTGCCCCTCTTCTGGATGGCAAATTGCAGGACGCACTTGGTACTTACGAAAACAGCCCGACTTGGCAGTGATGCCACCTTGGGTCAGGGAACAATCCTGCGTATCGATCTTTTTAAGGAGCCAGCCGGTCACTCCCAGCCATAGGCCCCCAGACACAAAGCTCTACCCGTTTCCCTGGCAAACAAAAGTAAGCTACCCCGCTTCTGGATGGCAGATTGCAGGAGTCACTTTGCACCATCAAACCAGCCCGACTTGGCACTGGTGCCACCTCTGGTCTGGGACCCATCCTGCGTATCGTGGATTCTAAGGAGACAGCTGGCCACTCCCAGCCACAGGCCCCCAAACACAAACAACGGCGCTTTTCCCTGGAAAACAAAACTCGCTTGCCAACTTTTTGATGGCAGATTGCAGGAGCCACTTGGTACTATCAAACCAGCCCAACTTGGCACTGGTGCCACCATGGGTCTGGTCACCATCCTGCCTATTGTAGCTTTTCAGGTGCCAGCCAGCCACCCCCAGCCAGAGGCCCCTAGACAAATATTTCGGCCCGTTTCCCTGGCAAACAAAAGTAAGCTACCCCGCTTCTGGATGGCAGATTGCAGGAGCCACTTTGCACCATCAAACCAGCCCAACTTGGCACTGGTGCCACCTCTGGTCTGGGAACCATCCTGCGTATCGTGGGTTCTAAGGAGCCAGCTCGCCACTCCCAGCCACAGGCCCCCAAACACAAACAACGGCGCTTTTCCCTGGAAAACAAAACTCGCCTGCCAACTTTTTGATGGCAGATTGCCGGAGCCACTTGGTACTATCAAACCAGCCCAACTTGGCACTGGTGCCACCATGGGTCTGGTCACCATCCTGCCTATCGTAGCTTTTCAGGAGCCAGCCGGTCACTCCCAGCCATAGGCCCCCAGACACAAACCTCGGCCCGTTTCCCTGGCAAACAAAAGTAAGCTGCCCCGCTTCGGCATGGCAGATTGCAGGAGCTATTTAGTACTATCAAACCAGCCCGACTTGGCACTGGTGACACCTCTGGTCTGGGAACCATCCTGCCTATCGTGGATTTTCAGGGGCCAGCCGGCCACTCTCAGCCATATGCCCCCAAAAACAAACCACGGCCCTTTTCTCTGGCAAACAAAACTCAACTGCCCCTCTTCTGGATGGCAAATTTTAGGACGCACTTTGTACTACGAAAACCGCCCGACGTGGCACTGGTGCCACCTTGTGTCAGGGAACCATCCTGCATATCGAGCTTTTTAAGGAGCCAGCCGGCCACGCCCAGCCATATACCCCCAAAAACAAACCACGGACCATTTCTCATGGAAATAAAAAATCCGCAGCCCCGCGTCTGGATGGCAGATTGCAGGAGCCACTTTGCACCATCAAACCAGCCCGACTTGGCACTGGTGCCACCTTGGGTCTGGGAACCATCCTGCGTATCGTGGATTCTAAGCAGCCACCCGGCCACTCTGAGCCACAGGCCCCCAAACACAAACAACGGCGCTTTTCCCTGGAAAACAAAACTCGCCTGCCAAATTTTTGATGGCAGATTGCAGGAGCCACTTGGTACTATCAAACCAGCCCAACTTGGTACTGGTGCCACCATGGGTCTGGTCACCATCCTGCCTATCGTAGCTTTTCAGGAGCCAGCCAGTCACTCCCAGCCATAGGCCCCCAGACAAATATCTCGGCCCGTTTCCCTGGCAAACAAAAGTAAGCTGCCCCGCTTCTGGATGGCAGATTACAGCAGCCACATGGTACTATCAAACCAGGCCAACATGGCACTGGTGCCACCTTGGCTCTGGGAACCATCCTGCCTATCGTGGATTTTCAGGGGCCAGCCGGCCACTCTCAGCCATATGCCCCCAAACACTTAACACGGCCCTTTGCTCTGGCAAACAAAACTCAACTGCCCCTCTTCTGGATGGCAAATTGCAGGACGCACTTGGTACTACGAAAACAGCCCGACTTGGCAGTGATGCCACCTTGGGTCAGGGAACAATCCTGCGTATCGATCTTTTTAAGGAGCCAGCCGGTCACTCCCAGCCATAGGCCCCCAGACACAAAGCTCTACCCGTTTCCCTGGCAAACAAAAGTAAGCTACCCCGCTTCTGGATGGCAGATTGCAGGAGTCACTTTGCACCTTCAAACCAGCCCGACTTGGCACTGGTGCCACCTCTGGTCTGGGACCCATCCTGCGTATCGTGGATTCTAAGGAGACAGCTGGCCACTCCCAGCCACAGGCCCCCAAACACAAACAATGGCGCTTTTCCCTGGAAAACAAAACTCGCTTGCCAACTTTTTGATGGCAGATTGCAGGAGCCACTTGGTACTATCAAACCAGCCCAACTTGGCACTGGTGCCACCATGGGTCTGGTCACCATCCTGCCTATCGTAGCTTTTCAGGTGCCAGCCAGCCACCCCCAGCCAGAGGCCCCTAGACAAATATTTCGGCCCGTTTCCCTGGCAAACAAAAGTAAGCTACCCCGCTTCTGGATGGCAGATTGCAGGAGCCACTTTGCACCATCATACTAGCCCGACTTGGCACTGGTGCCACCTTGGGTCTGGGAACCATCCTGCGTATCGTGGATTCTAAGGAGCCAGTCGGCCACTCCCAGCCACAGGCCCCCAAACACAAACAACGGCCCGTTTCCGTGGCAAACAAAAGTAAGCTGCCCCGTTTCTGGATGGCAGATTGCAGGAACCACTTGGCAGTATCAAACCAGCACAACTTGGCACTGGTGGCACCTCTTGTCTGGTAACCATGCTGCGTATCGTGGTTTCTAAGGAGCCAGCCGGGCACTCCCAACCACAGGTCCCCAAACACAAACAATGGCGCTTTTCCCTGGAAAACAAAACTCGCCTGCCAACATTTTGATGGCAGATTGCAGGAGCCACTTGGTACTATCAAACCAGCCCAACTTGGCACTGGTGCCACCATGGGTCTGGTCACCATCCTGCCTATCGTAGCTTTTCAGGAGCCAGCCGGTCACTCCCAGCCATAGGCCCCGAGACAGAAAGCCCGGCCCGTTTCCCTGGCAAACAAAAGTAAGCTGCCCCGCTTCTGGATGGCAGATTGCAGGAGCCACTTTGTACTATCAAACCAGCCCGACTTGGCACTGGTGCCACCTCTGGTCTGGGAACCATGCTGCGTATCGTGGATTTTAAGGAGCCAGTCGGCCACTCCCAGCCATACGCCTCCAAACACAAACAACGGTCCATTTCCCTGGCAAACAAAAGTAAGCTGCCCCGCTTCTGGATGTCAGATTGCAGGAACCACTTGTTGCCAAGTTGGGGTGGTTTGATAGTACCAAGTGGTTCCTGCAATCTGCCATCCAGAAGCAGGGCAGCTTACTTTTGTTTGCCAGGGAAACGGGCCGAGGTTTTTGTCTGGGGGCCTATGGCTGGGAGTGACCGGCTGGCTCCTGAAAAGCTACGATAGGCAGGATGGTGACCAGACCCATGGTGGCACCAGTCCCAAGTTGGGCTGATTTGATAGTACCAAGTGGCTCCTGCAATCTGCCGTCAAAATTTGGCAGGCGAGTTTTTATTTTCCAGGGAAAAGCGCCGTTGTTTGTGTTTGGGGGCCTGTGGCTGGGAGTTGCCGGCTGGCTGCTTAGAATCCACGATACGCAGGATGGTTCCCAGACCCAAGGTGGCACCAGTGCCAAGTCGGGCTAGTATGATGGTGCAAAGTGGCTCCTGCAATCTGCCATCCAGAAGCGGGATAACTTACTTTTGTTTGCCAGGGAAACGGTCCGAGCTTTGTGTCTCGGGGCCTATGGCTGGGAGTGACCGGCTGGCTCCTGAAAAGCTACGATAGGCAGGATGGTGACCAGACCCATGGTGGCACCAGTGGCAAGTTGGGCTGGTTTGATAGTACCAAGTGGCTCCTGCAATCTGCCATCAAAATGTCGGCAGGCGAGTTTTGTTTTCCAGGGAAAAGCGCCGTTGTTTGTGTTTGGGGGCCTGTGGCTGGGAGTGGCCGGCTGGCTCCTTAGAATCCACGATACGCAGGATGGTTCCCAGACCTGAGGTGGCACCAGTGCCAAGTCGGGCTGGTTTTATAGTACCAAGTGCGTCCTGCAATCTGCCATCCAGAAGCGGGGCAGCTTACTTTTGTTTGCCAGGGAAACGGGCCGAGCTTTGTGTCAGGGGGCCTATGGCTGGGAGTGACCGGCTGGCTCCTGAAAAGCTACGATAGGCAGGATGGTGACCAGACCCATGGTGGCACCAGTGCCATGTTCGGCTGATTTCATAGTACCAAGTGGCTCCTGCAATCTGCCATCAAATAGTCGGCAGGCGAGTTTTATTTTCCAGAGAAAAGCGCCGTTGTTTTTGTCTGCGGGCCTGTGGCTGGAGTGGCCGGCTGGCTCCTTAGAATCCACGATACGCAGCATGGTTCCCAGACCCAAGGTGGCACCAGTGCCAAGTTGGGCTGGTTTGATAGTACCAAGTGGTTCCTGCAATCTGCCATCAAAAAGTTGGCAGGCGAGTTTTGTTTTCCAGGGAAAAGCGTCGTTGTTTGTGTTTGGGGGCCTGTGGCTGGGAGTGGCCGGCTGGCTGCTTAGAATCCACGATACGCAGGATGGTTCCCAGACCCAAGGTGGCACCAGTCCCAAGTTGGGCTGGTTTGATAGTACCAAGTGTTTCCTGCAATCTGCCATCCAGAAGCGGGGCAGCTTACTTTTGTTTGCCAGGGAAACGGGCCGAGGTTTGTGTTTGGGGGCCTATGGCTGGGAGTGACCGGCTGGCTCCTGAAAGGCTACGATAGGCAGGATTGTGACCAGACCCATGGTGGCACCAGTGTCAAGTTGGGCTGGTTTGATAGTACCAAGTGGCTCCTGCAATCTGCCATCAAAAACTTGGCAGGCGAGTTTTGTTTCCCAGGGAAAAGCGACGTTGTTTGTGTTTGGGGGCCTGTGGCTGGGAGTGGCCGGCTGGCTAATTAGAATCCACGACAGGCAGGATGGTTCCCAGACCAGAGGTGACACCAGTGCCAAGTCGGGCTAGTTTGATGGTGAAAAGTGGCTCCTGCAATCTGCCATCCAGAAGCGGGTTAACTTACTTTTGTTTGCCAGGGAAAAGGGCCGAGGTTTTTGTCTGGGGGCCTATGGCTGGGAGTGACCGGCTGTCTCCTGAAAAGCTACGATAGGCAGGATGGTGACCAGACCCATGGTGGCACCAGTGCCAAGTTGGGCTGGTTTGATAGTACCAAGTGGCTCCTGCAATCTGCCATCAAAAAGTTGGCAGGCGAGTTTGTTATCCAGGGAAAAGCGCCGTTGTTTTTGTTTGGGGGCCTGTGGCTGGGAGTGGCCGGATGGCTAATTAGAATCCACGATACGCAGCATGGTTCCCAGACCTGAGGTGGCACCAGTGCCAAGTTGGGCTGGTTTGATACTACCAAGTGCGTCCTGCAATCTGCCATCCAGAAGCGGGGCAGCTTACTTTTGTTTGCCAGGGAAACGGGCCGAGGTTTTGTCTGGGGGCCTATGGCAGGGAGTGACCGGCTGGCTCCTGAGAAACTACGATAGGCAGGATGGTGACCAGACCCATGGTGGCACCAGTGCCAAGTTGGGCTGGTTTGATAGTACCAAGTGGCTCCTGCAATCTGCCATCAAAATGTTGGCAGGCGAGTTTTGTTTTCCAGGGAAAAGCGCCGTTGTTTGTGTTTGGGGGCCTGTGGCTGGGAGTGGCCGGCTGGCTCCTTAGAATCCAAAATACGCAGGATGGTTCCCAGACCTGATGTGGCACCAGTGCCAAGTTGGGCTGGTTGGATTGTAGCAAATGTTTCCTGCAATCTACCATCCAGAAGCGGGGCAGCTTACTTCTGTTTGCCAGGGAAACGGGCCGAGCTTTGTGTCTGGGAGCCTATGGCTGGGAGTGACCGGCTGGCTCCTGAAAAGCTACGATAGGCAGGATGGTGACCAGACCCATGGTGGCACCAGTGCCATGTTCGGCTGATTTCATAGTACCAAGTGGCTCCTGCAATCTGCCATCCAGAAGCGGTGCAGTTGAGTTTTGTTTTCCAGGGAAAAGCGCCGTTGTTTGTGTCTGCGGGCCTGTGGCTGGAGTGGCCGGCTGGCTCCTTAGAATCCACAATACGCAGCATGGTTCCCAGACCCAAGGTGGCACCAGTGCCAGGTTGGGCTGGTTTAATAGTACCAAGTGGTTCCTGCAATCTGCCATCAAAAAGTTGTCAGGCGAGTTTTGTTTTCCAGGGAAAATCGCCGTTGTTTTTGTTTGGGGGCCTGTGGCTGGGAGTGGCCGGCTGGCTCCTTAGGATCCACGATACCCAGGATGGTACCCAGACCAGAGGTGGCACCAGTACCAAGTCGGGCTGGTTTGATAATAACAAGTGGATCCTGCAATCTGCCATCCAGAAGCAGGGCAGCTTACTTTTGTTTGCCAGGGAAACGGTCCGAGCTTTGTGTCTGGGGGCCTATGGCTGGGAGTGACCGGCTGGCTCCTGAAAAGCTACGATAGGCAGGATGGTGACCAGACCCATGGTGGCACCAGTGCCAAGTTGGGCTGGTTTGATAGTACCAAGTGGCTCCTGCAATCTGCCATCAAAAAGTTGGCAGGCGAGTTTTGTTTTCCAGTGAAAAGCGCCGTTGTGTGTGTTTTGGGGCCTGTGGCTGGGAGTGGCCAGCTGGCTCCTTAGAATCCACGATACGCAGGATGGTTCCCAGACCCAAGGTGGCACCAGTGCCAAGTCGGGCTGGTTTGTTAGTACCAAGTGGTTCCTGCAATCTGCCATCCAGAAGCGGGGCAGCTGAATTTTGTTTGCCAGAGAAAAAGGCTGTTGTTTGTGTTTCGGGGCCTGTGGCTGGCAGTGGACGGCTGGCTCCTGAAAATCCATGATACGCAGCATGGTTCCCAGACCCAAGGTGGCACCAGTGCCAAGTCGGGCTGGTTTCATAGTACCCAGTAGCTCCTGCAATCTGCCATCCAGAAGAGGGGCAGTTGAATTTTGTTTTCCAGAGAAAAGGGCCGTGGTTTGTGTTTGGGGCCTATGGCTGAGAGTGACCGGCTGGCTCCTGAAAAGCTACGATAGGCAGGATGGTGACCAGACCGATGGTGGCACCAGTGCCAAGTCGGGCTGGTTTGATAATACTAAATAGCTCCTGCAATCTGCCATCCAGACGCGGGGCAGCGGATTTTTGCTTGCTGGAGAAAAGTTCCGTGGGTGTTTTTGGGGGTATATGGCTGGACGTTGCCGGCTGACTCCTTAAAAACATCGATACGCAGGATGGTTCCCTGACCCAAGGTGGCATCACTGCCAAGTCGGGCTGTTTTCGTAGTACCAAGCGGCTCCTGCAATTTGCCATCCAGAAGAGGGGCAGTTGAGTTTTGTTTACCAGAGAAAAGGGCCGTGGTTTGTGTTTTGGGGCATATGGCTGAGAGTGGCCGGCTGGGGCCTGAAAATCCACGATAGGCAGGATGGTTCCCAGAGCCAAGGTGGCACCAGTGCCATGTTGGCCTGGTTTGATAGTACCATGTGGCTCCTGCAATCTGCCATCCAGAAGCGGGGCAGCTTACTTTTGTTTGCCAGGGAAACGGGCCGAGGTATTTGTCTGGGGGCCTATGGCTGGGAGTGACCGGCTGGCTCCTGAAAAGCTACGATAGGCAGGATGGTGACCAGACCCATGGTGGCACCAGTGCCAAGTTGGGCTGGTTTGATAGTACCAAGTGGCTCCTGCAATCTGCCATCAAAAAGTTGGCAGGCGAGTTTTGTTTTCCAGGGTAACGCGCCGTTGTTTTTGTTTAGAGGCCTGTGGCTGGGAGTGTCCGCCTGTCCTCTTAGAATCTACGTTACGCAGCATGGTTCCCAGAGCAAAGGTGGCACCAGTGCCAAGTTGGGCTGGTTTGATAGTAGCAAGTGGTTCCTGCAATCTGCCATCCAGAAGAGGGGCAGCTTACTTTTGTTTGCCAGGGAAACGGGCCGAGGTATTTCTCTGGGGGCCTATGGCAGGGAGTGACAGGCCGGCTCCTGAAAAGCTAAGATAGGCAGGATGTTTACCAGACCCATGATGGCACCAGTGCCAAGTTGGGCTAATTTGATACTACCAAGTGGCTCCTGCAATCTGCCATCCAGAATCGGGGGTGCTTACTTTTGTTTGCCAGGGAAACGGGCCGAGGTTTGTGTCTGGGGGTTTATGGCTGGGAGTGACCGGCTGGCTCCTGAAAAGCTACGATAGGCAGGATGGTGACCAGACCCATGGTGGCACCAGTGCCAAGATGGGCTGGTTTGATAGTACCAAGTGGCTCCTGCAATCTGCCATCAAAATGTTGGCAGGCGAGTTTTGTTTTCAAGGGAAAAGCGCCGTTGTTTGTGTTTGGGCGCCTGTGGCACGGAGTGGCCGGGTGGCTGCTTAGAATCCACGATACGCAGGATGGTTCCCAGACCCAAGGTGGCACCAGTGCCAAGTCGGGCTGTTTTGACACTACCAAGTGGCTCCTGCAATCTGCCATCCAGAATCGGGGCAGCTTAATTTTGTTTGCCAGGGAAACGGTCCGAGGTTTGTGATGGGGGCCTATGGCTGGGAGTGACCGGCTGGCTCCTGAAATGGTACAATTGGCAGGATGGTTCCCAGACCCATAATGGCACCAGTGCCAAGTTGGGATGATTTGATAGTACCAAGTGGCTCCTGCAATCTGCCATCAAAAAGCTGGCAGGCGAGTTTTCTTTTCCAGGGAAAAGCGCCGTTGATTTTGTTTGGAGGCCTGTGGCTGGCAGTGGCTGCCTGTCGTCTTAGAATCCGGGTTACGCAGAATGGTTCCCAGAGCCAAGGTGGCACCAGTGCCAAGTTGGGCTGGTTTGATGGTGCAAAGTGGCTCCTGCAATCTGCCATCCAGAAGTGCTGTAGCTTACTTTTGTGTGCCAGGGAAACAGGCCGAGGTTTGTGTCTGGGGGCCTATGGCTGGGAGTGACCGGCTGGCTCCTGAAAAGCTACGATAGGCAGGATGGTGACCAGACCCATGGTGGCACCAGTGCCAAGTTGGGCTGGTTTGATAGTACCAAGTGGCTCCTGCAATCTGCCATCAAAAAGTTGGCAGGCGAGTTTTGTTTTCCAGGGAAAAGCGCCGTTGTGTGTGTTTTGGGGCCTGTGGCTGGGAGTGGCCAGCTGGCTCCTTAGAATCCACGATACGCAGGATGGTTCCCAGACCCAAGGTGGCACCAGTGCCAAGTCGGGCTGGTTTGTTAGTACCAAGTGGTTCCTGCAATCTGCCATCCAGAAGCGGGGCAGCTGAATTTTGTTTGCCAGAGAAAAAGGCTGTTGTTTGTGTTTCGGGGCCTGTGGCTGGCAGTGGACGGCTGGCTCCTGAAAATCCATGATACGCAGCATGGTTCCCAGACCCAAGGTGGCACCAGTGCCAAGTAGGGCTGGTTTCATAGTACCTAGTGGCTCCTGCAATCTGCCATCCAGAAGAGGGGCAGTTGAGTTTTGTTTTCCAGAGAAAAGGGCCGTGGTTTGTGTTTGGGGCCTATGGCTGAGAGTGACCGGCTGGCTCCTGAAAAGCTACGATAGGCAGGATGGTGACCAGACCCATGGTGGCACCAGTGCCAAGTCGGGCTGGTTTGATAATACTAAATAGCTCCTGCAATCTGCCATCCAGACGCGGGGCAGCGGATTTTTGCTTGCTGGAGAAAAGTTCCGTGGGTTTTTTTTGGGGGTATATGGCTGGACGTTGCCGGCTGACTCCTTAAAAACATCGATACGCAGGATGGTTCCCTGACCCAAGGTGGCATCACTGCCAAGTCGGGCTGTTTTCGTAGTACCAAGTGCGTCCTGCAATTTGCCATCCAGAAGAGGGGCAGTTGAGTTTTGTTTACCAGAGAAAAGGGCCGTGGTTTGTGTTTGGGGGCATATGGCTGAGAGTGGCCGGCTGGCGCCTGAAAATCCACGATAGGCAGGATGGTTCCCAGAGCCAAGGTGGCACCAGTGCCATGTTGGCCTGGTTTGATAGTACCATGTGGCTCCTGCAATCTGCCATCCAGAAGCGGGGCAGCTTACATTTGTTTGCCAGGGAAACGGGCCGAGGTATTTGTCTGGGGGCCTATGGCTGGGAGTGACCGCCTGGCTCCTGAAAAGCTACGATAGGCAGGATGGTGACCAGACCCATGGTGGCACCAGTGCCAAGTTGGGCTGGTTTGATAGTACCAAGTGGCTCCTGCAATCTGCCATCCAGAAGCGGGGTAGCTTACTTTTGTTTGCCAGGGAAATGGGCAGAGCTTTCTGTCTGGGGGCCTATGGTTGGGAGTAACCGGCTGGCTCCTGAAAAGCTACGATAGGCAGGATGGTTCCCAGATCCAAGATGGCACCAGTGCCAAGTCGGGGTGGTTTGATGGTGCAAAGTGGCTCCTGCAATCTGCCATCCTGACGCGGGGCAGCGGATTTTTGTTTCCAAGAGAAATGGTCCGTGGTTTGTTTTTGGGGCTATATGGCTGGGCGTGGCCTGCTGGCTCCTTAAAAAGCTACGATAGGCAGGATGGTTCCCTGACCCAAGGTAGCACCAGTGCCAAGTCGGGCGGTATTCGTAGTACAAAGTGCGTCCTAAAATTTGCCATCCAGAAGAGGGGCAGTTGAGTTTTGTTTACCAGAGAAAAGGGCCGTGGTTTGTTTTTGGGGGCATATGGCTGATAGTGGCCGTCTGGTGCCTGAAAATCCACGATAGGCAGGATGGTTCCCAGACCAGAGGTGGCACCAGGGCCAAGTCGGGCTGGTTTGATAGTACTAAATTGCACCTGCAATCTGCCATGCAGAAGCGGGGCAGCTTACTTTTGTTTGCCAGGGAAACGGGCCGAGGTTTGTGTCTGGGGGCCTATGGCTGGGAGTGACCGCCTGGCTCCTGAAAAGCTACGATAGGCAGGATGGTGACCAGACCCATGGTGGCACCAGTGCCAAGTTGGGCTGGTTTGATAGTACCAAGTGGCTCCTGCAATCTGCCATCAAAAAGTTGGCAGGCCAGTTTTGTTTTCCAGGGAAAAGCGCCGTTGTTTGTGTTTGGGGGACTGTGGCTGGGAGTGACCGGCTGGCTCCTTAGAACACACGATACGCAGGATGGTTCCCAGACCCAAGGTGGCACCAGTGCCACGTCGGGCTGGTTTGATGGTGAAAAGTGGCTCCTGCAATCTGCCATCCTGAAGCGGGGTAGCTTACATTTGTGTGCCAGGGAAACGGGCCGAGGTTTATGACTGGGGGCCTAGGGCTAGAAGTGACCGGCTGGCTCCTGAAAAGCAACAATAGGCAGGATGGTTCCCAGACCCAAGGTGGCACCAGTGCCAAGTTGGGCTGGTTTGATGGTACCAACTGGCTCCTGCAATCTGCCATCTAAAAGTTGTCAGGCGAGTTTTGTTTTCCAGGGAAAAGCGCCGTTGATTTTGTTTGGAGGCCTGTGGCTGGCAGTGGCTGCCTGTCGTCTTAGAATCCGGGTTACGCAGCATGGTTTCCAGAGCCAAGGTGGCACCAGTGTCAAGTTGGGCTGGTTTGATAGTACCAAGTGGCTCCTGCAATCTGCCATCCAGAAGCGGGGCAGCTTACTTTTGTTTGCCAGGGAAACGGGCCGAGGTATTTGTCTGGGGACCTATGGCTGGGAGTGACCGGCTGGCTGCTGAAAAGCTACGATAGGCAGGATGGTTCCCTGACCCAAGGTGGCACCAGTGCCAAGTCGGGCGGTTTTCGTAGTACAAAGTGCGTCCTAAAATTTGCCATCCAGAAGAGGGGCAGTTGAGTTTTGTTTACCAGAGAAAAGGGCCGTGGTTTGTTTTTGGGGGCATATGGCTGATAGTGGCCGTCTGGCCCCTGAAAATCCACGATAGGCAGGATGGTTCCCAGACCAGAGGTGGCACCAGTGCCAAGTTGGGCTGGTTTGATAGTACTAAATAGCACCTGCAATCTGCCATGCAGAAGCGGGGCAGCTTACTTTTGTTTGCCAGGGAAACGGGCCGAGGTTTGTGTCTGGGGGCCTATGGCTGGGAGTGACCGCCTGGCTCCTGAAAAGCTACGATAGGCAGGATGGTGACCAGACCCATGGTGGCACCAGTGCCAAGTTGGGCTGGTTTGATAGTACCAAGTGGCTCCTGCAATCTGCCATCAAAAAGTTGGCAGGCCAGTTTTGTTTTCCAGGGAAAAGCGCCGTTGTTTGTGTTTGGGGGACTGTTGGTGGGAGTGGCCGGCTGGCTCCTTAGAACACACGATACGCAGGATGGTTCCCAGACCCAAGGTGGCACCAGTGCCACGTCGGGCTGGTTTGATGGTGAAAAGTGGCTCCTGCAATCTGCCATCCTGAAGCGGGGTAGCTTACATTTGTGTGCCAGGGAAACGGGCCGAGGTTTATGACTGGGGGCCTAGGGCTAGAAGTGACCGGCTGGCTCCTGAAAAGCAACAATAGGCAGGATGGTTCCCAGACCCAAGGTGGCACCAGTGCCAAGTTGGGCTGGTTTGATGGTACCAACTGGCTCCTGCAATCTGCCATCTAAAAGTTGTCAGGCGAGTTTTGTTTTCCAGGGAAAAGCGCCGTTGATTTTGTTTGGAGGCCTGTGGCTGGCAGTGGCTGCCTGTCGTCTTAGAATCCGGGTTACGCAGCATGGTTTCCAGAGCCAAGGTGGCACCAGTGTCAAGTTGGGCTGGTTTGATAGTACCAAGTGGCTCCTGCAATCTGCCATCCAGAAGCGGGGCAGCTTACTTTTATTTGCCAGGGAAACGGGCCGAGGTATTTGTCTGGGGACCTATGGCTGGGAGTGACCGGCTGGCTCCTGAAAAGCTACGATAGGCAGGATGGTGACCAGACCCATGGTGGCACCAGTGTCAAGTTGGGCTGGTTTGATAGTACCAAGTGTCTCCTGCAATCTGCCATCAAAAAGTTGGCAGGTCAGTTTTGTTTTCCAGGGAAAAGCGCCGTTGTTTCTGTTTGGGGGACTGTGGCTGGGAGTGGCCGGCTGGCTCCTTAGAACACAGGATACGCAGGATGGTTCCCAGACCCAAGGTGGCACCAGTGCCAAGTCGGGCTGGTTTGATAGCACCAAGTGGCTCCTGCAATCTGCCATCCAGAAGCGGGGCAGCTTACTTTTGTTTTCCAGGGAAACGGACCGAGGTTTTTTTCTGGGGGCCTATGGCTGGGAGTGACCGGCTGGCTCCTGAAAAGCTACGATAGGCAGGATGGTGACCAGACCCATGGTGGCACCAGTGCCAAGTTGGGCTGGTTTGATAGTACCAAGTGGCTCCTGCAATCTGCCATCAAAAAGTTGGCAGGCGAGTTTTGTTTTCCAGGGAAAAGCGCCGTTGTGTGTATTTTGGGGCCTGTGGCTGGGAGTGGCCAGCTGGCTCCTTAGAATCCACGATACGCAGGATGGTTCCCAGACTCAAGGTGGCACCAGTGCCAAGTCGGGCTGGTTTGTTAGTACCAAGTGGTTCCTGCAATCTGCCATCCAGAAGCGGGGCAGCTGAATTTTGTTTGCCAGAGAAAAAGGCTGTTGTTTGTGTTTCGGGGCCTGTGGCTGGCAGTGGACGGCTGGCTCCTGAAAATCCATGATACGCAGCATGGTTCCCAGACCCAAGGTGGCACCAGTGCCAAGTAGGGCTAGTTTCATAGTACCCAGTGGCTCCTGCAATCTGCCATCCAGAAGAGGGGCAGTTGAGTTTTGTTTTCCAGAGAAAAGGGCCGTGGTTTGTGTTTGGGGCCTATGGCTGAGAGTGACCGGCTGGCCCCTGAAAATCCACGATAGGAAGGATGGTTCCCAGATCCAAGGTGGCAGCAGTGCCATGTTGTGCTGGTGTGATAGTCCCAAGTGGCTCCTGCAATCTGCCATCCAGAAGTGGGGCAGCTGAATTTTGTTTGCCAGAGAAAAAGGCTGTGGTTTTTGTTTGGGGGCCTATGGCTGGGAGTGGCCGGCTGGCTCCTGAAAATCCATGATACGCAGCATGGTTCCCAGACCCAAGGTGGCACCAGTGCCAAGTGGGGCTGGTTTCACAGTGTCAAGTGCCTCCTGCAATCTCCCATCCAGAAGCGGGGCAGCTGAGTTTTGTTTGCCTGTGAAACGGGCCGTTGTTTTTGATTGGGGTCTGTGGCCGAGAATGTTCAGCTGGCTCCTGACAATCCACAATATGCAGGATGGTGCCCAGACCCAAGGTGGCACCAGTGCCAAGTCTTGCTGGTTTGATAGTACCAAGTGGCTCCTGCAATCTGCCATCCAGAAGCGGTGCAGCTGAGTTTTGTTTGCCAGAGGAAAGGGCCGTGGGTTGTGTTTGGGGGCATATGGCTGGGAGTGGCCGGCTGTCTCATTAAAAAGATCGATACGCAGGATGGTTCCCAGACCCAAGGTGGCACCAGTGCCAAGTCGGGCTGTTTTTATAGTACCAAGTGCGTCCTGCAATTTGCCATCCAGAAGAGGGGCAGTTGAGTTTTGTTTGCCAGAGAAAAGCGCCGTTGTTTGTGTTTGGGGGCTTGTGGCTGGGAGTGGCCGACTGGCGCCTTAGAATCTGCGATACGCAGCATGGTTCCCAGACCCAAGGTGGCACCAGTTCCAAGGTGGGCTGGTTTGATAGTACCAAGTGGCTCCTGCAATCTGCCATCCAGAAGCGGGGCAGCTTACTTTTGTTTGCCAGGGAAACGGGCCGAGGTTTGTGTTTGGGGGCCTATGGCTGGGAGTGACCGGCTGGCTCCTGGAAAGCTACAATAGGCAGGATGGTGACCAGACCCATGGTGGCACCAGTGGCAAGTTGGGCTGGTTTGATAGTACCAAGTTGCTCCTGCAATCTGCCATCAAAAAGTTGGCAGGCGAGTTTTGTTTTCCAGGGAAAAGCGCCGTTGTTTGTGTTTGGGGGCCTGTGGCTGGGAGTGGCCGGCTGGCTCCTTAGAATCCACGATACGCAGGATGGTTCCCAGACCCAAGGTGGCACCAGTGCCAAGTCGGGCTGGTTTGATACTACCAAGTGGTTCCTGCAATCTGCCATCCAGAAGCAGGGCAGCTTACTTTTGTTTGCCAGGGAAACGGGCCGTGGGTTTTGTTTGGGGGCATATAGCTGAGAGTGGCCCGCTGGCCCCTGAAAATCCACGCTAGGCAGCATGGTTCCCAGATGCAAGGTGGCACCAGTGCCAAGTCGGGCTGGTTTGATGGTGCAAAGTGGCTCCTGCAATCTGCCATCCAGAAGCGGGGCAGCTGATTTTTGTTTGCCAGAGAAAAATTCCGTGGATTGTTTTTGGGGGCATATTGCTGGGAGTGGCCGGCTGGCTCCTTAAAATGCTCGATACGCATGATGGTTCCCAGGCCCAAGGTGTCACCACTACCAAGTCGGCCTGCGGTTTTAGTATCAAGTTCATCCTGCAATTTGCCATCCAGAAGAGGGGCAGTTGAGTTTTGTTTGCCAGAGAAACGGGCCGAGGTTTCTGTTTGGGGACATATGGCTGAGAGCGGCCGGCTGGCCTCTGAAAATCCACGATACACAACATGGTTCCCAGATCCAAGGTGGCACCAGTGCCAAGTTGGGCTGGTTTGATAGTCCGAAGTGTCTCCTGCAATCTGCCATCCAGAAGCGGGGCAGCTTACTTTTGTTTGCCAGAGAAATAGGCCTAGGTTTTTGTTTGGGGGCCTGTGGCTAGGAGTGGCCGGCTGGCTCCTAAGAATCCACGATACGCAGGATGTTTCCCAGACCCATGGTGGCACCAGTGCCAAGTTGGGCTGGTTTGATAGTACCAAGTGGCTCCTGCAAACTCCATCAAAAAGTTGGCAGGCGTGTTTTGTTTTCCAGGGAACAGCGCCGTTGATTTTGTTTGGGGGCCTGTGGCTGGGAGTGGCCGGCTGGCTCCTTAGAATCCACGATACGCAGGATGGTTCCCAGACCCAAGGTGACACCAGTGCCAAGTCGGGCTGGTTTGATTACACCAAGTGGCTCCTGCAATCTGCCATCCATAAGTGAGGCAGCTAAGTTTTGTTTGCCAGAAAAAAGGGCCGTGGTTTTTGTTGGGGGCCTGTGGCGGGGAGTAGCCGGCTGGCTCCTTAAAATCCACGATAGGCAGGATGGTTCCCAGACCCAAGGTGGTACCAGTGCCAAGTCGGGCTGGTTTGATAGTACCAAGTGGCTCCTGCAATCTGCCATCCAGAAGCGGGGCAGCTTACTTTTGTTTGCCAGGGAAACGGGCCGAGCTTTGTGTCTCGGGGCCTATGGCAGGGAGTGACCGGCTGGCTCCTGAAAAGCTACGATAGGCAGGATGGTGACCAGACCCATGGTGGCACCAGTGGCAAGTTGGGCTGGTTTGATAGTACCAAGTGGCTCCTGCAATCTGCCATCAAAATTTGGCAGGCGAGTTTTGTTTTCCAGGGAAAAGCGCCGTGGTTTGTGTTTGGGGCCTATGGCTGAGAGTGACCGGCTGGCCCCTGAAAATCCACGATAGGAAGGATGATTCCCAGATCCAAGGTGGCAACAGTGCCATGTTGTGCTGGTGTGATAGTCCCAAGTGGCTCCTGCAATCTCCCATCCAGAAGCGGGGCAGCTGAGTTTTGTTTGCCTGTGAAACGGGCCGTTGTTTTTGATTGGGGTCTGTGGCCGAGAGTGTCCAGCTGCCTCCTGACAATCCACAATACGCAGGATGGTTCCCAGACCCAAGGTGGCACCAGTGCCAAGTCGTGCTGGTTTGATAGTACCAAGTGCGACCTGCAATTTGCCATCCAGAAGAGGGGCAGTTGAGTTTTGTTTGCCAGAGAAAAGCGCCGTTGTTTGTGTTTGGGGTCTTGTGGCTGGGAGTGGCCGACTGGCGCCTTAGAATCTGCGATACGCAGCATGGTTCCCAGACCCAAGGTGGCACCATTTCCAAGTTGGGCTGGTTTGATAGTACCAAGTGGCTCCTGCAATCTGCCATCCAGAAGCGGGGCAGCTTACTTTTGTTTGCCAGGGAAACGGGCCGAGGTTTGTGACTGGCGACCTATGGCTGGGAGTGACCGGCTGGCTCCTGGAAAGCTACAATAGGCAGGATGGTTACCAGACCCATGGTGGCACCAGTGCCAAGTTGGGCTGGTTTGATAGTACCAAGTTGCTCCTGCAATCTGCCATCAAAAAGTTGGCAGGCGAGTTTTGTTTTCCAGGGAAAAGCGCCGTTGTTTGTATTTGGGGGCCTGTGGCTGGGAGTGGCCGGCTGGCTCCTTAGAATCCACGATACGCAGGATGGTTCCCAGACCCAAGGTGGCACCAGTGCCAAGTCGGGCTGGTTTGATACTACCAAGTGGTTCCTGCAATCTGCCATCCAGAAGCGGGGCAGCTTACTTTTGTTTGCCAGGGAAACGGGCCGTGGGTTTTGTTTGGGGGCATATAGCTGAGAGTGGCCCGCTGGCCCCTGAAAATCCACGCTAGGCAGCATGGTTCCAGGATGCAAGGTGGCACCAGTGCCAAGTCGGGCTGGTTTGATGGGTCAAAGTGGCTCCTGCAATCTGCCATCCAGAAGCGGGGCAGCTGATTTTTGTTTGCCAGAGAAAAATTCCGTGGATTGTTTTTGGGGGCATATTGCTGGGAGTGGCCGGCTGGCTCCTTAAAATGCTCGATACGCATGATGGTTCCCAGGCCCAAGGTGTCACCACTACCAAGTCGGCCTGCGGTTTTAGTATCAAGTTCATCTTGCAATTTGCCATCCAGAAGAGGGGCAGTTGAGTTTTGTTTGCCAGAGAAACGGGCCGAGGTTTCTGTTTGGGGGCATATGGCTGAGAGTGGCCGGCTGGCCCCTGAAAATCCACGATACACAGCATGGTTCCCAGATCCAAGGTGGCACCAGTGCCAAGTTGGGCTGGTTTGATAGTCCCAAGTGTCTCCTGCAATCTGCCATCCAGAAGCGGGGCAGCTTACTTTTGTTTGCCAGAGAAATAGGCCTAGGTTTTTGTTTGGGGGCCTGTGGCTAGGAGTGGCCGGCTGGCTCCTAAGAATCCACGATACGCAGGATGTTTACCAGATCCATGGTGGCACCAGTGCCAAGTTGGGCTGGTTTGATAGTACCAAGTGGCTCCTGCAAACTCCATCAAAAAGTTGGCAGGCGTGTTTTGTTTTCCAGGGAACAGCGCCGTTGATTTTGTTTGGGGGCCTGTGGCTGGGAGTGGCCGGCTGGCTCCTTAGAATCCACGATACGCAGGATGGTTCCCAGACCCAAGGTGACACCAGTGCCAAGTCGGGCTGGTTTGATTACACCAAGTGGCTCCTGCAATCTGCCATCCATAAGTGAGGCAGCTAAGTTTTGTTTGCCAGAAAAAAGGGCCGTGGTTTTTGTTGGGGGCCTGTGGCGGGGAGTAGCCGGCTGGCTCCTTAAAATCCACGATAGGCAGGATGGTTCCCAGACCCAAGGTGGCACCAGTGCCAAGTCGGGCTGGTTTGATAGTACCAAGTAGCTCCTGCAATCTGCCATCCAGAAGCGGGGCAGCTTACTTTTGTTTGCCAGGGAAACGGGCCGAGCTTTGTGTCTCGGGGCCTATGGCAGGGAGTGACCGGCTGGCTCCTGAAAAGCTACGATAGGCAGGATGGTGACCAGACCCATGGTGGCACCAGTGGCAAGTTGGGCTGGTTTGATAGTACCAAGTGGCTCCTGCAATCTGCCATCAAAAAGTTGGCAGGCGAGTTTTGTTTTCCAGGGAAAAGCGCCGTTGTGTGTGTTTTGGGGCCTGTGGCTGGGAGTGGCCAGCTGGCTCCTTAGAATCCACGATACGCAGGATGGTTCCCAGACCCAAGGTGGCACCAGTGCCAAGTCGGGCTGGTTTGTTAGTACCAAGTGGTTCCTGCAATCTGCCATCCAGAAGCGGGGCAGCTGAATTTTGTTTGCCAGAGAAAAAGGCTGTTGTTTGTGTTTCGGGGCCTGTGGCTGGCAGTGGACGGCTGGCTCCTGAAAATCCATGATACGCAGCATGGTTCCCAGACCCAAGGTGGCACCAGTGCCAAGTAGGGCTGGTTTCATAGTACCCAGTGGCTCCTGCAATCTGCCATCCAGAA
Organism: Melospiza melodia melodia; assembly: GCF_035770615.1. NCBI lineage: Eukaryota > Metazoa > Chordata > Aves > Passeriformes > Passerellidae > Melospiza > Melospiza melodia. Next base: position 31,485,888 of record NC_086197.1, read on the forward strand.
GAGGGGCAGTTGAGTTTTGTTTTCCAGAGAAAAGGGCCGTGGTTTGTGTTTGGGGCCTATGGCTGAGAGTGACCGGCTGGCCCCTGAAAATCCACGATAGGAAGGATGATTCCCAGATCCAAGGTGGCACCAGTGCCATGTTGTGCTGGTGTGATAGTCCCAAGTGGCTCCTGCAATCTGCCATCCAGAAGCGGGGCAGCTGAATTTTGTTTGCCAGAGAAAAAGGCTGTGGTTTTTGTTTGGGGGCCTATGGCTGGGAGTGGCCGGCTGGCTCCTGAAAATCCATGATACGCAGCATGGTTCCCAGACCCAAGGTGGCACCAGTGCCAAGTGGGGCTGGTTTCACAGTGTCAAGTGCCTCCTGCAATCTCCCATCCAGAAGCGGGGCAGCTGAGTTTTGTTTGCCTGTGAAACGGGCCGTTGTTTTTGATTGGGGTCTGTGGCCGAGAGTGTCCAGCTGCCTCCTGACAATCCACAATACGCAGGATGGTTCCCAGACCCAAGGTGGCACCAGTGCCAAGTCGTGCTGGTTTGATAGTACCAAGTGCGACCTGCAATTTGCCATCCAGAAGAGGGGCAGTTGAGTTTTGTTTGCCAGAGAAAAGCGCCGTTGTTTGTGTTTGGGGTCTTGTGGCTGGGAGTGGCCGACTGGCGCCTTAGAATCTGCGATACGCAGCATGGTTCCCAGACCCAAGGTGGCACCAGTGCCAAGTTGGGCTGGTTTGATAGTACCAAGTGGCTCCTGCAATCTGCCATCCAGAAGCGGGGCAGCTTACTTTTGTTTGCCAGGGAAACGGGCCGAGGTTTGTGACTGGGGGCCTATGGCTGGGAGTGACCGGCTGGCTCCTGGAAAGCTACAATAGGCAGGATGCTTACCAGACCCATGGTGGCACCAGTGCCAAGTTGGGCTGGTTTGATAGTACCAAGTTGCTCCTGCAATCTGCCATCAAAAAGTTGGCAGGCGAGTTTTGTTTTCCAGGGAAAAGGGCCGTGGTTTGTTTTTGGGGGCCTGTGGCTGGGAGTGGCCGGCTGGCTCCTTAGAATCCACGATACGCAGGATGGTTCCCAGACCCAAGGTGGCACCAGTGCCAAGTCGGGCTGGTTTGATACTACCAAGTGGTTCCTGCAATCTGCCATCCAGAAGCGGGGCAGCTTACTTTTGTTTGCCAGGGAAACGGGCCGTGGGTTTTGTTTGGGGGCATATAGCTGAGAGTGGCCGGCTGGCCCCTGAAAATCCACGCTAGGCAGCATGGTTCCAGGATGCAAGGTGGCACCAGTGCCAAGTCGGGCTGGTTTGATGGGTCAAAGTGGCTCCTGCAATCTGCCATCCAGAAGCGGGGCAGCTGATTTTTGTTTGCCAGAGAAAAATTCCGTGGATTGTTTTTGGGGGCATATTGCTGGGAGTGGCCGGCTGGCTCCTTAAAATGCTCGATACGCATGATGGTTCCCAGGCCCAAGGTGTCACCACTACCAAGTCGGCCTGCGGTTTTAGTATCAAGTTCATATTGCAATTTGCCATCCAGAAGAGGGGCAGTTGAGTTTTGTTTGCCAGAGAAACGGGCCGAGGTTTCTGTTTGGGGGCATATGGCTGAGAGTGGCCGGCTGGCCCCTGAAAATCCACGATACGCAGGATGGTTCCCAGACCCAAGGTGGCACCAGTGCCAAGTCGGGCTGGTTTGTTAGTACCAAGTGGTTCCTGCAATCTGCCATCCAGAAGCGGGGCAGCTGAATTTTGTTTGCCAGAGAAAAAGGCTGTTGTTTGTGTTTCGGGGCCTGTGGCTGGCAGTGGACGGCTGGCTCCTGAAAATCCATGATACGCAGCATGGTTCCCAGACCCAAGGTGGCACCAGTGCCAAGTAGGGCTAGTTTCATAGTACCCAGTGGCTCCTGCAATCTGCCATCCAGAAGAGGGGCAGTTGAGTTTTGTTTTCCAGAGAAAAGGGCCGTGGTTTGTGTTTGGGGCCTATGCCTGAGAGTGACCGGCTGGCCCCTGAAAATCCACGATAGGAAGGATGGTTCCCAGATCCAAGGTGGCAGCAGTGCCATGTTGTGCTGGTGTGATAGTCCCAAGTGGCTCCTGCAATCTGCCATCCAGAAGTGGGGCAGCTGAATTTTGTTTGCCAGAGAAAAAGGCTGTGGTTTTTGTTTGGGGGCCTATGGCTGGGAGTGGCCGGCTGGCTCCTGAAAATCCATGATATGCAGCATGGTTCCCAGACCCAAGGTGGCACCAGTGCCAAGTGGGGCTGGTTTCACAGTGTCAAGTGCCTCCTGCAATCTCCCATCCAGAAGCGGGGCAGCTGAGTTTTGTTTGCCTGTGAAACGGGCCGTTGTTTTTGATTGGGGTCTGTGGCCGAGAATGTTCAGCTGGCTCCTGACAATCCACAATACGCAGGATGGTTCCCAGACCCAAGGTGGCACCAGTGCCAAGTCTTGCTGGTTTGATAGTACCAAGTGGCTCCTGCAATCTGCCATCCAGAAGCGGTGCAGCTGAGTTTTGTTTGCCAGAGGAAAGGGCCGTGGGTTGTGTTTGGGGGCATATGGCTGGGAGTGGCCGGCTGTCTCATTAAAAAGATCGATACGCAGGATGGTTCCCAGACCCAAGGTGGCACCAGTGCCAAGTCGGGCTGTTTTGATAGTACCAAGTGCGTCCTGCAATTTGCCATCCAGAAGAGGGGCAGTTGAGTTTTGTTTGCCAGAGAAAAGCGCCGTTGTTTGTGTTTGGGGTCTTGTGGCTGGGAGTGGCCGACTGGCGCCTTAGAATCTGCGATACGCAGCATGGTTCCCAGACCCAAGGTGGCACCAGTGCCAAGTTGGGCTGGTTTGATAGTACCAAGTGGCTCCTGCAATCTGCCATCCAGAAGCGGGGCAGCTTACTTTTGTTTGCCAGGGAAACGGGCCGAGGTTTGTGACTGGGGGCCTATGGCTGGGAGTGACCGGCTGGCTCCTGGAAAGCTACAATAGGCAGGATGCTTACCAGACCCATGGTGGCACCAGTGCCAAGTTGGGCTGGTTTGATAGTACCAAGTTGCTCCTGCAATCTGCCATCAAAAAGTTGGCAGGCGAGTTTTGTTTTCCAGGGAAAAGCGCCGTTGTTTGTATTTGGGGGCCTGTGGCTGGGAGTGGCCGGCTGGCTCCTTAGAATCCACGATACGCAGGATGGTTCCCAGACCCAAGGTGGCACCAGTGCCAAGTCGGGCTGGTTTGATACTACCAAGTGGTTCCTGCAATCTGCCATCCAGAAGCGGGGCAGCTTACTTTTGTTTGCCAGGGAAACGGGCCCTGGGTTTTGTTTGGGGGCATATAGCTGAGAGTGGCCGGCTGGCTCCTGAAAATCCACGCTAGGCAGCATGGTTCCAGGATGCAAGGTGGCACCAGTGCCAAGTCGGGCTGGTTTGATGGGTCAAAGTGGCTCCTGCAATCTGCCATCCAGAAGCGGGGCAGCTGATTTTTGTTTGCCAGAGAAAAATTCCGTGGATTGTTTTTGGGGGCATATTGCTGGGAGTGGCCGGCTGGCTCCTTAAAATGCTCGATACGCATGATGGTTCCCAGGCCCAAGGTGTCACCACTACCAAGTCGGCCTGCGGTTTTAGTATCAAGTTCATATTGCAATTTGCCATCCAGAAGAGGGGCAGTTGAGTTTTGTTTGCCAGAGAAACGGGCCGAGGTTTCTGTTTGGGGGCATATGGCTGAGAGTGGCCGGCTGGCCCCTGAAAATCCACGATACGCAGGATGGTTCCCAGACCCAAGGTGGCACCAGTGCCAAGTCGGGCTGGTTTGTTAGTACCAAGTGGTTCCTGCAATCTGCCATCCAGAAGCGGGGCAGCTGAATTTTGTTTGCCAGAGAAAAAGGCTGTTGTTTGTGTTTCGGGGCCTGTGGCTGGCAGTGGACGGCTGGCTCCTGAAAATCCATGATACGCAGCATGGTTCCCAGACCCAAGGTGGCACCAGTGCCAAGTAGGGCTAGTTTCATAGTACCCAGTGGCTCCTGCAATCTGCCATCCAGAAGAGGGGCAGTTGAGTTTTGTTTTCCAGAGAAAAGGGCCGTGGTTTGTGTTTGGGGCCTATGCCTGAGAGTGACCGGCTGGCCCCTGAAAATCCACGATAGGAAGGATGGTTCCCAGGTCCAAGGTGGCAGCAGTGCCATGTTGTGCTGGTGTGATAGTCCCAAGTGGCTCCTGCAATCTGCCATCCAGAAGTGGGGCAGCTGAATTTTGTTTGCCAGAGAAAAAGGCTGTGGTTTTTGTTTGGGGGCCTATGGCTGGGAGTGGCCGGCTGGCTCCTGAAAATCCATGATACGCAGCATGGTTCCCAGACCCAAGGTGGCACCAGTGCCAAGTGGGGCTGGTTTCACAGTGTCAAGTGCCTCCTGCAATCTCCCATCCAGAAGCGGGGCAGCTGAGTTTTGTTTGCCTGTGAAACGGGCCGTTGTTTTTGATTGGGGTCTGTGGCCGAGAATGTTCAGCTGGCTCCTGACAATCCACAATACGCAGGATGGTTCCCAGACCCAAGGTGGCACCAGTGCCAAGTCTTGCTGGTTTGATAGTACCAAGTGGCTCCTGCAATCTGCCATCCAGAAGCGGTGCAGCTGAGTTTTGTTTGCCAGAGGAAAGGGCCGTGGGTTGTGTTTGGGGGCATATGGCTGGGAGTGGCCGGCTGTCTCATTAAAAAGATCGATACGCAGGATGGTTCCCAGACCCAAGGTGGCACCAGTGCCAAGTCGGGCTGTTTTGATAGTACCAAGTGCGTCCTGCAATTTGCATTCCAGAAGAGGGGCAGTTGAGTTTTGTTTGCCAGAGAAAAGCGCCGTTGTTTGTGTTTGGGGGCTTGTGGCTGGGAGTGGCCGACTGGCGCCTTAGAATCTGCGATACGCAGCATGGTTCCCAGACCCAAGGTGGCACCAGTTCCAAGTTGGGCTGGTTTGATAGTACCAAGTGGCTCCTGCAATCTGCCATCCAGAAGCGGGGCAGCTTACTTTTGTTTGCCAGGGAAACGGGCCGAGGTTTGTGTTTGGGGGCCTATGGCTGGGAGTGACCGGCTGGCTCCTGGAAAGCTACAATAGGCAGGATGGTGACCAGACCCATGGTGGCACCAGTGCCAAGTTGGGCTGGTTTGATAGTACCAAGTTGCTCCTGCAATCTGCCATCAAAAAGTTGGCAGGCGAGTTTTGTTTTCCAGGGAAAAGCGCCGTTGTTTGTGTTTGGGGGCCTGTGGCTGGGAGTGGCCGGCTGGCTCCTTAGAATCCACGATACGCAGGATGGTTCCCAGACCCAAGGTGGCACCAGTGCCAAGTCGGGCTGGTTTGATACTACCAAGTGGTTCCTGCAATCTGCCATCCAGAAGCAGGGCAGCTTACTTTTGTTTGCCAGGGAAACGGGCCGTGGGTTTTGTTTGGGGGCATATAGCTGAGAGTGGCCCGCTGGCCCCTGAAAATCCACGCTAGGCAGCATGGTTCCCAGATGCAAGGTGGCACCAGTGCCAAGTCGGGCTGGTTTGATGGGTCAAAGTGGCTCCTGCAATCTGCCATCCAGAAGCGGGGCAGCTGATTTTTGTTTGCCAGAGAAAAATTCCGTGGATTGTTTTTGGGGGCATATTGCTGGGAGTGGCCGGCTGGCTCCTTAAAATGCTCGATACGCATGATGGTTCCCAGGCCCAAGGTGTCACCACTACCAAGTCGGCCTGCGGTTTTAGTATCAAGTTCATCCTGCAATTTGCCATCCAGAAGAGGGGCAGTTGAGTTTTGTTTGCCAGAGAAACGGGCCGAGGTTTCTGTTTGGGGACATATGGCTGAGAGTGGCCGGCTGGCCTCTGAAAATCCACGATACACAACATGGTTCCCAGATCCAAGGTGGCACCAGTGCCAAGTTGGGCTGGTTTGATAGTCCCAAGTGTCTCCTGCAATCTGCCATCCAGAAGCGGGGCAGCTTACTTTTGTTTGCCAGAGAAATAGGCCTAGGTTTTTGTTTGGGGGCCGGTGGCTAGGAGTGGCCTGCTGGCTCCTAAGAATCCACGATACGCAGGATGTTTACCAGACCCATGGTGGCACCAGTGCCAAGTTGGGCTGGTTTGATAGTACCAAGTGGCTCCTGCAAACTCCATCAAAAAGTTGGCAGGCGTGTTTTGTTTTCCAGGGAACAGCGCCGTTGATTTTGTTTGGGGGCCTGTGGCTGGGAGTGGCCGGCTGGCTCCTTAGAATCCACGATACGCAGGATGGTTCCCAGACCCAAGGTGACACCAGTGCCAAGTCGGGCTGGTTTGATTACACCAAGTGGCTCCTGCAATCTGCCATCCATAAGTGAGGCAGCTAAGTTTTGTTTGCCAGAAAAAAGGGCCGTGGTTTTTGTTGGGGGCCTGTGGCGGGGAGTAGCCGGCTGGCTCCTTAAAATCCACGATAGGCAGGATGGTTCCCAGACCCAAGGTGGTACCAGTGCCAAGTCGGGCTGGTTTGATAGTACCAAGTGGCTCCTGCAATCTGCCATCCAGAAGCGGGGCAGCTTACTTTTGTTTGCCAGGGAAACGGGCCGAGCTTTGTGTCTCGGGGCCTATGGCAGGGAGTGACCGGCTGGCTCCTGAAAAGCTACGATAGGCAGGATGGTGACCAGACCCATGGTGGCACCAGTGGCAAGTTGGGCTGGTTTGATAGTACCAAGTGGCTCCTGCAATCTGCCATCAAAAAGTTGGCAGGCGAGTTTTGTTTTCCAGGGAAAAGCGCCGTTGTGTGTGTTTTGGGGCCTGTGGCTGGGAGTGGCCAGCTGGCTCCTTAGAATCCACGATACGCAGGATGGTTCCCAGACCCAAGGTGGCACCAGTGCCAAGTCGGGCTGGTTTGTTAGTACCAAGTGGTTCCTGCAATCTGCCATCCAGAAGCGGGGCAGCTGAATTTTGTTTGCCAGAGAAAAAGGCTGTTGTTTGTGTTTCGGGGCCTGTGGCTGGCAGTGGACGGCTGGCTCCTGAAAATCCATGATACGCAGCATGGTTCCCAGACCCAAGGTGGCACCAGTGCCAAGTAGGGCTGGTTTCATAGTACCCAGTGGCTCCTGCAATCTGCCATCCAGAAGAGGGGCAGTTGAGTTTTGTTTTCCAGAGAAAAGGGCCGTGGTTTGTGTTTGGGGCCTATGGCTGAGAGTGACCGGCTGGCCCCTGAAAATCCACGATAGGAAGGATGATTCCCAGATCCAAGGTGGCACCAGTGCCATGTTGTGCTGGTGTGATAGTCCCAAGTGGCTCCTGCAATCTGCCATCCAGAAGCGGGGCAGCTGAATTTTGTTTGCCAGAGAAAAAGGCTGTGGTTTTTGTTTGGGGGCCTATGGCTGGGAGTGGCCGGCTGGCTCCTGAAAATCCATGATACGCAGCATGGTTCCCAGACCCAAGGTGGCACCAGTGCCAAGTGGGGCTGGTTTCACAGTGTCAAGTGCCTCCTGCAATCTCCCATCCAGAAGCGGGGCAGCTGAGTTTTGTTTGCCTGTGAAACGGGCCGTTGTTTTTGATTGGGGTCTGTGGCCGAGAGTGTCCAGCTGCCTCCTGACAATCCACAATACGCAGGATGGTTCCCAGACCCAAGGTGGCACCAGTGCCAAGTCGTGCTGGTTTGATAGTACCAAGTGCGACCTGCAATTTGCCATCCAGAAGAGGGGCAGTTGAGTTTTGTTTGCCAGAGAAAAGCGCCGTTGTTTGTGTTTGGGGTCTTGTGGCTGGGAGTGGCCGACTGGCGCCTTAGAATCTGCGATACGCAGCATGGTTCCCAGACCCAAGGTGGCACCAGTGCCAAGTTGGGCTGGTTTGATAGTACCAAGTGGCTCCTGCAATCTGCCATCCAGAAGCGGGGCAGCTTACTTTTGTTTGCCAGGGAAACGGGCCGAGGTTTGTGACTGGCGACCTATGGCTGGGAGTGACCGGCTGGCTCCTGGAAAGCTACAATAGGCAGGATGGTTACCAGACCCATGGTGGCACCAGTGCCAAGTTGGGCTGGTTTGATAGTACCAAGTTGCTCCTGCAATCTGCCATCAAAAAGTTGGAAGGCGAGTTTTGTTTTCCAGGGAAAAGCGCCGTTGTTTGTATTTGGGGGCCTGTGGCTGGGAGTGGCCGGCTGGCTCCTTAGAATCCACGATACGCAGGATGGTTCCCAGACCCAAGGTGGCACCAGTGCCAAGTCGGGCTGGTTTGATACTACCAAGTGGTTCCTGCAATCTGCCATCCAGAAGCGGGGCAGCTTACTTTTGTTTGCCAGGGAAACGGGCCCTGGGTTTTGTTTGGGGGCATATAGCTGAGAGTGGCCGGCTGGCCCCTGAAAATCCACGCTAGGCAGCATGGTTCCAGGATGCAAGGTGGCACCAGTGCCAAGTCGGGCTGGTTTGATGGGTCAAAGTGGCTCCTGCAATCTGCCATCCAGAAGCGGGGCAGCTGATTTTTGTTTGCCAGAGAAAAATTCCGTGGATTGTTTTTGGGGGCATATTGCTGGGAGTGGCCGGCTGGCTCCTTAAAATGCTCGATACGCATGATGGTTCCCAGGCCCAAGGTGTCACCACTACCAAGTCGGCCTGCGGTTTTAGTATCAAGTTCATCTTGCAATTTGCCATCCAGAAGAGGGGCAGTTGAGTTTTGTTTGCCAGAGAAACGGGCCGAGGTTTCTGTTTGGGGGCATATGGCTGAGAGTGGCCGGCTGGCCCCTGAAAATCCACGATACACAGCATGGTTCCCAGATCCAAGGTGGCACCAGTGCCAAGTTGGGCTGGTTTGATAGTCCCAAGTGTCTCCTGCAATCTGCCATCCAGAAGCGGGGCAGCTTACTTTTGTTTGCCAGAGAAATAGGCCTAGGTTTTTGTTTGGGGGCCTGTGGCTAGGAGTGGCCGGCTGGCTCCTAAGAATCCACGATACGCAGGATGTTTACCAGACCCATGGTGGCACCAGTGCCAAGTTGGGCTGGTTTGATAGTACCAAGTGGCTCCTGCAAACTCCATCAAAAAGTTGGCAGGCGTGTTTTGTTTTCCAGGGAACAGCGCCGTTGATTTTGTTTGGGGGCCTGTGGCTGGGAGTGGCCGGCTGGCTCCTTAGAATCCACGATACGCAGGATGGTTCCCAGACCCAAGGTGACACCAGTGCCAAGTCGGGCTGGTTTGATTACACCAAGTGGCTCCTGCAATCTGCCATCCATAAGTGAGGCAGCTAAGTTTTGTTTGCCAGAAAAAAGGGCCGTGGTTTTTGTTGGGGGCCTGTGGCGGGGAGTAGCCGGCTGGCTCCTTAAAATCCACGATAGGCAGGATGGTTCCCAGACCCAAGGTGGTACCAGTGCCAAGTCGGGCTGGTTTGATAGTACCAAGTGGCTCCTGCAATCTGCCATCCAGAAGCGGGGCAGCTTACTTTTGTTTGCCAGGGAAACGGGCCGAGCTTTGTGTCTCGGGGCCTATGGCAGGGAGTGACCGGCTGGCTCCTGAAAAGCTACGATAGGCAGGATGGTGACCAGACCCATGGTGGCACCAGTGGCAAGTTGGGCTGGTTTGATAGTACCAAGTGGCTCCTGCAATCTGCCATCAAAAAGTTGGCAGGCGAGTTTTGTTTTCCAGGGAAAAGCGCCGTTGTGTGTGTTTTGGGGCCTGTGGCTGGGAGTGGCCAGCTGGCTCCTTAGAATCCACGATACGCAGGATGGTTCCCAGACCCAAGGTGGCACCAGTGCCAAGTCGGGCTGGTTTGTTAGTACCAAGTGGTTCCTGCAATCTGCCATCCAGAAGCGGGGCAGCTGAATTTTGTTTGCCAGAGAAAAAGGCTGTTGTTTGTGTTTCGGGGCCTGTGGCTGGCAGTGGACGGCTGGCTCCTGAAAATCCATGATACGCAGCATGGTTCCCAGACCCAAGGTGGCACCAGTGCCAAGTAGGGCTGGTTTCATAGTACCCAGTGGCTCCTGCAATCTGCCATCCAGAAGAGGGGCAGTTGAGTTTTGTTTTCCAGAGAAAAGGGCCGTGGTTGGTGTTTGGGGCCTATGGCTGAGAGTGACCGGCTGGCCCCTGAAAATCCACGATAGGAAGGATGATTCCCAGATCCAAGGTGGCACCAGTGCCATGTTGTGCTGGTGTGATAGTCCCAAGTGGCTCCTGCAATCTGCCATCCAGAAGCGGGGCAGCTGAATTTTGTTTGCCAGAGAAAAAGGCTGTGGTTTTTGTTTGGGGGCCTATGGCTGGGAGTGGCCGGCTGGCTCCTGAAAATCCATGATACGCAGCATGGTTCCCAGACCCAAGGTGGCACCAGTGCCAAGTGGGGCTGGTTTCACAGTGTCAAGTGCCTCCTGCAATCTCCCATCCAGAAGCGGGGCAGCTGAGTTTTGTTTGCCTGTGAAACGGGCCGTTGTTTTTGATTGGGGTCTGTGGCCGAGAGTGTCCAGCTGCCTCCTGACAATCCACAATACGCAGGATGGTTCCCAGACCCAAGGTGGCACCAGTGCCAAGTCGTGCTGGTTTGATAGTACCAAGTGCGACCTGCAATTTGCCATCCAGAAGAGGGGCAGTTGAGTTTTGTTTGCCAGAGAAAAGCGCCGTTGTTTGTGTTTGGGGTCTTGTGGCTGGGAGTGGCCGACTGGCGCCTTAGAATCTGCGATACGCAGCATGGTTCCCAGACCCAAGGTGGCACCAGTGCCAAGTTGGGCTGGTTTGATAGTACCAAGTGGCTCCTGCAATCTGCCATCCAGAAGCGGGGCAGCTTACTTTTGTTTGCCAGGGAAACGGGCCGAGGTTTGTGACTGGGGGCCTATGGCTGGGAGTGACCGGCTGGCTCCTGGAAAGCTACAATAGGCAGGATGGTGACCAGACCCATGGTGGCACCAGTGCCAAGTTGGGCTGGTTTGATAGTACCAAGTTGCTCCTGCAATCTGCCATCAAAAAGTTGGCAGGCGAGTTTTGTTTTCCAGGGAAAAGCGCCGTTGTTTGTATTTGGGGGCCTGTGGCTGGGAGTGGCCGGCTGGCTCCTTAGAATCCACGATACGCAGGATGGTTCCCAGACCCAAGGTGGCACCAGTGCCAAGTCGGGCTGGTTTGATACTACCAAGTGGTTCCTGCAATCTGCCATCCAGAAGCGGGGCAGCTTACTTTTGTTTGCCAGGGAAACGGGCCCTGGGTTTTGTTTGGGGGCATATAGCTGAGAGTGGCCGGCTGGCCCCTGAAAATCCACGCTAGGCAGCATGGTTCCAGGATGCAAGGTGGCACCAGTGCCAAGTCGGGCTGGTTTGATGGGTCAAAGTGGCTCCTGCAATCTGCCATCCAGAAGCGGGGCAGCTGATTTTTGTTTGCCAGAGAAAAATTCCGTGGATTGTTTTTGGGGGCATATTGCTGGGAGTGGCCGGCTGGCTCCTTAAAATGCTCGATACGCATGATGGTTCCCAGGCCCAAGGTGTCACCACTACCAAGTCGGCCTGCGGTTTTAGTATCAAGTTCATCTTGCAATTTGCCATCCAGAAGAGGGGCAGTTGAGTTTTGTTTGCCAGAGAAACGGGCCGAGGTTTCTGTTTGGGGGCATATGGCTGAGAGTGGCCGGCTGGCCCCTGAAAATCCACGATACGCAGGATGGTTCCCAGACCCAAGGTGGCACCAGTGCCAAGTCGGGCTGGTTTGTTAGTACCAAGTGGTTCCTGCAATCTGCCATCCAGAAGCGGGGCAGCTGAATTTTGTTTGCCAGAGAAAAAGGCTGTTGTTTGTGTTTCGGGGCCTGTGGCTGGCAGTGGACGGCTGGCTCCTGAAAATCCATGATACGCAGCATGGTTCCCAGACCCAAGGTGGCACCAGTGCCAAGTAGGGCTAGTTTCATAGTACCCAGTGGCTCCTGCAATCTGCCATCCAGAAGAGGGGCAGTTGAGTTTTGTTTTCCAGAGAAAAGGGCCGTGGTTTGTGTTTGGGGCCTATGCCTGAGAGTGACCGGCTGGCCCCTGAAAATCCACGATAGGAAGGATGGTTCCCAGATCCAAGGTGGCAGCAGTGCCATGTTGTGCTGGTGTGATAGTCCCAAGTGGCTCCTGCAATCTGCCATCCAGAAGTGGGGCAGCTGAATTTTGTTTGCCAGAGAAAAAGGCTGTGGTTTTTGTTTGGGGGCCTATGGCTGGGAGTGGCCGGCTGGCTCCTGAAAATCCATGATACGCAGCATGGTTCCCAGACCCAAGGTGGCACCAGTGCCAAGTGGGGCTGGTTTCACAGTGTCAAGTGCCTCCTGCAATCTCCCATCCAGAAGCGGGGCAGCTGAGTTTTGTTTGCCTGTGAAACGGGCCGTTGTTTTTGATTGGGGTCTGTGGCCGAGAATGTTCAGCTGGCTCCTGACAATCCACAATACGCAGGATGGTTCCCAGACCCAAGGTGGCACCAGTGCCAAGTCTTGCTGGTTTGATAGTACCAAGTGGCTCCTGCAATCTGCCATCCAGAAGCGGTGCAGCTGAGTTTTGTTTGCCAGAGGAAAGGGCCGTGGGTTGTGTTTGGGGGCATATGGCTGGGAGTGGCCGGCTGTCTCATTAAAAAGATCGATACGCAGGATGGTTCCCAGACCCAAGGTGGCACCAGTGCCAAGTCGGGCTGTTTTGATAGTACCAAGTGCGTCCTGCAATTTGCCATCCAGAAGAGGGGCAGTTGAGTTTTGTTTGCCAGAGAAAAGCGCCGTTGTTTGTGTTTGGGGGCTTGTGGCTGGGAGTGGCCGACTGGCGCCTCAGAATCTGCGATACGCAGCATGGTTCCCAGACCCAAGGTGGCACCAGTTCCAAGTTGGGCTGGTTTGATAGTACCAAGTGGCTCCTGCAATCTGCCATCCAGAAGCGGGGCAGCTTACTTTTGTTTGCCAGGGAAACGGGCCGAGGTTTGTGTTTGGGGGCCTATGGCTGGGAGTGACCGGCTGGCTCCTGGAAAGCTACAATAGGCAGGATGGTGACCAGACCCATGGTGGCACCAGTGCCAAGTTGGGCTGGTTTGATAGTACCAAGTTGCTCCTGCAATCTGCCATCAAAAAGTTGGCAGGCGAGTTTTGTTTTCCAGGGAAAAGCGCCGTTGTTTGTGTTTGGGGGCCTGTGGCTGGGAGTGGCCGGCTGGCTCCTTAGAATCCACGATACGCAGGATGGTTCCCAGACCCAAGGTGGCACCAGTGCCAAGTCGGGCTGGTTTGATACTACCAAGTGGTTCCTGCAATCTGCCATCCAGAAGCAGGGCAGCTTACTTTTGTTTGCCAGGGAAACGGGCCGTGGGTTTTGTTTGGGGGCATATAGCTGAGAGTGGCCCGCTGGCCCCTGAAAATCCACGCTAGGCAGCATGGTTCCCAGATGCAAGGTGGCACCAGTGCCAAGTCGGGCTGGTTTGATGGTGCAAAGTGGCTCCTGCAATCTGCCATCCAGAAGCGGGGCAGCTGATTTTTGTTTGCCAGAGAAAAATTCCGTGGATTGTTTTTGGGGGCATATTGCTGGGAGTGGCCGGCTGGCTCCTTAAAATGCTCGATACGCATGATGGTTCCCAGGCCCAAGGTGTCACCACTACCAAGTCGGCCTGCGGTTTTAGTATCAAGTTCATCCTGCAATTTGCCATCCAGAAGAGGGGCAGTTGAGTTTTGTTTGCCAGAGAAACGGGCCGAGGTTTCTGTTTGGGGACATATGGCTGAGAGTGGCCGGCTGGCCTCTGAAAATCCACGATACACAACATGGTTCCCAGATCCAAGGTGGCACCAGTGCCAAGTTGGGCTGGTTTGATAGTCCCAAGTGTCTCCTGCAATCTGCCATCCAGAAGCGGGGCAGCTTACTTTTGTTTGCCAGAGAAATAGGCCTAGGTTTTTGTTTGGGGGCCGGTGGCTAGGAGTGGCCTGCTGGCTCCTAAGAATCCACGATACGCAGGATGTTTACCAGACCCATGGTGGCACCAGTGCCAAGTTGGGCTGGTTTGATAGTACCAAGTGGCTCCTGCAAACTCCATCAAAAAGTTGGCAGGCGTGTTTTGTTTTCCAGGGAACAGCGCCGTTGATTTTGTTTGGGGGCCTGTGGCTGGGAGTGGCCGGCTGGCTCCTTAGAATCCACGATACGCAGGATGGTTCCCAGACCCAAGGTGACACCAGTGCCAAGTCGGGCTGGTTTGATTACACCAAGTGGCTCCTGCAATCTGCCATCCATAAGTGAGGCAGCTAAGTTTTGTTTGCCAGAAAAAAGGGCCGTGGTTTTTGTTGGGGGCCTGTGGCGGGGAGTAGCCGGCTGGCTCCTTAAAATCCACGATAGGCAGGATGGTTCCCAGACCCAAGGTGGTACCAGTGCCAAGTCGGGCTGGTTTGATAGTACCAAGTGGCTCCTGCAATCTGCCATCCAGAAGCGGGGCAGCTTACTTTTGTTTGCCAGGGAAACGGGCCGAGCTTTGTGTCTCGGGGCCTATGGCAGGGAGTGACCGGCTGGCTCCTGAAAAGCTACGATAGGCAGGATGGTGACCAGACCCATGGTGGCACCAGTGGCAAGTTGGGCTGGTTTGATAGTACCAAGTGGCTCCTGCAATCTGCCATCAAAAAGTTGGCAGGCGAGTTTTGTTTTCCAGGGAAAAGCGCCGTTGTGTGTGTTTTGGGGCCTGTGGCTGGGAGTGGCCGGCTGGCTCCTTAGAATCCACGATACGCAGGATGGTTCCCAGACCCAAGGTGGCACCAGTGCCAAGTCGGGCTGGTTTGTTAGTACCAAGTGGTTCCTGCAATCTGCCATCCAGAAGCGGGGCAGCTGAATTTTGTTTGCCAGAGAAAAAGGCTGTTGTTTGTGTTTCGGGGCCTGTGGCTGGCAGTGGACGGCTGGCTCCTGAAAATCCATGATACGCAGCATGGTTCCCAGACCCAAGGTGGCACCAGTGCCAAGTAGGGCTGGTTTCATAGTACCCAGTGGCTCCTGCAATCTGCCATCCAGAAGAGGGGCAGTTGAGTTTTGTTTTCCAGAGAAAAGGGCCGTGGTTTGTGTTTGGGGCCTATGGCTGAGAGTGACCGGCTGGCCCCTGAAAATCCACGATAGGAAGGATGATTCCCAGATCCAAGGTGGCACCAGTGCCATGTTGTGCTGGTGTGATAGTCCCAAGTGGCTCCTGCAATCTGCCATCCAGAAGCGGGGCAGCTGAATTTTGTTTGCCAGAGAAAAAGGCTGTGGTTTTTGTTTGGGGGCCTATGGCTGGGAGTGGCCGGCTGGCTCCTGAAAATCCATGATACGCAGCATGGTTCCCAGACCCAAGGTGGCACCAGTGCCAAGTGGGGCTGGTTTCACAGTGTCAAGTGCCTCCTGCAATCTCCCATCCAGAAGCGGGGCAGCTGAGTTTTGTTTGCCTGTGAAACGGGCCGTTGTTTTTGATTGGGGTCTGTGGCCGAGAGTGTCCAGCTGCCTCCTGACAATCCACAATACGCAGGATGGTTCCCAGACCCAAGGTGGCACCAGTGCCAAGTCGTGCTGGTTTGATAGTACCAAGTGCGACCTGCAATTTGCCATCCAGAAGAGGGGCAGTTGAGTTTTGTTTGCCAGAGAAAAGCGCCGTTGTTTGTGTTTGGGGTCTTGTGGCTGGGAGTGGCCGACTGGCGCCGTAGAATCTGCGATACGCAGCATGGTTCCCAGACCCAAGGTGGCACCAGTGCCAAGTTGGGCTGGTTTGATAGTACCAAGTGGCTCCTGCAATCTGCCATCCAGAAGCGGGGCAGCTTACTTTTGTTTGCCAGGGAAACGGGCCGAGGTTTGTGACTGGGGGCCTATGGCTGGGAGTGACCGGCTGGCTCCTGGAAAGCTACAATAGGCAGGATGCTTACCAGACCCATGGTGGCACCAGTGCCAAGTTGGGCTGGTTTGATAGTACCAAGTTGCTCCTGCAATCTGCCATCAAAAAGTTGGCAGGCGAGTTTTGTTTTCCAGGGAAAAGCGCCGTTGTTTGTATTTGGGGGCCTGTGGCTGGGAGTGGCCGGCTGGCTCCTTAGAATCCACGATACGCAGGATGGTTCCCAGACCCAAGGTGGCACCAGTGCCAAGTCGGGCTGGTTTGATACTACCAAGTGGTTCCTGCAATCTGCCATCCAGAAGCGGGGCAGCTTACTTTTGTTTGCCAGGGAAACGGGCCCTGGGTTTTGTTTGGGGGCATATTGCTGGGAGTGGCCGGCTGGCTCCTTAAAATGCTCGATACGCATGATGGTTCCCAGGCCCAAGGTGTCACCACTACCAAGTCGGCCTGCGGTTTTAGTATCAAGTTCATCTTGCAATTTGCCATCCAGAAGAGGGGCAGTTGAGTTTTGTTTGCCAGAGAAACGGGCCGAGGTTTCTGTTTGGGGGCATATGGCTGAGAGTGGCCGGCTGGCCCCTGAAAATCCACGATACACAGCATGGTTCCCAGATCCAAGGTGGCACCAGTGCCAAGTTGGGCTGGTTTGATAGTCCCAAGTGTCTCCTGCAATCTGCCATCCAGAAGCGGGGCAGCTTACTTTTGTTTGCCAGAGAAATAGGCCTAGGTTTTTGTCTGGGGGCCTGTGGCTAGGAGTGGCCGGCTGGCTCCTAAGAATCCACGATACGCAGGATGTTTACCAGACCCATGGTGGCACCAGTGCCAAGTTGGGCTGGTTTGATAGTACCAAGTGGCTCCTGCAAACTCCATCAAAAAGTTGGCAGGCGTGTTTTGTTTTCCAGGGAACAGCGCCGTTGATTTTGTTTGGGGGCCTGT
Source organism: Melospiza melodia melodia (assembly GCF_035770615.1). Classification (NCBI taxonomy): domain Eukaryota; kingdom Metazoa; phylum Chordata; class Aves; order Passeriformes; family Passerellidae; genus Melospiza; species Melospiza melodia. The sequence continues at coordinate 31,502,531 of NC_086197.1, forward strand.
GGCTGGGAGTGGCCGGCTGGCTCCTTAGAATCCACGATACGCAGGATGGTTCCCAGACCCATGGTGGCACCAGTGCCAAGTCGGGCTGGTTTGATTACACCAAGTGACTCCTGCAATCTGCCATCCAGAAGTGAGGCAGCTAAGTTTTGTTTGCGAGAAAAAAGGGCCGTGGTTTTTGTTGGGGGCCTGTGGCGGGGAGTAGCCGGCTGGCTCCTTAAAATCCACGATAGGCAGGATGGTTCCCAGACCCAAGGTGGTACCAGTGCCAAGTCGGGCTGGTTTGATAGTACCAAGTGGCTCCTGCAATCTGCCATCCAGAAGCGGGGCAGCTTACTTTTTTTTGCCAGGGAAACGGGCCAAGCTTTGTGTCTCGGGGCCTATGGCAGGGAGTGACCGGCTGGCTCCTGAAAAACTACGATAGGCAGGATGGTGACCAGACCCATGGTGGCACCAGTGGCAAGTTGGGCTGGTTTGATAGTACCAAGTGGCTCCTGCAATCTGCCATCAAAAAGTTGGCAGGCGAGTTTTGTTTTCCAGGGAAAAGCGCCGTTGTGTGTGTTTTGGGGCCTGTGGCTGGGAGTGGCCAGCTGGCTCCTTAGAATCCACGATACGCAGGATGGTTCCCAGACCCAAGGTGGCACCAGTGCCAAGTCGGGCTGGTTTGTTAGTACCAAGTGGTTCCTGCAATCTGCCATCCAGAAGCGGGGCAGCTGAATTTTGTTTGCCAGAGAAAAAGGCTGTTGTTTGTGTTTCGGGGCCTGTGGCTGGCAGTGGACGGCTGGCTCCTGAAAATCCATGATACGCAGCATGGTTCCCAGACCCAAGGTGGCACCAGTGCCAAGTAGGGCTGGTTTCATAGTACCCAGTGGCTCCTGCAATCTGCCATCCAGAAGAGGGGCAGTTGAGTTTTGTTTTCCAGAGAAAAGGGCCGTGGTTGGTGTTTGGGGCCTATGGCTGAGAGTGACCGGCTGGCCCCTGAAAATCCACGATAGGAAGGATGATTCCCAGATCCAAGGTGGCACCAGTGCCATGTTGTGCTGGTGTGATAGTCCCAAGTGGCTCCTGCAATCTGCCATCCAGAAGCGGGGCAGCTGAATTTTGTTTGCCAGAGAAAAAGGCTGTGGTTTTTGTTTGGGGGCCTATGGCTGGGAGTGGCCGGCTGGCTCCTGAAAATCCATGATACGCAGCATGGTTCCCAGACCCAAGGTGGCACCAGTGCCAAGTGGGGCTGGTTTCACAATGTCAAGTGCCTCCTGCAATCTCCCATCCAGAAGCGGGGCAGCTGAGTTTTGTTTGCCTGTGAAACGGGCCGTTGTTTTTGATTGGGGTCTGTGGCCGAGAGTGTCCAGCTGCCTCCTGACAATCCACAATACGCAGGATGGTTCCCAGACCCAAGGTGGCACCAGTGCCAAGTCGTGCTGGTTTGATAGTACCAAGTGCGACCTGCAATTTGCCATCCAGAAGAGGGGCAGTTGAGTTTTGTTTGCCAGAGAAAAGCGCCGTTGTTTGTGTTTGGGGTCTTGTGGCTGGGAGTGGCCGACTGGCGCCTTAGAATCTGCGATACGCAGCATGGTTCCCAGACCCAAGGTGGCACCATTTCCAAGTTGGGCTGGTTTGATAGTACCAAGTGGCTCCTGCAATCTGCCATCCAGAAGCGGGGCAGCTTACTTTTGTTTGCCAGGGAAACGGGCCGAGGTTTGTGACTGGGGGCCTATGGCTGGGAGTGACCGGCTGGCTCCTGGAAAGCTACAATAGGCAGGATGCTTACCAGACCCATGGTGGCACCAGTGCCAAGTTGGGCTGGTTTGATAGTACCAAGTTGCTCCTGCAATCTGCCATCAAAAAGTTGGCAGGCGAGTTTTGTTTTCCAGGGAAAAGCGCCGTTGTTTGTATTTGGGGGCCTGTGGCTGGGAGTGGCCGGCTGGCTCCTTAGAATCCACGATACGCAGGATGGTTCCCAGACCCAAGGTGGCACCAGTGCCAAGTCGGGCTGGTTTGATACTACCAAGTGGTTCCTGCAATCTGCCATCCAGAAGCGGGGCAGCTTACTTTTGTTTGCCAGGGAAACGGGCCGTGGGTTTTGTTTGGGGGCATATAGCTGAGAGTGGCCGGCTGGCCCCTGAAAATCCACGCTAGGCAGCATGGTTCCAGGATGCAAGGTGGCACCAGTGCCAAGTCGGGCTGGTTTGATGGGTCAAAGTGGCTCCTGCAATCTGCCATCCAGAAGCGGGGCAGCTGATTTTTGTTTGCCAGAGAAAAATTCCGTGGATTGTTTTTGGGGGCATATTGCTGGGAGTGGCCGGCTGGCTCCTTAAAATGCTCGATACGCATGATGGTTCCCAGGCCCAAGGTGTCACCACTACCAAGTCGGCCTGCGGTTTTAGTATCAAGTTCATCTTGCAATTTGCCATCCAGAAGAGGGGCAGTTGAGTTTTGTTTGCCAGAGAAACGGGCCGAGGTTTCTGTTTGGGGGCATATGGCTGAGAGTGGCCGGCTGGCCCCTGAAAATCCACGATACACAGCATGGTTCCCAGATCCAAGGTGGCACCAGTGCCAAGTTGGGCTGGTTTGATAGTCCCAAGTGTCTCCTGCAATCTGCCATCCAGAAGCGGGGCAGCTTACTTTTGTTTGCCAGAGAAATAGGCCTAGGTTTTTGTTTGGGGGCCTGTGGCTAGGAGTGGCCGGCTGGCTCCTAAGAATCCACGATACGCAGGATGTTTACCAGACCCATGGTGGCACCAGTGCCAAGTTGGGCTGGTTTGATAGTACCAAGTGGCTCCTGCAAACTCCATCAAAAAGTTGGCAGGCGTGTTTTGTTTTCCAGGGAACAGCGCCGTTGATTTTGTTTGGGGGCCTGTGGCTGGGAGTGGCCGGCTGGCTCCTTAGAATCCACGATACGCAGGATGGTTCCCAGACCCAAGGTGGCACCAGTGCCAAGTCGGGCTGGTTTGATTACACCAAGTAACTCCTGCAATCTGCCATCCAGAAGTGAGGCAGCTAAGTTTTGTTTGCGAGAAAAAAGGGCCGTGGTTTTTGTTGGGGGCCTGTGGCTGGGAGTAGCCGGCTGGCTCCTTAAAATCCACGATAGGCAGGATGGTTCCCAGACCCAAGGTGGCACCAGTGCCAAGTCGGGCTGGTTTGATAGTACCAAGTGGCTCCTGCAATCTGCCATCCAGAAGCGGGGCAGCTGAGTTTTTATTGCCAGAGAAAAAGGCTGTGGTTTTTGTTTGGGGGCCTGTGGCTGGCAGTGGCCGGCTGGCTCCTGAAAATCCACGATACGCAGCATGGTTCCCAGACCCAAGGTGGCACCAGTACAAAGTGGGGCTCGTTTGACAGTGTCAAGTGCCTCCTGCAATCTCCCATCCAGAAGCGGGACAGCTGAGTTTTTTTTGCCAGGGAAACGGACCTTTGTTTTTGATTGGGGTCTGTGGCCGAGAGTGGTCGGCTGTCTCCTGACAATCCACAATACGCAGGATGGTTCCCAGACCAAAGGTGGCACCAGTGCCAAGTCGGGCTGGTTTGATAGTACCAAGTGGTTCCTGCAATCTGCCATCCAGAAGCGGGTCAGCTGAGTTTTGTTTGCCAGAGAAAAGGGCCGTGGGTTGTGTTTGGGGGCATATGGCTGGGAGTGGCCACCTGGCTCCTTAAAATGCACGATACGCCGCATGGTAACCAGACGCAAGGTGGCACCAGTGCCAAGTCGGGCTGTTTTTGTAGTACCCAGTGGCTCCTGCAATTTGCCATCCAGAAGCGGGGCAGCTAAATTTTGTTTGCTAGAGAAAAGGGCTGTGGTTTGTGTTTGGGGGCCTATGGCCGAGAGTGGTAGGCTGGCCCCTGAAAATCAACGATAGGCAGGATGGTTCCCAGATCCAAGGTGGCACCAGTGCCAAGTAAGGCTGGTTGTATGGTTCAAAGTGACTCCTGCAATCTGCCATCCAGAAGCGGGACAGCTGAGTTTTTTTTGCCAGAGAAAAGGTCCGTGGTTTCTTTTTGGGGCATACGGCTGGGAATTGCCGGCTGGCTCCTTAAAATGCTCGATACGCAGGATGGTTCCCAGAGCCAAGGTGGCACCACTGCCAAGTCGGGCTCTTTTTGTAGTACCAAGTGCGTCCTGCAATTTGCCATCCAGAAGAGGGGCAGTTGAGTTTTGTTTGCCAGAGAAAAGGGCCGAGGTTTGTGTTTGGGAGCATATGGCTGGGAATGACCGGCTGGCCCCTGAAAATCCACGATACGCCGGATGGTTCCCAGATCCAAGATGGTACCATTACCAAGTCGGGCTGCTTTGATAGTCCCAAGTGGCTCCTGCAAACTGCCACACCAGAAGCGGGGCAGCTGAGTTTTGTTTGCCAGGGAAATGGGCCGTTGTTTGTGTTTGGGGGCCTGTGGCTGGGAGTGTTCGGCTGGTTCCTGAATATGTACGATACGCAGGATTGTTCCCAGATCCAAGGTGGCAGCAGTGCCATGTTGTGCTGGTGTGATAGTCCCAAGTGGCTCCTGCAATCTGCCATCCAGAAGTGGGGCAGCTGATTTTTGTTTGCCAGAGAAAAGGTCCGTGGTTTGTGTTTGGGGGCATATGGCTGAGAGTGGCCGGCTGGCCCCTGAAAATCCACGATACACAGGATGGTTCCCAGATCCAAGGTGGCACCTGTGCCAAGTCGGGCTGATTTGATAGTACTAAGTAGCTCCTGCAATCTGCCATCCAGAAGCGGGGCAGCTTACTTTTGTTTGCCAGGGAAACGGGCCGAGGTTTCTGTTTGGGGGCCTATGGCTGGGAGTGACCGGCTGGCTCCTGAAAAGCTACAATAGGCAGGATGGTTCCCAGAGCCAAGGTGGCACCAGTCCCAAGTTGGGCTGGTTTGATAGTACCAAGTGGCTCCTGCAATCTGCCATCCAGAAGCGGGGCAGCTTACTTTTGTTTGCCAGAGAAATAGGCCTAGGTTTTTGTCTGGGGGCCTGTGGCTAGGAGTGGCCGGCTGGCTCCTAAGAATCCACGATACGCAGGATGTTTCCCAGACCCAAGGTGACACCAGTGCCAAGTCGGGCTGGTTTGATAGTACCAAGTGGCTCCTGCAAACTCCATCAAAAAGTTGGCAGGCGTGTTTTGTTTTCCAGGGAACAGCGCCGTTGATTTTGTTTGGGGGCCTGTGGCTCGGAGTGGCCGGCTGGCTCCTTAGAATCCACGATACGCAGGATGGTTCCCAGACCCAAGGTGGCACCAGTGCCAAGTCGGGCTGGTTTGATTACACCAAGTGGCTCCTGCAATCTGCCATCCAGAAGTGAGGCAGCTAAGTTTTGTTTGCCAGAAAAAAGGGCCGTGGTTTTTGTTGGGGGCCTGTGGCTGGGAGTGGCCGGCTGGCTCCTTAGAATCCACCATACGCAGGATGGTTCCCAGACCCAAGGTGGCACCACTGCCAAGTCGGGCTGGTTTGATAGTCCCAAGTGGCTCCTGCAAACTGCCATCCAGAAGCGGGGCAGCTGAGTTTTGTTTGCCAGGGAAATGGGCCGTTGTTTGTGTTTGGGGGCCTGTGGCTGGGAGTGTTCGGCTGGTTCCTGAATATGTACGATACGCAGGATTGTTCCCAGACCCAAGGTGGCACCAGTGCCAAGTCGGGCTGGTTTGATGGTGCAAAGTGGCTCCTGCAATCTGCCATCCAGACGCGGGGCAGCGGATTTTTGTTTCCATGAGAAATGGTCCGTGGTTTGTTTTTGGGGGTATATGGCTGGGCCTGGCCGGCTGGCTCCTTAAAAAGCTCGATATGCAGGATGGTTCCCTGACACAAGGTGGCACCAGTGCCACGTCGGGCGGTTTTCGTAGTACAAAGTGCGTCCTAAAATTTGCCATCCAGAAGAGGGGCAGTTGAGTTTTGTTTGCCAGAGAAAAGGGCCGTGGTTTGTTTTTGGGGGCATATGGCTGAGAGTGGCTGGGTGGCCCCTGAAAATCCACGATACACAGGATGGTTCCCAGATCCAAGGTGGCACCTGTGCCAAGTCGGGCTGATTTGATAGTACTAAGTAGCTCCTGCAATCTGCCATCCAGAAGCGGGGCAGCTTACTTTTGTTTGCCAGGGAAACGGGCCGAGGTTTGTGTTTGGGGGCCTATGGCTGAGAGTGACCGGCTGGCTCCTGAAAAGCTACAATAGGCAGGATGGTGACCAGACCCATGGTGGCACCAGTGCCAAGTTGGGCTGGTTTGATAGTACCAAGTGGTTCCTGCAATCTGCCATCCAGAAGCAGGGCAGCTGAGTTTTGTTTGCCAGAGAAAAGGGCCTTGGTTTGTGTTTGGGGGCATATGGCTGGGTGTGGCCAGCTGGCTCCTTAAAATGCACGATATGCAACATGGCTCCCAGACCCAAGGTGGCACCAGTGCCAAGTTGGGCTGGTTTGATAGTACCAAGTGGCTCCTGCAATCTTCCATGATCACGTGGAGAAATACTTTCTGGTTTCAGCCTCATGCTCTTTCTTCTCTCCCTCAACTTCTCTATCACCTCTCATCTGGTTCACATGCGCTGTCTTCAAGGTCCACAGGCTACTTTTCACAGAATCTTCTGGCCTGATGAAGTAAGAATGATGAATAGAACAGAGCTGGGATCTATTTTCCAGTTTGGATAAAATGCATTCTGCACACAAATCCAAGGAGAACGTGCTGCCCCGATGCCCAGAAAATCTTTCACTCCTGCTAGTGTTCTACGTCAACCGCAACTTAGTCTGAAAGAAAAGCTTTTTCTCTGAGAGCATCTGAGAGGTTTGCATGAAGCACTGATATCTGACATATGCAATTTTGAATAGGAGAGGAAAAAGAAAATGGCAAGGAGTTTTTAATTTTAGTGGTTTCAATTTTAATTTCCGTGCACTTTTTCAAAACTTGTCAGCTCAAATGCCCATCAACATCTTTTAGTCATCTGTAAGTCAGTATTCATATAAAATGTGCTTCAAATCCAAAGAATTTCAAATTTGCACTCCAAGCTTCTATGCCTAGATTTATGATTTCCTACACATATTAGATGAAAGGAAGGCCTTTTTTACTGTGGGAGTGCTGGAACACTGGAACAGGTTGCCCAGAGAAGTTGTGGGTGTCCCATCCCTGAAAGTATTCAAGGTCACCTTGGACGGGGCTTGGAGCAGCAACAAAGGAGAAGCTTGATGGTAGAGAAACAAAGTTGGACTATAGAAGAAACTCGGATTGAAGTATAGGATCAAGTTTTCTCTCAGCTCTTGGGGTAAATTCAAAGTTGTACAAAATGACATTTATCTGTGCTATTCACTACTGTAACAGAAAGTTTCATGAAAACTGTACAGAAGATAGTAAATTTTAAAAGAGATAAGAATTACAGCATAAAATCCATGGGATAGGTTACAACATGAGACACTCTCTAAGAGAAAATCTCTTTGTTTCAGCACTTCATCGGGGTAAGATTTCATGAAGTGCCAAAGAAGGCGGCAAAATATCATTCGGGACATTATTTACTGGAATTCAGCCTGGCCATTAGTAGGAACTGCCTTTGAACATATCATGTAGATATACCACACACACTTTCCCTTCACTGAAAAATTACTGTTTACAACAAATAAGCAATTGACGATCAAAATTGATTGAAAGCATCTTAAACATGTCAAGTATTTCATTGTAGATGATCTGTGATCCAAATGCTTCTTCCACCTTCGAGAGGGACAGAAGAATTCTTCCATATCATGATGGTTTAAAATTGTATCAACCAATGTTTTCTGCTGAAAAGATATCATCTATTTTTTTCTATTTTTGGAAGAAAATATTCCTAGACATACAACAGGTGAGAACTAAGTAATTTTAAAGAAACAAATGAAATGAAAATATTCTGTAAATAGAATGAAATGAAAAGCTGTGTTTTAAATAGGAGCTAAATATTAAACAGAATTTTTGTACCAGGCATTTGAATTACTGCACCAGCTCTTTTGCCCATCAAGAGAGGCATTTAGCATTTCAGTCTTTTCCAAGGTGTTCATGATCTGCTATGCTGATCTCTGTGTGTGCCTAGGTGTGTGTGGAGGGGGGGGCATATGAAGGGGAGTGTGTATGTTTGCTTTACAATTGTTGTGGCAGATTCATGCCTCAGCTCCACATTTTGTTTTAAAAAGGTCACACCGAGTGGATATGAAGTTTACTATCAACAAGAGATCGATTCCCAAATCATCCATTTGACTCTCCCTTATAAATCATGTGCTTTGTTGCATATTTTATCAAATATACTTTCAAGCCAGATGGAGGAAGGAGGATGTGGGAATCCCTCCACCATCTTGCAACTTTTATGTAAGTAGGTTTTCAAGAAAATCATCATTTCTCTTTTAAATATGTCTGGAACAGGCATGATGGTAGTGTCAACCTGTTGGAGTTTTTGTTGCTGGAAGAAGTTGTACAAAAGGATTGGTTTTTACATTGACCAGTTACTGAATCAAGCGCAGGAATACATTGGAAATTTAGCTGGGGGTTCCTTTTCCCAGCAGACTACTTCTAGAACGAGCTTGTACACTGAAGCTGACTCTTTTGCTCTCTTTTTGTTTCTTTCCTATTTTCTTGGCTTCTTTGCCACTATCTAGACAATTTTGGAACTTTGTTCCCAACTAAAATGGTTTCAATAGTCTGATTGTGATCATACATTTTTACAAGGAATTTTTAAAATCTTTCCTCGAGTCCAGAAAGTCAAGGACTTAGATCTTTTTCTTCCCTTATCAATATTGCCATGAAATTGATAAATAAAGACCAACTCTTTATTTTTGTTTTTAACCCACGTAGATAATTCCCATCCATTAATCCATTTTGTGGACCAATAGCTGCCATTCTGATGGAAGCTGTCACTTCTTAACAATAGGCATTCTGTGACTATGTTGACTGCACTTTGGGTGAAGATCCTAACTGGTCTTAGATATACATAGGGAGAAATTTGCTCAGCCAGTGTCAGTCTTAAGCATGCGTATCAGAAGATCTTTCTAGAGCTGGGAATTTTCCCATGAAAGGGATTCAGTTAGGGAAGAGACACTTGTGCCAGAGTTTTACATTCTTCTTGAACACTGCTTAAGGAACTTAGATGCCATGTCCATTTGGATCTCTGTCTGCACAGAACTTTGTCATGCCAGCGCTTTGAAATGCATCTTGAAGAGAATTCACTAGCACAGAATGAAAGAGAGTGGAAGGGGTTGGTGGGGCTAACCAGGCCCAACCCCCCTGCCTAAACCAGGATACCTAGAGCCTCTTGCCCAGGATTCTATCTGGGTGTACTTTTAATGTCTTCAAAGATCCAGGCTCCACAATCTTTCTGGGCAGTCTGTGCCGTGGTTCAGTCACCCTGACAGTAAAGAAACATTTACTGATGTTCAAAGGCAATCTCCTGTATTTCAGTGTGTGCCCACTGCCTCTTGTCTTTTCCCTCAGCATCACTGAAAAGACACTGATTCCCTCCCCTTTGCACTATTGCTTCCATATGTATGTGTGATGCCATGTAGAGGTATGTCAAAAACCTCCCTGAAGCCCAGGCAGATAATATTCCCTTCATCTACCAGTCAAGTTGATTCATCAGAGGAGTTTAAAGTGATGTTCAGCATGAAATTCCCCTGAAAAATCATGCTAACTACATTATTTGGTCATCTGTCATGTGCCTGGCAAGGATTTCCAGGAAGAGCTGCTTCATCAACTTCCTGGGGATAAAAAAGAGGCTGGCTGGTTTGTACTATGGCGAGTCCTCTTAATTGCCTTTTTTGAAGATGGGTGTCATTTGCTAACATCCACTCTTTAGCCTCTGTTGCCGTCTACATCTTAGCAAAACGCTTTTCCACTATGTCTGGCTAGGAAAAACTGTGCCAGCACAGAAAACATCTCCCATCTTGTTCTAGAAGTTGCACGGATGTCTGCCAAGTGTTTGGCAGGAAGAAAAGAAAAGTTGTCCAAAACAGCTTCCAATCGAATGTTCCTGTGATTGGAAAAGTCAGGAGAGTGCAAAGGTACTGTTTTCTATCAGTTGGCAAGGTGCGCACACAATCCCAGTGTTGTACAGCTTGCTTCTTCACCTTCCCGAAGCTGCCGCTCTCGCCGGCTGCCGGAGCCCAAGAAGCGGCTTCTTCGCGCAAAGACGATTGTGCCGCTCACAGGGCTCTCCTTAGCGCGGCTTCTGCCGAAAGACGCCCGGCAGCGGCTCTTACCTCCGGAGAGCATCCTACCTTCGTCTTTAGCTCCTCTTCTCATCTACACCTCGGCAAAACGCTTTTCCACTATGTCTGGCTAGGAAAAACTGTGCCAGCACAGAAAACATCTCCCATCGTGTTCTAGAAGTTGCACGGATGTCTGCCAAGTGTTTGGCAGGAAGAAAAGAAAAGTTGTCCAAAACAGCTTCCAATCGAATGTTCCTGTGATTGGAAAAGTCAGGAGAGTGCAAAGGTACTGTTTTCTATCAGTTGGCAAGGTGCGCACACAATCCCAGTGTTGTACAGCTTGCTTCTTCACCTTCCCGAAGCTGCCGCTCTCGCCGGCTGCCGGAGCCCAAGAAGCGGCTTCTTCGCGCAAAGACGATTGTGCCGCTCACAGTGCTCTCCTTAGCGCGGCTTCTGCCGAAAGACGCCCGGCAGCGGCTCTTACCTCCGGAGAGCATCCTACCTTCGTCTTTCGCGTCTTTTGTAGTCTACATCTTAGCAAAACGCTTTTCCACTATGTCTGGCTAGGAAAAACTGTGCCAGCACAGAAAACATCTCCCATCGTGTTCTAGAAGTTGCACGGATGTCTGCCAAGTGTTTGGCAGGAAGAAAAGAAAAGTTGTCCAAAACAGCTTCCAATCGAATGTTCATGTGATTGGAAAAGTCAGGAGAGTGCAAAGGTACTGTTTTCTATCAGTTGGCAAGGTGCGCACACAATCCCAGTGTTGTACAGCTTGCTTCTTCACCTTCCCGAAGCTGCCGCTCTCGCCGGCTGCCGGAGCCCAAGAAGCGGCTTCTTCGCGCAAAGACGATTGTGCCGCTCACAGTGCTCTCCTTAGCGCGGCTTCTGCCGAAAGACGCCCGGCAGCGGCTCTTACCTCCGGAGAGCATCCTACCTTCGTCTTTCGCGTCTTTTGTAGTCTACATCTTAGCAAAACGCTTTTCCACTATGTCTGGCTAGGAAAAACTGTGCCAGCACAGAAAACATCTCCCATCGTGTTCTAGAAGTTGCACGGATGTCTGCCAAGTGTTTGGCAGGAAGAAAAGAAAAGTTGTCCAAAACAGCTTCCAATCGAATGTTCCTGTGATTGGAAAAGTCAGGAGAGTGCAAAGGTACTGTTTTCTATCAGTTGGCAAGGTGCGCACACAATCCCAGTGTTGTACAGCTTGCTTCTTCACCTTCCCGAAGCTGCCGCTCTCGCCGGCTGCCGGAGCCCAAGAAGCGGCTTCTTCGCGCAAAGACGATTGTGCCGCTCACAGTGCTCTCCTTAGCGCGGCTTCTGCCGAAAGACGCCCGGCAGCGGCTCTTACCTCCGGAGAGCATCCTACCTTCGTCTTTCGCGTCTTTTGTAGTCTACATCTTAGCAAAACGCTTTTCCACTATGTCTGGCTAGGAAAAACTGTGCCAGCACAGAAAACATCTCCCATCGTGTTCTAGAAGTTGCACGGATGTCTGCCAAGTGTTTGGCAGGAAGAAAAGAAAAGTTGTCCAAAACAGCTTCCAATCGAATGTTCCTGTGATTGGAAAAGTCAGGAGAGTGCAAAGGTACTGTTTTCTATCAGTTGGCAAGGTGCGCACACAATCCCAGTGTTGTACAGCTTGCTTCTTCACCTTCCCGAAGCTGCCGCTCTCGCCGGCTGCCGGAGCCCAAGAAGCGGCTTCTTCGCGCAAAGACGATTGTGCCGCTCACAGTGCTCTCCTTAGCGCGGCTTCTGCCGAAAGACGCCCGGCAGCGGCTCTTACCTCCGGAGAGCATCCTACCTTCGTCTTTCGCGTCTTTTGTAGTCTACATCTTAGCAAAACGCTTTTCCACTATGTCTGGCTAGGAAAAACTGTGCCAGCACAGAAAACATCTCCCATCGTGTTCTAGAAGTTGCACGGATGTCTGCCAAGTGTTTGGCAGGAAGAAAAGAAAAGTTGTCCAAAACAGCTTCCAATCGAATGTTCCTGTGATTGGAAAAGTCAGGAGAGTGCAAAGGTACTGTTTTCTATCAGTTGGCAAGGTGCGCACACAATCCCAGTGTTGTACAGCTTGCTTCTTCACCTTCCCGAAGCTGCCGCTCTCGCCGGCTGCCGGAGCCCAAGAAGCGGCTTCTTCGCGCAAAGACGATTGTGCCGCTCACAGGGCTCTCCTTAGCGCGGCTTCTGCCGAAAGACGCCCGGCAGCGGCTCTTACCTCCGGAGAGCATCCTACCTTCGTCTTTCGCGTCTTTTGTAGTCTACACCTCGGCAAAACGCTTTTCCACTATGTCTGGCTAGGAAAAACTGTGCCAGCACAGAAAACATCTCCCATCGTGTTCTAGAAGTTGCACGGATGTCTGCCAAGTGTTTGGCAGGAAGAAAAGAAAAGTTGTTCAAAACGGCTTCCAATCGAATGTTCATGTGATTGGAAAAGTCAGGAGAGTGCAAAGGTACTGTTTTCTATCAGTTGGCAAGGTGCGCACACAATCCCAGTGTTGTGGAAAAGCTTGCTTCTTCACCTTCCCGAAGCTGCCACTCTCAGGAGGTAAGAGCCGCTGCCGGGCGTCTTTCGGCAGAAGCCGCGCTAAGGGGAGCCCTGTGAGCGGCACAATCGTCTTTGCGCGAAGAAGCCGCTTCTTGGGCTCCGGCAGCCGGCGAGAGCGGCAGCTTCGGGAAGGTGAAGAAGCAAGCTGTACAACACTGGGATTGTGTGCGCACCTTGCCAACTGATAGAAAACAGTACCTTTGCACTCTCCTGACTTTTCCAATCACAGGAACATTCGATTGGAAGCTGTTTTGGACAACTTTTCTTTTCTTCCTGCCAAACACTTGGCAGACATCCGTGCAACTTCTAGAACACGATGGGAGATGTTTTCTGTGCTGGCACAGTTTTTCCTAGCCAGACATAGTGGAAAAGCTTTTTGCCGAGGTGTAGACTACAAAAGACGCGAAAGACGAAGGTAGGATGCTCTCCGGAGGTAAGAGCCGCTGCCGGGCGTCTTTCGGCAGAAGCCGCGCTAAGGAGGGCACTGTGAGCGGCACAATCGTCTTTGCGCGAAGAAGCCGCTTCTTGGGCTCCGGCAGCCGGCGAGAGCGGCAGCTTCGGGAAGGTGAAGAAGCAAGCTGTACAACACTGGGATTGTGTGCGCACCTTGCCAACTGATAGAAAACAGTACCTTTGCACTCTCCTGACTTTTCCAATCACAGGAACATTCGATTGGAAGCTGTTTTGGACAACTTTTCTTTTCTTCCTGCCAAACACTTGGCAGACATCCGTGCAACTTCTAGAACACGATGGGAGATGTTTTCTGTGCTGGCACAGTTTTTCCTAGCCAGACATAGTGGAAAAGCGTTTTGCTAAGATGTAGACTACAAAAGACGCGAAAGACGAAGGTAGGATGCTCTCCGGAGGTAAGAGCCGCTGCCGGGCGTCTTTCGGCAGAAGCCGCGCTAAGGAGAGCACTGTGAGCGGCACAATCGTCTTTGCGCGAAGAAGCCGCTTCTTGGGCTCCGGCAGCCGGCGAGAGCGGCAGCTTCGGGAAGGTGAAGAAGCAAGCTGTACAACACTGGGATTGTGTGCGCACCTTGCCAACTGATAGAAAACAGTACCTTTGCACTCTCCTGACTTTTCCAATCACAGGAACATTCGATTGGAAGCTGTTTTGGACAACTTTTCTTTTCTTCCTGCCAAACACTTGGCAGACATCCGTGCAACTTCTAGAACACGATGGGAGATGTTTTCTGTGCTGGCACAGTTTTTCCTAGCCAGACATAGTGGAAAAGCGTTTTGCTAAGATGTAGACTACAAAAGACGCGAAAGACGAAGGTAGGATGCTCTCCGGAGGTAAGAGCCGCTGCCGGGCGTCTTTCGGCAGAAGCCGCGCTAAGGAGAGCACTGTGAGCGGCACAATCGTCTTTGCGCGAAGAAGCCGCTTCTTCGGTTCCGGGAGCCGGCGAGAGCGGCAGCTTCGGGAAGGTGAAGAAGCAAGCTGTACAACACTGGGATTGTGTGCGCACCTTGCCAACTGATAGAAAACAGTACCTTTGCACTCTCCTGACTTTTCCAATCACAGGAACATTCGATTGGAAGCTGTTTTGGACAACTTTTCTTTTCTTCCTGCCAAACACTTGGCAGACATCCGTGCAACTTCTAGAACACGATGGGAGATGTTTTCTGTGCTGGCACAGTTTTTCCTAGCCAGACATAGTGGAAAAGCTTTTTGCCGAGGTGTAGACTACATAAGACGCGAAAGACGAAGGTAGGATGCTCTCCGGAGGTAAGAGCCGCTGCCGGGCGTCTTTCGGCAGAAGCCGCGCTAAGGAGAGCCCTGTGAGCGGCACAATCGTCTTTGCGCGAAGAAGCCGCTTCTTGGGCTCCGGCAGCCGGCGAGAGCGGCAGCTTCGGGAAGGTGAAGAAGCAAGCTGTACAACACTGGGATTGTGTGCGCACCTTGCCAACTGATAGAAAACAGTACCTTTGCACTCTCCTGACTTTTCCAATCACAGGAACATTCGATTGGAAGCTGTTTTGGACAACTTTTCTTTTCTTCCTGCCAAACACTTGGCAGACATCCGTGCAACTTCTAGAACACGATGGGAGATGTTTTCTGTGCTGGCACAGTTTTTCCTAGCCAGACATAGTGGAAAAGCGTTTTGCTAAGATGTAGACTACAAAAGACGCGAAAGACGAAGGTAGGATGCTCTCCGGAGGTAAGAGCCGCTGCCGGGCGTCTTTCGGCAGAAGCCGCGCTAAGGAGAGCACTGTGAGCGGCACAATCGTCTTTGCGCGAAGAAGCCGCTTCTTGGGCTCCGGCAGCCGGCGAGAGCGGCAGCTTCGGGAAGGTGAAGAAGCAAGCTGTACAACACTGGGATTGTGTGCGCACCTTGCCAACTGATAGAAAACAGTACCTTTGCACTCTCCTGACTTTTCCAATCACAGGAACATTCGATTGGAAGCTGTTTTGGACAACTTTTCTTTTCTTCCTGCCAAACACTTGGCAGACATCCGTGCAACTTCTAGAACACGATGGGAGATGTTTTCTGTGCTGGCACAGTTTTTCCTAGCCAGACATAGTGGAGAAGCGTTTTGCTAAGATGTAGACTACAAAAGACGCGAAAGACGAAGGTAGGATGCTCTCCGGAGGTAAGAGCCGCTGCCGGGCGTCTTTCGGCAGAAGCCGCGCTAAGGAGAGCACTGTGAGCGGCACAATCGTCTTTGCGCGAAGAAGCCGCTTCTTCGGTTCCGGGAGCCGGCGAGAGCGGCAGCTTCGGGAAGGTGAAGAAGCAAGCTGTACAACACTGGGATTGTGTGCGCACCTTGCCAACTGATAGAAAACAGTACCTTTGCACTCTCCTGACTTTTCCAATCACAGGAACATTCGATTGGAAGCTGTTTTGGACAACTTTTCTTTTCTTCCTGCCAAACACTTGGCAGACATCCGTGCAACTTCTAGAACACGATGGGAGATGTTTTCTGTGCTGGCACAGTTTTTCCTAGCCAGACATAGTGGAGAAGCGTTTTGCTAAGATGTAGACTACAAAAGACGCGAAAGACGAAGGTAGGATGCTCTCCGGAGGTAAGAGCCGCTGCCGGGCGTCTTTCGGCAGAAGCCGCGCTAAGGAGAGCACTGTGAGCGGCACAATCGTCTTTGCGCGAAGAAGCCGCTTCTTCGGTTCCGGGAGCCGGCGAGAGCGGCAGCTTCGGGAAGGTGAAGAAGCAAGCTGTACAACACTGGGATTGTGTGCGCACCTTGCCAACTGATAGAAAACAGTACCTTTGCACTCTCCTGACTTTTCCAATCACAGGAACATTCGATTGGAAGCTGTTTTGGACAACTTTTCTTTTCTTCCTGCCAAACACTTGGCAGACATCCGTGCAACTTCTAGAACACGATGGGAGATGTTTTCTGTGCTGGCACAGTTTTTCCTAGCCAGACATAGTGGAAAAGCTTTTTGCCGAGGTGTAGATGAGAAGAGGAGCTAAAGACGAAGGTAGGATGCTCTCCGGAGGTAAGAGCCGCTGCCGGGCGTCTTTCGGCAGAAGCCGCGCTAAGGAGAGCACTGTGAGCGGCACAATCGTCTTTGCGCGAAGAAGCCGCTTCTTGGGCTCCGGCAGCCGGCGAGAGCGGCAGCTTCGGGAAGGTGAAGAAGCAAGCTGTACAACACTGGGATTGTGTGCGCACCTTGCCAACTGATAGAAAACAGTACCTTTGCACTCTCCTGACTTTTCCAATCACAGGAACATTCGATTGGAAGCTGTTTTGGACAACTTTTCTTTTCTTCCTGCCAAACACTTGGCAGACATCCGTGCAACTTCTAGAACACGATGGGAGATGTTTTCTGTGCTGGCACAGTTTTTCCTAGCCAGACATAGTGGAAAAGCTTTTTGCCGAGGTGTAGATGAGAAGAGGAGCTAAAGAGTGGATGTTAGCAAATGACACCCATCTTCAAAAAAGGCAATTAAGAGGACTCGCCATAGTACAAACCAGCCAGCCTCTTTTTTATCCCCAGGAAGTTGATGAAGCAGCTCTTCCTGGAAATCCTTGCCAGGCACATGACAGATGACCAAATAATGTAGTTAGCATGATTTTTCAGGGGAATTTCATGCTGAACCTCACTTTAAACTCCTCTGATGAATCAACTTGACTGGTAGATGAAGGGAATATTATCTGCCTGGGCTTCAGGGAGGTTTTTGACATACCTCTACATGGCATCACACATACATATGGAAGCAATAGTGCAAAGGGGAGGGAATCAGTGTCTTTTCAGTGATGCTGAGGGAAAAGACAAGAGGCAGTGGGCACACACTGAAATACAGGAGATTGCCTTTGAACATCAGTAAATGTTTCTTTACTGTCAGGGTGACTGAACCACGGCACAGACTGCCCAGAAAGATTGTGGAGCCTGGATCTTCGAAGACATTAAAAGTACACCCAGATAGAATCCTGGGCAAGAGGCTCTAGGTATCCTGGTTTAGGCAGGGGGGTTGGGCCTGGTTAGCCCCACCAACCCCTTCCACTCTCTTTCATTCTGTGCTAGTGAATTCTCTTCAAGATGCATTTCAAAGCGCTGGCATGACAAAGTTCTGTGCAGACAGAGATCCAAATGGACATGGCATCTAAGTTCCTTAAGCAGTGTTCAAGAAGAATGTAAAACTCTGGCACAAGTGTCTCTTCCCTAACTGAATCCCTTTCATGGGAAAATTCCCAGCTCTAGAAAGATCTTCTGATACGCATGCTTAAGACTGACACTGGCTGAGCAAATTTCTCCCTATGTATATCTAAGACCAGTTAGGATCTTCACCCAAAGTGCAGTCAACATAGTCACAGAATGCCTATTGTTAAGAAGTGACAGCTTCCATCAGAATGGCAGCTATTGGTCCACAAAATGGATTAATGGATGGGAATTATCTACGTGGGTTAAAAACAAAAATAAAGAGTTGGTCTTTATTTATCAATTTCATGGCAATATTGATAAGGGAAGAAAAAGATCTAAGTCCTTGACTTTCTGGACTCGAGGAAAGATTTTAAAAATTCCTTGTAAAAATGTATGATCACAATCAGACTATTGAAACCATTTTAGTTGGGAACAAAGTTCCAAAATTGTCTAGATAGTGGCAAAGAAGCCAAGAAAATAGGAAAGAAACAAAAAGAGAGCAAAAGAGTCAGCTTCAGTGTACAAGCTCGTTCTAGAAGTAGTCTGCTGGGAAAAGGAACCCCCAGCTAAATTTCCAATGTATTCCTGCGCTTGATTCAGTAACTGGTCAATGTAAAAACCAATCCTTTTGTACAACTTCTTCCAGCAACAAAAACTCCAACAGGTTGACACTACCATCATGCCTGTTCCAGACATATTTAAAAGAGAAATGATGATTTTCTTGAAAACCTACTTACATAAAAGTTGCAAGATGGTGGAGGGATTCCCACATCCTCCTTCCTCCATCTGGCTTGAAAGTATATTTGATAAAATATGCAACAAAGCACATGATTTATAAGGGAGAGTCAAATGGATGATTTGGGAATCGATCTCTTGTTGATAGTAAACTTCATATCCACTCGGTGTGACCTTTTTAAAACAAAATGTGGAGCTGAGGCATGAATCTGCCACAACAATTGTAAAGCAAACATACACACTCCCCTTCATATGCCCCCCCCTCCACACACACCTAGGCACACACAGAGATCAGCATAGCAGATCATGAACACCTTGGAAAAGACTGAAATGCTAAATGCCTCTCTTGATGGGCAAAAGAGCTGGTGCAGTAATTCAAATGCCTGGTACAAAAATTCTGTTTAATATTTAGCTCCTATTTAAAACACAGCTTTTCATTTCATTCTATTTACAGAATATTTTCATTTCATTTGTTTCTTTAAAATTACTTAGTTCTCACCTGTTGTATGTCTAGGAATATTTTCTTCCAAAAATAGAAAAAAATAGATGATATCTTTTCAGCAGAAAACATTGGTTGATACAATTTTAAACCATCATGATATGGAAGAATTCTTCTGTCCCTCTCGAAGGTGGAAGAAGCATTTGGATCACAGATCATCTACAATGAAATACTTGACATGTTTAAGATGCTTTCAATCAATTTTGATCGTCAATTGCTTATTTGTTGTAAACAGTAATTTTTCAGTGAAGGGAAAGTGTGTGTGGTATATCTACATGATATGTTCAAAGGCAGTTCCTACTAATGGCCAGGCTGAATTCCAGTAAATAATGTCCCGAATGATATTTTGCCGCCTTCTTTGGCACTTCATGAAATCTTACCCCGATGAAGTGCTGAAACAAAGAGATTTTCTCTTAGAGAGTGTCTCATGTTGTAACCTATCCCATGGATTTTATGCTGTAATTCTTATCTCTTTTAAAATTTACTATCTTCTGTACAGTTTTCATGAAACTTTCTGTTACAGTAGTGAATAGCACAGATAAATGTCATTTTGTACAACTTTGAATTTACCCCAAGAGCTGAGAGAAAACTTGATCCTATACTTCAATCCGAGTTTCTTCTATAGTCCGACTTTGTTTCTCTACCATCAAGCTTCTCCTTTGTTGCTGCTCCAAGCCCCGTCCAAGGTGACCTTGAATACTTTCAGGGATGGGACACCCACAACTTCTCTGGGCAACCTGTTCCAGTGTTCCAGCACTCCCACAGTAAAAAAGGCCTTCCTTTCATCTAATATGTGTAGGAAATCATAAATCTAGGCATAGAAGCTTGGAGTGCAAATTTGAAATTCTTTGGATTTGAAGCACATTTTATATGAATACTGACTTACAGATGACTAAAAGATGTTGATGGGCATTTGAGCTGACAAGTTTTGAAAAAGTGCACGGAAATTAAAATTGAAACCACTAAAATTAAAAACTCCTTGCCATTTTCTTTTTCCTCTCCTATTCAAAATTGCATATGTCAGATATCAGTGCTTCATGCAAACCTCTCAGATGCTCTCAGAGAAAAAGCTTTTCTTTCAGACTAAGTTGCGGTTGACGTAGAACACTAGCAGGAGTGAAAGATTTTCTGGGCATCGGGGCAGCACGTTCTCCTTGGATTTGTGTGCAGAATGCATTTTATCCAAACTGGAAAATAGATCCCAGCTCTGTTCTATTCATCATTCTTACTTCATCAGGCCAGAAGATTCTGTGAAAAGTAGCCTGTGGACCTTGAAGACAGCGCATGTGAACCAGATGAGAGGTGATAGAGAAGTTGAGGGAGAGAAGAAAGAGCATATGGCTGATACCAGAAAGTATTTCTCCACGTGATCATGGAAGATTGCAGGAGCCACTTGGTACTATCAAACCAGCCCGACTTGGCACTGGTGCCACTATGGGTCTGGGAGCCATGTTGCATATCGTGCATTTTAAGGAGCCAGCTGGCCACACACAGCCATATGCCCCCAAACACAAACCAAGCCCTTTTCTCTGGCAAACAAAACTCAGCTGCCCTGCTTCTGGATGGCAGATTGCAGGAGCCACTTGGTACTATCAAACCAGCCCAACTTGGCACTGGTGCCACCTTGGCTCTGGGAACCATCCTGCCTATTGTAGCTTTTCAGGAGCCAGCCGGTCACTCCCAGCCATAGGCCCCCAAACAGAAACCTCGGCCCGTTTCCCTGGCAAACAAAAGTAAGCTGCCCCGCTTCTGGATGGCAGATTGCAGGAGCTACTTAGTACTATCAAATCAGCCCGACTTGGCACAGGTGCCACCTTGGATCTGGGAACCATCCTGTGTATCGTGGATTTTCAGGGGCCAGCCGGCCACTCTCAGCCATATGCCCCCAAACACAAACCACGGACCTTTTCTCTGGCAAACAAAAATCAGCTGCCCCACTTCTGGATGGCAGATTGCAGGAGCCACTTGGGACTATCACACCAGCACAACATGGCACTGCTGCCACCTTGGATCTGGGAACAATCCTGCGTATCGTACATATTCAGGAACCAGCCGAACACTGCCAGCCACAGGCCCCCAAACACAAACAACGGCCCATTTCCCTGGCAAACAAAACTCAGCTGCCCCGCTTCTGGATGGCAGTTTGCAGGAGCCACTTGGGACTATCAAAGCAGCCCGACTTGGTAATGGTACCATCTTGGATCTGGGAACCATTCGGCGTATCGTGGATTTTCAGGGGCCAGCCGGTCATTCCCAGCCATATGCTCCCAAACACAAACCTCGGCCCTTTTCTCTGGCAAACAAAACTCAACTGCCCCTCTTCTGGATGGCAAATTGCAGGACGCACTTGGTACTACAAAAAGAGCCCGACTTGGCAGTGGTGCCACCTTGGCTCTGGGAACCATCCTGCGTATCGAGCATTTTAAGGAGCCAGCCGGCAATTCCCAGCCGTATGCCCCAAAAAGAAACCACGGACCTTTTCTCTGGCAAAAAAAACTCAGCTGTCCCGCTTCTGGATGGCAGATTGCAGGAGTCACTTTGAACCATACAACCAGCCTTACTTGGCACTGGTGCCACCTTGGATCTGGGAACCATCCTGCCTATCGTTGATTTTCAGGGGCCAGCCTACCACTCTCGGCCATAGGCCCCCAAACACAAACCACAGCCCTTTTCTCTAGCAAACAAAATTTAGCTGCCCCGCTTCTGGATGGCAAATTGCAGGAGCCACTGGGTACTACAAAAACAGCCCGACTTGGCACAGGTGCCACCTTGCGTCTGGTTACCATGCGGCGTATCGTGCATTTTAAGGAGCCAGGTGGCCACTCCCAGCCATATGCCCCCAAACACAACCCACGGCCCTTTTCTCTGGCAAACAAAACTCAGCTGCCCCGCTTCTGGATGGCAGAGTGCAGGAGACACTTGGTACTATCAAACCAGCCCGACTTGGCACTGGTGCCACCTTTGGTCTGGGAACCATCCTGCGTATTGTGGATTGTCAGGAGACAGCCGACCACTCTCGGCCACAGACCCCAATCAAAAACAAAGGTCCGTTTCCCTGGCAAAAAAAACTCAGCTGCCCCGCTTCTGGATGGGAGATTGCAGGAGGCACTTGACACTGTCAAAAGAGCCCCACTTTGTACTGGTGCCACCTTGGGTCTGGGAACCATGCTGCGTATCGTGGATTTTCAGGAGCCAGCCGGCCACTGCCAGCCACAGGCCCCCAAACAAAAACCACAGCCTTTTTCTCTGGCAAACAAAACTCAGCTGCCCTGCTTCTGGATGGCAGATTGCAGGAGCCACTTGGTACTATCAAACCAGCCCGACTTGGCACTGGTGCCACCTTGGGTCTGGGAACCATCCTGCCTATCGTGGATTTTAAGGAGCCAGCCGGCTACTCCCAGCCACAGGCCCCCAACAAAAACCACGGCCCTTTTTTCTCGCAAACAAAACTTAGCTGCCTCACTTCTGGATGGCAGATTGCAGGAGTCACTTGGTGTAATCAAACCAGCCCGACTTGGCACTGGTGCCACCTTGGGTCTGGGAACCATCCTGCGTATCGTGGATTCTAAGGAGCCAGCCGGCCACTCCCAGCCACAGGCCCCCAAACAAAATCAACGGCGCTGTTCCCTGGAAAACAAAACACGCCTGCCAACTTTTTGATGGAGTTTGCAGGAGCCACTTGGTACTATCAAACCAGCCCAACTTGGCACTGGTGCCACCATGGGTCTGGTAAACATCCTGCGTATCGTGGATTCTTAGGAGCCAGCCGGCCACTCCTAGCCACAGGCCCCCAAACAAAAACCTAGGCCTATTTCTCTGGCAAACAAAAGTAAGCTGCCCCGCTTCTGGATGGCAGATTGCAGGAGACACTTGGGACTATCAAACCAGCCCAACTTGGCACTGGTGCCACCTTGGATCTGGGAACCATGCTGTGTATCGTGGATTTTCAGGGGCCAGCCGGCCACTCTCAGCCATATGCCCCCAAACAGAAACCTCGGCCCGTTTCTCTGGCAAACAAAACTCAACTGCCCCTCTTCTGGATGGCAAATTGCAAGATGAACTTGATACTAAAACCGCAGGCCGACTTGGTAGTGGTGACACCTTGGGCCTGGGAACCATCATGCGTATCGAGCATTTTAAGGAGCCAGCCGGCCACTCCCAGCAATATGCCCCCAAAAACAATCCACGGAATTTTTCTCTGGCAAACAAAAGTAAGCTGCCCCGCTTCTGGATGGCAGATTGCAGGAACCACTTGGTAGTATCAAACCAGCCCGACTTGGCACTGGTGCCACCTTGGGTCTGGGAACCATCCTGCGTATCGTGGATTCTAAGGAGCCAGCCGTCCACTCCCAGCCACAGGCCCCCAAATACAAACAACGGCGCTTTTCCCTGGAAAACAAAACTCGCCTGCCAACTTTTTGATGGCAGATTGCAGGAGCAACTTGGTACTATCAAACCAGCCCAACTTGGCACTGGTGCCACCATGGGTCTGGTCACCATCCTGCCTATTGTAGCTTTCCAGGAGCCAGCCGGTCACTCCCAGCCATAGGCCCCCAAACACAAACCTCGGCCCGTTTCCCTGGCAAACAAAAGTAAGCTGCCCCGCTTCTGGATGGCAGATTGCAGGAGCCACTTGGTACTATCAAACCAGCCCACCTTGGAACTGGTGCCACCTTGGGTCTGGGAACCATGCTGCGTATCGCAGATTCTAAGGCGCCAGTCGGCCACTCCCAGCCACAAGACCCCAAACACAAACAACGGCGCTTTTCTCTGGCAAACAAAACTCAACTGCCCCTCTTCTGGATGGCAAATTGCAGGACGCACTTGGTACTATCAAACCAGCATGACTTGGCACGGGTGCCACCTTGGGTCTGGGAACCATCCTGCGTATTGTGGATTGTCAGGAGCCAGCTGGACACTCTCGGCCACAGACCCCAATCAAAAACAACGGCCCGTTTCACAGGCAAACAAAACTCAGCTGCCCCGCTTCTGGATGGGAGATTGCAGGACGCACTTGGTACTATAAAACAAGCCCCACTTGGCACTGGTGCCACCTTGGGTCTGGGAACCATGCTGCGTATCATGGATTTTCAGGAGCCAGCCGGCCACTCCCAGCCATAGGCCCCCAAACAAAAACCACAGCCTTTTTCTCTGGCAAACAAAATTCAGCTGCCCCGCTTCTGGATGGCAGATTGCAGGAGCCACTTGGGACTATCACACCAGCACAACATGGCACTGCTGCCACCTTGGATCTGGGAACCATCCTTCCTATCGTGGATTTTCAGGGGCCAGCCGGTCACTCTCAGCCATAGGCCCCAAACACAAACCACGGCCCTTTTCTCTGGAAAACAAAACTCAACTGCCCCTCTTCTGGATGGCAGATTGCAGGAGCCACTGGGTACTATGAAACCAGCCCTACTTGGCACTGGTGCCACCTTGGGTCTGGGAACCATGCTGCGTATCATGGATTTTCAGGAGCCAGCCGTCCACTGCCAGCCACAGGCCCCGAAACACAAACAACAGCCTTTTTCTCTGGCAAACAAAATTCAGCTGCCCCGCTTCTGGATGGCAGATTGCAGGAACCACTTGGTACTAACAAACCAGCCCGACTTGGCACTGGTGCCACCTTGGGTCTGGGAACCATCCTGCGTATCGTGGATTCTAAGGAGCCAGCTGGCCACTCCCAGCCACAGGCCCCAAAATACACACAACGGCGCTTTTCCCTGGAAAACAAAACTCGCCTGCCAACTTTTTGATGGCAGATTGCAGGAGCCACTTGGTACTATCAAACCAGCCCAACTTGGCACTGGTGCCACCATGGGTCTGGTCACCATCCTGCCTATCGTAGCTTTTCAGGAGCCAGCCGGTCACTCCCAGCCATAGGCCCCCAGAAAAAAACCTCGGTCCGTTTCCCTGGAAAACAAAAGTAAGCTGCCCCGCTTCTGGATGGCAGATTGCAGGAGCCACTTGGTGCTATCAAACCAGCCTGACTTGGCACTGGTGCCACCTTGGGTCTGGGAACCATCCTGCGTATCGTGGATTCTAAGGAGCCAGCTGGCCACTCCCAGCCACAGGCCCCAAAACACACACAACGGCGCTTTTCCCTGGAAAACAACCTCGCCTCCCAACTTTTTGATGGCAGATTGCAGGAGCCACTTGGTACTATCAAACCAGCCCAACTTGCCACTGGTGCCACCATGGGTCTGGTCACCATCCTGCCTATCGTAGCTTTTCAGGAGCCAGCCGGTCACTCCCTGCCATAGGCCCCGAGACACAAACCGCGGCCCGTTTCCCTGGCAAACAAAAGTAAGCTGCCCCGCTTCTGGATGGCAGATTGCAGGAGCCACTTGGTACTATCAAACCAGCCCGACTTGGCACTGGTGCCACCTTGGGTCTGGGAACCATCCAGCCTATCGTGGATTTTAAGGAGCCAGCCGGCTACTCCCAGCCACAGGCCCCCAACAAAAACCACGGCCCTTTTTTCTGGCAAACAAAACTTAGCTGCCTCACTTCTGGATGGCAGATTGCAGGAGCCACTTGGTGTAATCAAACCAGCCCGACTTGGCACTGGTGTCACCTTGGGTCTGGGAACCATCCTGCGTATCGTGGATTCTAAGGAGCCAGCCGGCCACTCCCAGCCACAGGCCCCCAAACAAAATCAACGGCGCTGTTCCCTGGAAAACAAAACACGCCTGCCAACTTTTTGATGGAGTTTGCAGGAGCCACTTGGTACTATCAAACCAGCCCAACTTGGCACTGGTGCCACCATGGGTCTGGTAAACATCCTGCGTATCGTGGATTCTTAGGAGCCAGCAGGCCACTCCTAGCCACAGGCCCCCAAACAAAAACCTAGGCCTATTTCTCTGGCAAACAAAAGTAAGCTGCCCCGCTTCTGGATGGCAGATTGCAGGAGACACTTGGGACTATCAAACCAGCCCAACTTGGCACTGGTGCCACCTTGGATCTGGGAACCATGTTGTGTATCGTGGATTTTCAGGGGCCAGCCGGCCACTCTCAGCCATATGTCCCCAAACAGAAACCTCGGCCCGTTTCTCTGGCAAACAAAACTCAACTGCCCCTCTTCTGGATGGCAAATTGCAGGATGAACTTGATACTAAAACCGCAGGCCGACTTGGTAGTGGTGACACCTTGGGCCTGGGAACCATCATGCGTATCGAGCATTTTAAGGAGCCAGCCGGCCACTCCCAGCAATATGCCCCCAAAAACAATCCACGGAATTTTTCTCTGGCAAACAAAAATCAGCTGCCCCGCTTCTGGATGGCAGATTGCAGGAGCCACTTTGCACCATCAAACCAGCCCGACTTGGCACTGGTGCCACCTTGCATCTGGGAACCATGCTGCCTAGGGTGGATTTTCAGGGGCCAGCGGGCCACTCTCAGCTATATGCCCCCAAACAAAACCCACGGCCCGTTTCCCTGGCAAACAAAAGTAAGCTGCCCTGCTTCTGGATGGCAGATTGCAGGAACCACTTGGTAGTATCAAACCAGCCCGACTTGGCACTGGTGCCACCTTGGGTCTGGGAACCATCCTGCGTATCGTGGATTCTAAGGAGCCAGCCGGCCACTCCCAGCCACAGGCCCCCAAACACAAACAACGGCGCTTTTCCCTGGAAAACAAAACTCGCCTGCCAACTTTTTGATGGCAGATTGCAGGAGCAACTTGGTACTATCAAACCAGCCCAACTTGGCACTGGTGCCACCATGGGTCTGGTAAGCATCCTGCCTATTGTAGCTTTCCAGGAGCCAGCCGGTCACTCCCAGCCATAGGCCCCCAAACACAAACCTCGGCCCGTTTCCCTGGCAAACAAAAGTAAGCTGCCCCGCTTCTGGATGGCAGATTGCAGGAGCCACTTGGTAGTATCAAACCAGCCCAACTTGGCACTGGTGCCACCTTGGGTCTGGGAACCATGCTGCGTATCGCAGATTCTAAGGCGCCAGTCGGCCACTCCCAGCCACAAGCCCCCAAACACAAACAACGGCGCTTTTCTCTGGCAAACAAAACTCAACTGCCCCTCTTCTGGATGGCAAATTGCAGGACGCACTTGGTACTATAAAAACAGCCCGACTTGGCACTGGTGCCACCTTGGGTCTGGGAACCATCCTGCGTATTGTGGATTGTCAGGAGCCAGCTGAACATTCTCGGCCACAGACCCCAATCAAAAACAACGGCCCGTTTCACAGGCAAACAAAACTCAGCTGCCCCGCTTCTGGATGGGAGATTGCAGGACGCACTTGGTACTATAAAACCAGCCCCACTTGGCACTGGTGCCACCTTGGGTCTGGGAACCATGCTGCGTATCATGGATTTTCAGGAGCCAGCCGGCCACTCCCAGCCATAGGCCCCCAAACAAAAACCACAGCCTTTTGCTCTGGCAAACAAAATTCAGCTGCCCCACTTCTGGATGGCAGATTGCAGGAGCCACTTGGGACTATCACACCAGCACAACATGGCACTGCTGCCACCTTGGATCTGGGAACCATCCTTCCTATCGTGGATTTTCAGGGGCCAGCCGGTCACTCTCAGCCATAGGCCCCAAACACAAACCACGGCCCTTTTCTCTGGAAAACAAAACTCAACTGCCCCTCTTCTGGATGGCAGATTGCAGGAGCCAGTGGGTACTATGAAACTAGCCCTACTTGGCACTGGTGCCACCTTGGGTCTGGGAACCATGCTGCGTATCATGGATTTTCAGGAGCCAGCCGTCCACTGCCAGCCACAGGCCCCGAAACACAAACAACAGCCTTTTTCTCTGGCAAACAAAATTCAGCTGCCCCGCTTCTGGATGGCAGATTGCAGGAACCACTTGGTACTAACAAACCAGCCCGACTTGGCACTGGTGCCACCTTGGGTCTGGGAACCATCCTGCGTATCGTGGATTCTAAGGAGCCAGCTGTCCACTCCCAGCCACAGGCCCCAAAATACACACAACGGCGCTTTTCCCTGGAAAACAAAACTCGCCTGCCAACTTTTTGATGGCAGATTGCAGGAGCCACTTGGTACTATCAAACCAGCCCAACTTGGCACTGGTGCCACCATGGGTCTGGTCACCATCCTGCCTATCGTAGCTTTTCAGGAGCCAGCCGGTCACTCCCAGCCATAGGCCCCCAGAAAAAAACCTCGGTCCGTTTCCCTGGAAAACAAAAGTAAGCTGCCCCGCTTCTGGATGGCAGATTGCAGGAGCCACTTGGTGCTATCAAACCAGCCCGACTTGGCACTGGTGCCACCTTGGGTCTGGGAACCATCCTGCGTATCCTGTGTTCTAAGGAGCCAGCCGGCCACTCCCAGCCACAGTCCCCCAAACAGAAACAACGGCGCTTTTCCCTGGAAAACAAAACTGACCTGCCAACTTTTTGATGGCAGATTGCAGGAGCCACTTGGTACTATCAAACCAGCCCAACTTGGCACTGGTGCCACCATGGGTCTGGTCACCATCCTGCCTATCGTAGCTTTTCAGGAGCCAGCCGGTCACTCCCAGCCATAGGTCCCCAGACAAATACCTCGGCCCGTTTCCCTGGCAAACAAAAGTAAGCTGCCCCGCTTCTGGATGGCAGATTGCAGGAGCCACTTGGTACTATCAAACCAGCCCAACTTGACACTGGTGCCACCTTGGCTCTGGGAACCATGCTGCGTAACCCGGATTCTAAGACGACAGGCAGCCACTGCCAGCCACAGGCCTCCAAACAAAATCAACGGCGCTTTTCCCTGGAAAACAAAACTCGCCTGACAACTTTTAGATGGCAGATTGCAGGAGCCAGTTGGTACCATCAAACCAGCCCAACTTGGCACTGGTGCCACCTTGGGTCTGGGAACCATCCTGCCTATTGTTGCTTTTCAGGAGCCAGCCGGTCACTTCTAGCCCTAGGCCCCCAGTCATAAACCTCGGCCCGTTTCCCTGGCACACAAATGTAAGCTACCCCGCTTCAGGATGGCAGATTGCAGGAGCCACTTTTCACCATCAAACCAGCCCGACGTGGCACTGGTGCCACCTTGGGTCTGGGAACCATCCTGCGTATCGTGTGTTCTAAGGAGCCAGCCGGCCACTCCCACCCACAGTCCCCCAAACACA
Source organism: Melospiza melodia melodia (assembly GCF_035770615.1). NCBI lineage: Eukaryota > Metazoa > Chordata > Aves > Passeriformes > Passerellidae > Melospiza > Melospiza melodia. Next base: position 31,531,124 of record NC_086197.1, read on the forward strand.
AACAACGGCGCTTTTCCCTGGAAAACAAAACTGGCCTGCCAACTTTTTGATGGCAGATTGCAGGAGCCACTTGGTACTATCAAACCAGCCCAACTTGGCACTGGTGCCACCATGGGTCTGGTAACCATCCTGCCTATCGTAGCTTTTCAGGAGCCAGCCGGTCACTCCCAGCCATAGGCCCCCAGACACAAACCTCGGCCCGTTTCCCTGGCAAACAAAATAAGCTGCCCCGCTTCTGCATGGCAGATTGCAGGTGCTATTTAGTACTATCAAACCAGACCGACTTGGCACTGGTGCCACCTCTGGTCTGGGAACCATCCTGCCTATCGTGGATTTTCAGGGGCCAGACGGCCACTATCAGCCATATGCCCCCAAAAACAAACCACGGCCCTTTTCTCTGGTAAACAAAACTCAACTGCCCCTCTTCTGGATGGCAAATTTTAGGACGCACTTTGTACTACGAATACCGCCCGACTTGGCACTGGTGCCACCTTGGGTCAGGGAACCATCCTGCCTATCGTAGCTATTTAAGGAGCCAGCAGGCCACGCCCAGCCATATAGCCCCAAAAACAAACCACGGACCATTTCTCTTGGAAACAAAAATCCGCTGCCCCGCGTCAGGATGGCAGATTGCAGGAGCCACTTTGCACCATCAAACCACCCCGACTTGGCACTGCTGCCATCTTGGATCTGGGAACCATCCTGCCTATCGTAGCTTTTCAGGAGCCAGCCGGTTACTCCCAACCATAGCCCCCAGACAGAAAGCTCTGCCCGTTTCCCTGGCAAACAAAAGTAAGCTACCCCGCTTCTGGATGGCAGATTGCAGGAGCCACTTGGTACTATCAAACCAGCCCAACTTGGCACTGGTGCCACCATGGGTCTGGTCACCATCCTGCCTATCGTAGCTTTTCAGGAGCCAGGCGGTCACTCCCAGCCATAGGCCCCCAGACAAATACCTCGGCCCGTTTCCCTGGCAAACAAATGTAAGCTGCCCCGCTTCTGGATGGCAGATTGCAGGAGCCACATGGTACTATCAAACCAGGCCAACATGGCACTGGTGCCACCTTGGCTCTGGGAACCATCCTGCCTATCGTGGATTTTCAGGCGCCAGCCGGCCACTCTCAGCCATATGCCCCCAAACACAAACCACGGCCCTTTTCTCTGGTAAACAAAACTCAACTGCCCCTCTTCTGGATGGCAAATTGCAGGACGCACTTGGTACTACGAAAACAGCCCGACTTGGCAGTGATGCCACCTTGGGTCAGGGAACCATCCTGCGTATCGATGTTTTTAAGGAGTCAGCCGGCAACGTCCAGCCATATACCCCCAAAAAAAACCCACGGAACTTTTCTCCAGCAAGCAAAAATCCGCTGCCCCGCGTCTGGATGGCAGATTGCAGGAGCTATTTAGTATTATCAAACCAGCCCGACTTGGCACTGGTGCCACCATGGGTCTGGTCACCATCCTGCCTATCGTAGCTTTTCAGGAGCCAGCCGGTCACTCTCAGCCATAGGCCCCAAACACAAACCACGGCCCTTTTCTCTGGAAAACAAAACTCAACTGCCCCTCTTCTGGATGGCAGATTGCAGGAGCCACTGGGTACTATGAAACCAGCCCTACTTGGCACTGGTGCCACCTTGGGTCTGGGAACCATGCTGCGTATCATGGATTTTCAGGAGCCAGCCGTCCACTGCCAGCCACAGGCCCCGAAACACAAACAACTGCCTTTTTCTCTGGCAAACAAAATTCAGCTGCCCCGCTTCTGGATGGCAGATTGCAGGAACCACTTGGTACTAACAAACCAGCCCGACTTGGCACTGGTGCCACCTTGGGTCTGGGAACCATCCTGCGTATCGTGGATTCTAAGGAGCCAGCTGGCCACTCCCAGCCACAGGCCCCAAAACACACACAACGGCGCTTTTCCCTGGAAAACAAAACTCGCCTGCCAACTTTTTGATGGCAGATTGCAGGAGCCACTTGGTACTATCAAACCAGCCCAACTTGGCACTGGTGCCACCATGGGTCTGGTCAACATCCTGCCTATCGTAGCTTTTCAGGAGCCAGCCGGTCACTCCCAGCCATAGGCCCCCAGACACAAAGCTCGGCCTGTTTCCCTGGCACACAAAAGTAAGCTACCGCACTTCTGGATGGCAGATTGCAGGAGCCACTTTGCACCATCAAATCAGCCCAACTTGGCACTGGTGCCACCTTGGCTCTGGGAACCATGCTGCGTAACCCGGATTCTAAGACGACAGGCAGCCACTGCCAGCCACAGGCCTCCAAACAAAATCAACGGCGCTTTTCCCTGGAAAACAAAACTCGCCTGACAACTTTTAGATGGCAGATTGCAGGAGCCAGTTGGTACCATCAAACCAGCCCAACTTGGCACTGGTGCCACCTTGGGTCTGGGAACCATCCTGCCTATTGTTGCTTTTCAGGAGCCAGCCGGTCACTCCTAGCCCTAGGCCCCCAGTCATAAACCTCGGCCCGTTTCCCTGGCACACAAAAGTAAGCTACCCCGCTTCAGGATGGCAGATTGCAGGAGCCACTTTTCACCATCAAACCAGCCCGACGTGGCACTGGTGCCACCTTGGGTCTGGGAACCATCCTGCGTATCGTGTGTTCTAAGGAGCCAGCCGGCCACTCCCACCAACAGTCCCCCAAACACAAACAACGGCGCTTTTCCCTGGAAAACAAAACTCGCCTGACAACTTTTTGATGGCAGATTGCAGGAGCCACTTGGTACTATCAAACCAGCCCAACTTGGCACTGGTGCCACCATGGGTCTGGTAACCATCCTGCCTGTCGTAGCTTTTCAGGAGCCAGGCGGTCACTCCCAGCCATAGGCCCCCAGACACAAACCTCGGCCCGTTTCCCTGGCAAACAAAAGTAAGCTGCCCCGCTTCTGCATGGCAGATTGCAGGTGCTATTTAGTACTATCAAACCAGCCCGACTTGGCACTGGTGCCACCTCTGGTCTGGTCACCATCCTGCCTATCGTGGATTTTCAGGCGCCAGACGGCCACTATCAGCCATATGCCCCCAAAAACAAACCACGGCCCTTTTCTCTGGTAAACAAAACTCAACTGCCCCTCTTCTGGATGGCAAATTTTAGGACGCACTTTGTACTACGAAAACCGCCCGACTTGGCACTGGTGCCACCTTGGGTCAGGGAACCATCCTGCCTATCGTAGCTTTTTAAGGAGCCAGCAGGCCACGCCCAGCCATATAGCCCCAAAAACAAACCACGGACCATTTCTCTTGGAAACAAAAATCCGCTGCCCCGCGTCAGGATGGCAGATTGCAGGAGCCACGTTGCACCATCAAACCACCCCGACTTGGCACTGGTGCCATCTTGGATCTGGGAACCATCCTGCCTATCGTAGCTTTTCAGGAGCCAGCCGGTTACTCCCAACCATAGGCCCCCAGACAGAAAGCTCTGCCCGTTTCCCTGGCAAACAAAAGTAAGCTACCCCGCTTCTGGATGGCAGATTGCAGGAGCCACTTGGTACTATCAAACCAGCCCAACTTGACACTGGTGCCACTTTGGGTCTGGGAACCATGCTGCGTAACGTAGATTCTAAGGCGCCAGGCGGCCACTCCCAGCCACAGGCCCCCAAATACAAACAACGGCGCTTTTCCCTGGAAAACAAAACTCGCCTGCCAGCTTTTTGATGGCAGATTGCAGGAGCCACTTGGTACTATCAAATCATCCCAACTTGGCACTGGTGCCATTATGGGTCTGGGAACCATCCTGCCAAATGTACCATTTCAGGAGCCAGCCGGTCACTCCCAGCCATAGGCCCCCATCACAAACCTCGGACCGTTTCCCTGGCAAACAAAATTAAGCTGCCCCGATTCTGGATGGCAGATTGCAGGAGCCACTTGGTAGTGTCAAAACAGCCCGACTTGGCACTGGTGCCACCTTGGGTCTGGGAACCATCCTGCGTATCGTGGATTCTAAGCAGCCACCCGGCCACTCCGTGCCACAGGCGCCCAAACACAAACAACGGCGCTTTTCCCTGGAAACCAAAACTCGCCTGCCAACATTTTGATGGCAGATTGCAGGAGCCACTTGGTACTATCAAACCAGCCCAACTTGGCACTGGTGCCACCATGGGTCTGGTCACCATCCTGCCTATCGTAGCTTTTCAGGAGCCAGCCGGTCACTCCCAGCCATAAACCCCCAGACACAAACCTCGGCCCGTTTCCCTGGAAAACAAAAGTAAGCACCCCCGATTCTGGATGGCACATTGCAGGAGCCACTTGGTAGTATCAAATTAGCCCAACTTGGCACTGGTGCCATCATGGGTCTGGTAAACATCCTGCCTATCTTAGCTTTTCAGGAGCCGGCCGGTCACTCCCTGCCATAGGCCCCCAGAGAAATACCTCGGCCCGTTTCCCTGGCAAACAAAAGTAAGCTGCCCCTCTTCTGGATGGCAGATTGCAGGAACCACTTGCTACTATCAAACCAGCCCAACTTGGCACTGGTGCCACCTTGGCTCTGGGAACCATGCTGCGTAACGTAGATTCTAAGAGGACAGGCGGACACTCCCAGCCACAGGCCTCTAAACAAAAACAACGGCGCGTTACCCTGGAAAACAAAACTCGCCTGCCAACTTTTTGATGGCAGATTGCAGGAGCCACTTGGTACTATCAAACCAGCCCGACTTGGCACTGGTGCCACCATGGGTCTGGTCACCATCCTGCCTATCGTAGCTTTTCAGGAGCCAGCCGGTCACTCCCAGCCATAGGCCCCCAGACAAATACCTCGGCCCGTTTCCCTGGCAAACAAAAGTAAGCTGCCCCGCTTCTGGATGGCAGATTGCAGGAGCCACATGGTACTATCAAACCAGGCCAACATGGCACTGGTGCCACCTTGGCTCTGGGAACCATCCTGCCTATCGTGGATTTTCAGGCGCCAGCCGGCCACTCTCAGCCATATGCCCCAAAACACAAACCACGGCCCTTTTCTCTGGTAAACAAAACTCAACTGCCCCTCTTCTGGATGGCAAATTGCAGGAGCCACTTGGTACTACGAAAACAGCCCGACTTGGCAGTGATGCCACCTTGGGTCAGGGAACCATCCTGCGTATCGATGTTTTTAAGGAGTCAGCCGGCAACGTCCAGCCATATACCCCCAAAAAAAACCCACGGAACTTTTCTCCAGCAAGCAAAAATCCGCTGCCCCGCGTCTGGATGGCAGATTGCAGGAGCTATTTAGTATTATCAAACCAGCCCGACTTGGCACTGGTGCCACCATCGGTCTGGTCACCATCCTGCCTATCGTAGCTTTTCAGGAGCCAGCCGGTCACTCTCAGCCATAGGCCCCAAACACAAACCACGGCCCTTTTCTCTGGAAAACAAAATTCAACTGCCCCTCTTCTGGATGGCAGATTGCAGGAGCCACTGGGTACTATGAAACCAGCCCGACTTGGCACTGGTGCCACCTTGGGTCTGGGAACCATGCTGCGTATCATGGATTTTCAGGAGCCAGCCATCCACTCCCAGCCACAGGCCCCAAAACACACACAACGGCGCTTTTCCCTGGAAAACAAAACTCGCCTGCCAACTTTTTGATGGCAGATTGCAGGAGCCACTTGGTACTATCAAACCAGCCCAACTTGGCACTGGTGCCACCATGGGTCTGGTCACCATCCTGCCTATCGTAGCTTTTCAGGAGCCAGCCGGTCACTCCCAGCCATAGGCCCCCAGACACAAAGCTCGGCCCGTTTCCCTGGCAAACAAAAGTAAGCTGCCCCGCTTCTGGATGGCAGATTGCAGGATCCACTTGTTATTATCAAACCAGCCCGACTTGGTACTGGTGCCACCTTGGGTCTGGGAACCATCCTGCGTATCGTGTGTTCTAAGGAGCCAGCCGGCCACTCCCAGCCACAGGCCCCCAAACAAAAACAACGGCGATTTTCCCTGGAAAACAAAACTCGCCTGACAACTTTTTGATGGCAGATTGCAGGAACCACTTGGTACTATCAAACCAGCCCAACTTGGCACTGGTGCCACCTTGGGTCTGGGAACCATGCTGCGTATTGTGGATTCTAAGGAGCCAGCCGGCCACTCCAGCCACAGGCCCGCAGACACAAACAACGGCGCTTTTCCCTGGAAAACAAAACTCGCCTGCCAACATTTTGATGGCAGATTGCAGGAGCCACTTGGTACTATGAAATCAGCCGAACATGGCACTGGTGCCACCATGGGTCTGGTCACCATCCTGCCTATCGTAGCTTTTCAGGAGCCAGCCGGTCACTCCCAGCCATAGGCCCCCAGACACAAAGCTCGGCCCGTTTCCCAGGCAAACAAAAGTAAGCTGCCCCGCTTCTGGATGGTAGATTGCAGGAACCATTTGCTACAATCAAACCAGCCCAACTTGGGACTGGTGCCACCTCAGGTCTGGGAACCATCCTGCGTATTTTGGATTCTAAGGAGCCAGCCGGCCACTCCCAGCCACAGGCCCCCAAACACAAACAACGGCGCTTTTCCATGGAAAACAAAACTCGCCTGCCAACATTTTGATGGCAGATTGCAGGAGCCACTTGGTACTATCAAACCAGCCCAACTTGGCACTGGTGCCACCATGGGTCTGGTCACCATCCTGCCTATCGTAGTTTTTCAGGAGCCAGCCGGTCACTCCCTGCCATAGGCCCCCAGACAAAACCTCGGCCCGTTTCCCTGGCAAACAAAAGTAAGCTGCCCCGCTTCTGGATGGCAGATTGCAGGACGCACTTGGTAGTATCAAACCAGCCCAACTTGGCACTGGTGCCACCTCAGGTCTGGGAACCATGCTGCGTATCGTGGATTCTAATTAGCCATCCGTCCACTCCCAGCCACAGGCCCCCAAACAAAAACAACGGCGCTTTTCCCTGGATAACAAACTCGCCTGCCAACTTTTTGATGGCAGATTGCAGGAGCCACTTGGTACTATGAAACCAGCCCAACTTGGCACTGGTGCCACCATGGGTCTGGTCACCATCCTGCCTATCGTAGCTTTTCAGGAGACAGCCAGTCACTCCCAGCCATAGGCCCCCAGACAAAAACCTCGGCCCTTTTCCCTGGCAAACAAAAGTAAGTTAACCCGCTTCTGGATGGCAGATTGCAGGAGCCACTTTTCACCATCAAACTAGCCCGACTTGGCACTGGTGTCACCTCTGGTCTGGGAACCATCCTGCCTGTCGTGGATTCTAATTAGCCAGCCGGCCACTCCCAGCCACAGGCCCCCAAACACAAACAACGGCGCTTTTCCCTGGAAAACAAAACTCGCCTGCCAAGTTTTTGATGGCAGATTGCAGGAGCCACTTGGTACTATCAAACCAGCCCAACTTGGCACTGGTGCCACCATGGGTCTGGTCACCATCCTGCCTATCGTAGCCTTTCAGGAGCCAGCCGGTCACTCCCAGCCATAGGCCCCCAGACAAATATCTCGGCCCGTTTCCCTGGCAAACAAAAGTAAGCTGCCCCGCTTCTGGATGGCAGATTGCAGGAACCACTTGGTACTATCAAACCAGCCCAACTTGGGACTGGTGCCACCTTGGGTCTGGGAACCATCCTGCGTATCGTGGATTCTAAGGAGCCAGCCGGCCACTCCCAGCCACAGCCCCCCAAACACAAACAACGACGCTTTTCCCTGGAAAACAAAACTCGCCTGCCAACTTTTTGATGGCAGATTGCAGGAACCACTTGGTACTATCAAACCAGCCCGACTTGGCACTGGTGCCACCTTGGGTCTGGGAACCATGCTGCGTATCGTGGATTCTAAGGAGCCAGCCGGTCACTCCAGCCACAGGCCCGCAGACACAAACAACGGCGCTTTTCCCTGGAAAACAAAACTCGCCTGCCGACTTTTTGATGGCAGATTGCAGGAGCCACTTGGTACTATGAAATCAGCCGAACATGGCACTGGTGCCACCATGGGTCTGGTCACCATCCTGCCTATCGTAGCTTTTCAGGAGCCAGCCGGTCACTCCCAGCCATAGGCCCCCTGACACAAAGCTCGGCCTGTTTCCCAGGCAAACAAAAGTAAGCTGCCCCGCTTCTGGATGGCAGATTGCAGGACGCACTTGGTACTATAAAACCAGCCCGACTTGGCACTGGTGCCACCTCAGGTCTGGGAACCATCCTGCGTATCGTGGATTCTAAGGAGCCAGCCGGCCACTCCCAGCCACAGGCCCCCAAACACAAACAACGGCGCTTTTCCCTGGAAAACAAAACTCGCCTGCCAACTTTTTGATGGCAGATTGCAGGAGCCACTTGGTACTATCAAACCAGCCCAACTTGGCACTGGTGCCACCATGGGTCTGGTCACCATCCTGCCTATCGTAGCTTTTCAGGAGCCAGCCGGTCACTCCCAGCCATAGGCCCCGAGACACAAAGCTCGGACCGTTTCCCTGGCAAACAAAAGTAAGCTGCCCCGCTTCTGGATGGCAGATTGCAGGAGCCACTTGGTACTATCAAACCAGCCCGACTTGGCACTGGTGCCACCTCTGGTCTGGGACCCATCCTGCGTATCATGGATTCTAAGGAGCCAGTCGGCCACTCCCAGCCACAGGCCCCCAAACACAAACAACGGCCCGTTTCCGTGGCAAACAAAAGTAAGCTGCCCCGCTTCTGGATGGCAGATTGCAGGAACCACTTGGTAGTATCAAACCAGCACAACTTGGCACTGGTGGCACCTCTTGTCTGGTAACCATGCTGCGTATCGTGGTTTCTAAGGAGCCAGCCGGGCACTCCCAACCACAGGTCCCCAAACACAAACAATGGCGCTTTTCCCTGGAAAACAAAACTCGCCTGCCAACTTTTTGATGGCAGATTGCAGGAGCCACTTGGTACTATCAAACTAGCCCAACTTGGCACTGGTGCCACCATGGGTCTGGTCACCATCCTGCCTATCGTAGCTTTTCAGGAGCCAGCCGGTCACTCCCTGCCATAGGCCCCGAGACAGAAAGCCCGGCCCGTTTCCCTGGCAAACAAAAGTAAGCTGCCCCGCTTCTGGATGGCAGATTGCAGGAGCCACTTTGTACTATCAAACCAGCCCGACTTGGCACTGGTGCCACCTCTGGTCTGGGAACCATGCTGCGTATCGTGGATTTTAAGGAGCCAGTCGGCCACTCCCAGCCATACGCCTCCAAACACAAACAACGGTCCATTTCCCTGGCAAACAAAAGTAAGCTGCCCCGCTTCTGGATGTCAGATTGCAGGAACCGCTTGTTGCCAAGTTGGGGTGGTTTGATAGTACCAAGTGGCTCCTGCAATCTGCCATCAAAAAGTTGGCAAGCGAGTTTTGTTTTCCAGGGAAAAGCGCCGTTGTTTGTGTTTGGGGGCCTGTGGCTGGGAGTGGCCAGCTGTCTCCTTAGAATCCACGATAGGCAGGATGGGTCCCAGACCAGAGGTGGCACCAGTGCCAAGTCGGGCTGGTTTGATGGTGCAAAGTGACTCCTGCAATCTGCCATCCAGAAGCGGGGTAGCTTACTTTTGTTTGCCAGGGAAACGGGTAGAGCTTTGTGTCTGGGGGCCTATGGCTGGGAGTGACCGGCTGGCTCCTGAAAAGCTACGATAGGCAGGATGGTGACCAGACCCATGGTGGCACCAGTGCCAAGTTGGGCTGGTTTGATAGTACCAAGTGGCTCCTGCAATCTGCCATCAAAAAGTTGGCAGGTGAGTTTTGTTTTCCAGGGAAAAGCACCGTTGTTTGTGTTTGGGGGCCTGTGGCTGGGAGTGGCCAGCTGGCTCCTTAGAATCCACGATACGCAGGATGGTTCCCAGACCAGAGGTGGCACCAGTGCCATGTTGGCCTGGTTTGATAGTACCATGTGGCTCCTGCAATCTGCCATCCAGAAGCGGGGCTGTTTACTTTTGTTTGCCAGGGAAACGGGCCGAGATATTTGTCTGGGGGCCTATGGCTGGGAGTGAGCGGCTGGCTCCTGAAAAGCTACGATAGGCAGGATGGTGACCAGACCCATGGTGGCACCAGTGCCAAGTTGGGCTGGTTTGATAGTACCAAGTGGCTCCTGCAATCTGCCATCAAAAAGTTGTCAGGCGACTTTTGTTTTCCAGGGAAAAGCGCCGTTGTTCTTGTTTAGAGGCCTGTGGCTGGGAGTGGCCGGCTGCCTCCTTTGAACCCAGGATACGCAGGATGGTTCCCAGAGCCAAGGTGGCACCAGTGCCAAGTTGGGCTGGTTTGATAGTACCAAGTGGCTCCTGCAATCTGCCATCCAGAAGCGGGTCAGCTTACTTTTGTTTCCCAGGGAAACGGGCCGAGGTTTGTGTCTGGGGGCCTATGGCTGGGAGTGACCGGCTGGCTACTGAAAAGCTACGATAGGCAGGATGGTTACCAGACTCATGGTGGCACCAGTGCCAAGTCGGGCTGGTTTGATAATACTAAATAGCTCCTGAAATCTGCCATTCAGACGCGGGGCAGCGGATTTTTGTTTGCTGGAGAAAAGTTCCGTGGTTTGTTTTTGGGGGTATATGGCTGGACGTGGCCGGCTGGCTCCTTAAAAAGATCGATACGCAGGATTGTTCCCTGACCCAAGGTGGCATCACTGCCAAGTCGGGCTGTTTTCGTAGTACCAAGTGCGTCCTGCAATTTGCCATCCAGAAGAGGGGCAGTTGAGTTTTGTTTGCCAGAGCAAAGGGCCGTGGTATATGTTTCGGGGCATATGGCTGAGAGTGGCCGGCTGGCCCCTGAAAATCCACGATAGGCAGGATGGTTCCCAGAGCCAAGGTGGCACCAGTGCCATGTTGGCCTGGTTTGATAGTACCATGTGGCTGCTGTAATCTGCCATCCAGAAGCGGGGCAGCTTACTTTTGTTTGCCAGGGAAACGGGCCGAGATATTTGTCTGGGGGCCTATGGGTGGGAGTGACCGGCTGGCTCCTGAAAAGCTACGATAGGCAGGATGGTTACCAGACCCATGGTGGCACCAGTACCAAGTTGGGCTGGTTTGATAGTACCAAGTGGCTCCTGCAATCTGCCATCAAAAATTTGGCAGGCGAGTTTTGTTTTCCAGGGAAAAGCGCCGTTGTTTTTGTTTAGAGGCCTGTGGCTGGGAATGGCCGCCTGTCCTCGTAGAATCTACGTTACGCAGCATGGTTCCCAGAGCCAAGGTTGCACGAGGGCCAAGTCGGGCAGGTTTGATAGTACCAAATGCATCCTGCAATCTGCCATCCAAAAGCAGGGCAGTTTACTTTTGTTTGCCAGGGAAACGGGCCGAGGTTTCTGTCTGGGGGCCTATGGCAGGGAGTGACCGGCTGGCTCCTGAAAAGCTACGATAGGCAGGATGTTTACCAGACCCATGGTGGCACCAGTGCCAAGTTGGGCTGATTTGATAGTACCAAGTGGCTCCTGCAATCTGCCATCCAGAATCGGGGCAGATTACTTTTGTTTTCCAGGGAAACGGGCCGAGGTTTGTGTCTGGGGGTCTATGGCTGGGAGTGACCGGCTGGCTCCTGAAAAGCTACGATAGGCAGGATGGTGACCAGACCCATGGTGGCACCAGTGCCAAGTTGGGCTGGTTTGATAGTACCAAGTGGCTCCTGCAATCTGCCATCAAAATGTTGGCAAGCGAGTTTTGTTTTCCAGGGAAAAGCGCCGTTGTTTGTGTTTGGGCGCCTGTGGCTCAGAGTGGCCGGGTGGCTGCTTAGAATCCACGATACGCAGGATGGTTCCCAGACCCAAGGTGGCACCAGTGCCAAGTCGGGCTGGTTTGACACTACCATGTGGCTCCTGCAATCTGCCATCCAGAATCGGGGCAGCCAAATTTTGTTTGCCAGGGAAACGGTCCGAGGTTTGTGTCTGGGGGACTATGGCTGGGAGTGACCGGCTGGCTCCTGAAATGCTACAATAGGCAGGATGGTTCCCAGACCCATAGTGGCACCAGTGCCAAGTTGGGATGATTTGATAGTACCAAGTGGCTCCTGCAATCTGCCATCAAAAAGCTGGCAGGCGAGTTTTGTTTTCCAGGGAAAAGCGCCGTTGTTTGTGTTTGGGGGCCTGTGGCTGGGAGTGGCCGGCTGGCTCCTTAGAATCCACGATATGCAGGATTGTTCCCAGACCCAAGGTGGCACCAGTGCCAAGTCGGGCTGGTTTGATGGTGCAAAGTGGCTCCTGCAATCTGCCATCCAGACGCGGGGCAGCGGATTTTTGTTTCCATGAGAAATGGTCCGTGGTTTGTTTTTGGGGGTATATGGCTGGGCGTGGCCGGCTGGCCCCTTAAAAAGCTCGATATGCAGGATGGTTCCCTGACACAAGGTGGCACCAGTGCCTCGTCGGGCGGTTTTCGTAGTACAAAGTGCGTCCTAAAATTTGCCATCCAGAAGAGGGGCAGTTGAGTTTTGTTTGCCAGAGAAAAGGTCCGTGGTTTGTTTTTGGGGGCATATGGCTGAGAGTGGCCGGCTGGCCCCTGAAAATCCACGATAGGCAGGATGGTTCCCAGACCAGAGGTGTCACCAGTGCCAAGTCGGGCTGGTTTGATAGTACTAAATAGCTCCTTCAATCTGCCATGCAGAAGCGGGGCAGCTTACTTTTGTTTGCCAGGGAAACGGGCCGAGGTTTGTGTCTGGGGGCCTATGGCTGGGAGTGACCGACTGGCTCCTGAAAAGCTACGATAGGCAGGATGGTGACCAGACCCATGGTGGCACCAGTGCCAAGTTGGGCTGGTTTGATAGTACCAAGTGGCTCCGGCAATCTGCCATCAAAAAGTTGGCAGGCGAGTTTTGTTTTCCAGGGAAAAGCGCCGTTGTTTGTGTTTGGGGGCCTGTGGCTGGGAGTGGCCAGCTGGCTCCTTAGAAGCCACGATACGCAGGATGGTTCCCAGACCAGAGGTGGCACCAGTGCCAAGTTGGGCTGGTTTGATGGTGGAAAGTGGCTCCTGCAATCTGCCATCCAGAAGCGGGGTAGCTTACTTTTGTTTGCCAGGGAAACGGGCCGAAATATTTGTCTAGGGGCCTCTGGCTGGGGGTGGCTGGCTGGCACATGAAAAGCTACGATAGGCAGGATGGTGACCAGACCCATGGTGGCACCAGTGCCAAGTTGGGCTGGTTTGATAGTACCAAGTGGCTCCTGCAATCTGCCATCAAATGTTTGGCAGGCGAGTTTTGTTTTCCAGGGAAAAGCACCGTTGTTTGTGTTTGGGGGCCTGTGGCTGGGAGTGGCCAGCTGGCTCCTTAGAATCCACGATACGCAGGATGGTTCCCAGACCCAAGGTGGCACCAGTGCCAAGTCGGGCTGGTTTGTTAGTACCAAGTGGTTCCTGCAATCTGCCATCCAGAAGCGGGGCAGCTGAATTTTGTTTGCCAGAGAAAAAGGCTGTTGTTTGTGTTTCGGGGCCTGTGGCTGGCAGTGGACGGCTGGCTCCTGAAAATCCATGATACGCAGCATGGTTCCCAGACCCAAGGTGGCACCAGTGCCAAGTCGGGCTGGTTTGATACTACCAAGTGCGTCCTGCAATCTGCCATCCAGAAGCGGGGCAGCTTAATTTTGTTTGCCAGGGAAACGGGCCGTGGGTTTTGTATGGGGGCCTATGGCTGAGAGTGGCCGGCTGGCTCCTGAAAATCCACGCTAGGCAGCATGGTTCCCAGATGCAAGGTGGCACCAGTGCCAAGTCGGGCTGGTTTGATGGTGCAAAGTGGCTCCTGCAATCTGCCATCCAGAAGCGGGGCAGCTGATTTTTGTTTGCCAGAGAAAAATTCCGTGGATTGTTTTTGGGGGCATATTGCTGGGAGTGGCCGGCTGGCTCCTTAAAATGCTCGATACGCATGATGGTTCCCAGGCCCAAGGTGTCACCACTACCAAGTCGGCCTGCGGTTTTAATATCTAGTTCATCCTGCAATTTGCCATCCAGAAGAGGGGCAGTTGAGTTTTGTTTGCCAGAGAAACGGGCCGAGGTTTCTGTTTGGGGACATATGGCTGAGAGTGGCCGGCTGGCCCCTGAATATCCACGATACACAGCATGGTTCCCAGATCCAAGGTGGCACCAGTGCCAAGTTGGGCTGGTTTGATAGTCCCAAGTGTCTCCTGCAATCTGCCATCCAGAAGCGGGGCAGCTTACTTTTGTTTGCCAGAGAAATAGGCCTAGGTTTTTGTCTGGGGGCCTGTGGCTAGGAGTGGCCGGCTGGCTCCTTAGAATCCACGATACGCAGGATGTTTCCCAGACCCAAGGTGGCACCAGTGCCAAGTCGGGCTGGTTTGATAGTACCAAGTGGCTCCTGCAAACTCCATCAAAATGTTGGCAGACGTGTTTTGTTTTCCAGGGAACAGCGCCGTTGATTTTGTTTGGGGACCTGTGGCTGGGAGTGGCCGGCTGGCTCCTTAGAATCCACGATACGCAGGATGGATCCCAGACCCAAGGTGGCACCAGTGCCAAGTCGGGCTGGTTTGATTACACCAAGTGGCTCCTGCAATCTGCCATCCAGAAGTGAGGCAGCTAAGTTTTGTTTGCCAGAAAAAAGGGCCGTGGTTTTTGTTGGGGGCCTGTGGCTGGGAGTGGCCGGCTGGCTCCTTAGAATCCACCATACGCAGGATGGTTCCCAGACCCAAGGTGGCACCAGTGCCAAGTCGGGCTGGTTTGATAGTACCAAGTGGCTCCTGCAATCTGCCATCCAGAAGCGGTGCAGTTGAGTTTTGTTTGCCAGAGAAAAGGGCCGTGGGTTGTGTTTGGGGGCATATGGCTGGGAGTGGCCGGCTGTCTCATTAAAAAGATCGATACGCAGGATGGTTCCCAGACCCAAGGTGGCACCAGTGCCAAGTCGGGCTGTTTTTATAGTACCAAGTGCGTCCTGCAATTTGCCATCCAGAAGAGGGGCAGTGGAGTTTTGTTTGCCAGAGAATAGCGCCGTTGTTTGTGTTTGGGAGCTTGTGGCTGGGAGTGGCCGACTGGCGCCGTAGAATCTGTGTTACGCAGCATGGTTCCCAGACCAGAGGTGGCACCAGTGCCAAGTTGGGCTGGTTTGATAGTACCAAGTGGCTCCTGCAATCTGCCATCCAGAAGCGGGGCAGCTTACTTTTGTTTGCCAGGGAAACGGGCCGAGGTTTGTGACTGGGGACCTATGGCTGGGAGTGACCGGCTGGCTCCTGAAAAGCTACGATAGGCAGGATGGTGACCAGACCCATGGTGGCACCAGTGCCAAATTGGGCTGGTTTGATAGTACCAAGTGGCTCCTGCAATCTGCCATCAAAAAGTTGTCAGGCGAGTTTTGTTTTCCAGGGAAAAGCGCCGTTGTTTGTATTTGGGGGCCTGTGGCTGGGAGTGGCCGGCTGGCTCCTTTGAACCCACAATACGCAGGATGGTTCCCAGACCCAAGGTGGCACCAGTGCCAAGTCGGGCTGGTTTGATACTACCAAGTGCGTCCTGCAATCTGCCATCCAGAAGCGGGGCAGCTTAATTTTGTTTGCCAGGGAAACGGGCCGTGGGTTTTGTTTGGGGGCCTATGGCTGAGAGTGGCCGGCTGGCTCCTGAAAATCCACGCTAGGCAGCATGGTTCCCAGATGCAAGGTGGCACCAGTGCCAAGTCGGGCTGGTTTGATGGTGCAAAGTGGCTCCTGCAATCTGCCATCCAGAAGCGGGGCAGCTGATTTTTGTTTGCCAGAGAAAAATTCCGTGGATTGTTTTTGGGGGCATATTGCTGGGAGTGGCCGGCTGGCTCCTTAAAATGCTCGATACGCATGATGTTTCCCAGGTCCAAGGTGTCACCACTACCAAGTCGGCCTGCGGTTTTAGTATCAAGTTCATCCTGCAATTTGCCATCCAGAAGAGGGGCAGTTGAGTTTTGTTTGCCAGAGAAACGGGCCGAGGTTTCTGTTTGGGGACATATGGCTGAGAGTGGCCGGCTGGCCCCTGAATATCCACGATACACAGCATGGTTCCCAGATCCAAGGTGGCACCAGTGCCAAGTTGGGCTGGTTTGATAGTACCAAGTGTCTCCTGCAATCTGCCATCCAGAAGCGGGGCAGCTTACTTTTGTTTGCCAGAGAAATAGGCCTAGGTTTTTGTCTGGGGGCCTGTGGCTAGGAGTGGCCGGCTGGCTCCTAAGAATCCACGATACGCAGGATGTTTCCCAGACCCAAGGTGGCACCAGTGCCAAGTCGGGCTGGTTTGATAGTACCAAGTGGCTCCTGCAAACTCCATCAAAAAGTTGGCAGGCGTGTTTTGTTTTCCAGGGAACAGCGCCGTTGATTTTGTTTGGGGGCCTGTGGCTGGGAGTGGCCGGCTGGCTCCTTAGAATCCACGATACGCAGGATGGTTCCCAGACCCAAGGTGGCACCAGTGCCAAGTCGGGCTGGTTTGATTACACCAAGTGGCTCCTGCAATCTGCCATCCATAAGTGAGGCAGCTAAGTTTTGTTTGCCAGAAAAAAGGGCCGTGGTTTTTGTTGGGGGCCTGTGGCTGGGAGTGGCCGGCTGGCTCCTTAGAATCCACCATACGCAGGATGGTTCCCAGACCCAAGGTGGCACCAGTGCCAAGTCGGGCTGGTTTGATAGTCCCAAGTGGCTCCTGCAAACTGCCATCCAGAAGCGGGGCAGCTGAGTTTTGTTTGCCAGGGAAATGGGCCGTTGTTTGTGTTTGGGGGCCTGTGGCTGGGAGTGTTCGGCTGGTTCCTGAATATGTACGATACGCAGGATTGTTCCCAGACCCAAGGTGGCACCAGTGCCAAGTCGGGCTGGTTTGATGGTGCAAAGTGGCTCCTGCAATCTGCCATCCAGACGCGGGGCAGCGGATTTTTGTTTCCATGAGAAATGGTCCGTGGTTTGTTTTTGGGGGTATATGGCTGGGCCTGGCCGGCTGGCTCCTTAAAAAGCTCGATATGCAGGATGGTTCCCTGACACAAGGTGGCACCAGTGCCACGTCGGGCGGTTTTCGTAGTACAAAGTGCGTCCTAAAATTTGCCATCCAGAAGAGGGGCAGTTGAGTTTTGTTTGCCAGAGAAAAGGTCCGTGGTTTGTTTTTGGGGGCATATGGCTGAGAGTGGCTGGGTGGCCCCTGAAAATCCACGATACACAGGATGGTTCCCAGATCCAAGGTGGCACCTGTGCCAAGTCGGGCTGATTTGATAGTACTAAGTAGCTCCTGCAATCTGCCATCCAGAAGCGGGGCAGCTTACTTTTGTTTGCCAGGGAAACGGGCCGAGGTTTGTGTTTGGGGGCCTATGGCTGAGAGTGACCCGCTGGCTCCTGAAAAGCTACAATAGGCAGGATGGTGACCAGACCCATGGTGGCACCAGTGCCAAGTTGGGCTGGTTTGATAGTACCAAGTGGTTCCTGCAATCTGCCATCCAGAAGCAGGGCAGCTGAGTTTTGTTTGCCAGAGAAAAGGGCCTTGGTTTGTGTTTGGGGGCATATGGCTGGGTGTGGCCAGCTGGCTCCTTAAAATGCACGATATGCAACATGGCTCCCAGACCCAAGGTGGCACCAGTGCCAAGTTGGGCTGGTTTGATAGTACCAAGTGGCTCCTGCAATCTTCCATGATCACGTGGAGAAATACTTTCTGGTTTCAGCCTCATGCTCTTTCTTCTCTCCCTCAACTTCTCTATCACCTCTCATCTGGTTCACATGCGCTGTCTTCAAGGTCCACAGGCTACTTTTCACAGAATCTTCTGGCCTGATGAAGTAAGAATGATGAATAGAACAGAGCTGGGATCTATTTTCCAGTTTGGATAAAATGCATTCTGCACACAAATCCAAGGAGAACGGGCTGCCCCGATGCCCAGAAAATCTTTCACTCCTGCTAGTGTTCTACGTCAACCGCAACTTAGTCTGAAAGAAAAGCTTTTTCTCTGAGAGCATCTGAGAGGTTTGCATGAAGCACTGATATCTGACATATGCAATTTTGAATAGGAGAGGAAAAAGAAAATGGCAAGGAGTTTTTAATTTTAGTGGTTTCAATTTTAATTTCCGTGCACTTTTTCAAAACTTGTCAGCTCAAATGCCCATCAACATCTTTTAGTCATCTGTAAGTCAGTATTCATATAAAATGTGCTTCAAATCCAAAGAATTTCAAATTTGCACTCCAAGCTTCTATGCCTAGATTTATGATTTCCTACACATATTAGATGAAAGGAAGGCCTTTTTTACTGTGGGAGTGCTGGAACACTGGAACAGGTTGCCCAGAGAAGTTGTGGGTGTCCCATCCCTGAAAGTATTCAAGGTCACCTTGGACGGGGCTTGGAGCAGCAACAAAGGAGAAGCTTGATGGTAGAGAAACAAAGTCGGACTATAGAAGAAACTCGGATTGAAGTATAGGATCAAGTTTTCTCTCAGCTCTTGGGGTAAATTCAAAGTTGTACAAAATGACATTTATCTGTGCTATTCACTACTGTAACAGAAAGTTTCATGAAAACTGTACAGAAGATAGTAAATTTTAAAAGAGATAAGAATTACAGCATAAAATCCATGGGATAGGTTACAACATGAGACACTCTCTAAGAGAAAATCTCTTTGTTTCAGCACTTCATCGGGGTAAGATTTCATGAAGTGCCAAAGAAGGCGGCAAAATATCATTCGGGACATTATTTACTGGAATTCAGCCTGGCCATTAGTAGGAACTGCCTTTGAACATATCATGTAGATATACCACACACACTTTCCCTTCACTGAAAAATTACTGTTTACAACAAATAAGCAATTGACGATCAAAATTGATTGAAAGCATCTTAAACATGTCAAGTATTTCATTGTAGATGATCTGTGATCCAAATGCTTCTTCCACCTTCGAGAGGGACAGAAGAATTCTTCCATATCATGATGGTTTAAAATTGTATCAACCAATGTTTTCTGCTGAAAAGATATCATCTATTTTTTTCTATTTTTGGAAGAAAATATTCCTAGACATACAACAGGTGAGAACTAAGTAATTTTAAAGAAACAAATGAAATGAAAATATTCTGTAAATAGAATGAAATGAAAAGCTGTGTTTTAAATAGGAGCTAAATATTAAACAGAATTTTTGTACCAGGCATTTGAATTACTGCACCAGCTCTTTTGCCCATCAAGAGAGGCATTTAGCATTTCAGTCTTTTCCAAGGTGTTCATGATCTGCTATGCTGATCTCTGTGTGTGCCTAGGTGTGTGTGGAGGGGGGGGCATATGAAGGGGAGTGTGTATGTTTGCTTTACAATTGTTGTGGCAGATTCATGCCTCAGCTCCACATTTTGTTTTAAAAAGGTCACACCGAGTGGATATGAAGTTTACTATCAACAAGAGATCGATTCCCAAATCATCCATTTGACTCTCCCTTATAAATCATGTGCTTTGTTGCATATTTTATCAAATATACTTTCAAGCCAGATGGAGGAAGGAGGATGTGGGAATCCCTCCACCATCTTGCAACTTTTATGTAAGTAGGTTTTCAAGAAAATCATCATTTCTCTTTTAAATATGTCTGGAACAGGCATGATGGTAGTGTCAACCTGTTGGAGTTTTTGTTGCTGGAAGAAGTTGTACAAAAGGATTGGTTTTTACATTGACCAGTTACTGAATCAAGCGCAGGAATACATTGGAAATTTAGCTGGGGGTTCCTTTTCCCAGCAGACTACTTCTAGAACGAGCTTGTACACTGAAGCTGACTCTTTTGCTCTCTTTTTGTTTCTTTCCTATTTTCTTGGCTTCTTTGCCACTATCTAGACAATTTTGGAACTTTGTTCCCAACTAAAATGGTTTCAATAGTCTGATTGTGATCATACATTTTTACAAGGAATTTTTAAAATCTTTCCTCGAGTCCAGAAAGTCAAGGACTTAGATCTTTTTCTTCCCTTATCAATATTGCCATGAAATTGATAAATAAAGACCAACTCTTTATTTTTGTTTTTAACCCACGTAGATAATTCCCATCCATTAATCCATTTTGTGGACCAATAGCTGCCATTCTGATGGAAGCTGTCACTTCTTAACAATAGGCATTCTGTGACTATGTTGACTGCACTTTGGGTGAAGATCCTAACTGGTCTTAGATATACATAGGGAGAAATTTGCTCAGCCAGTGTCAGTCTTAAGCATGCGTATCAGAAGATCTTTCTAGAGCTGGGAATTTTCCCATGAAAGGGATTCAGTTAGGGAAGAGACACTTGTGCCAGAGTTTTACATTCTTCTTGAACACTGCTTAAGGAACTTAGATGCCATGTCCATTTGGATCTCTGTCTGCACAGAACTTTGTCATGCCAGCGCTTTGAAATGCATCTTGAAGAGAATTCACTAGCACAGAATGAAAGAGAGTGGAAGGGGTTGGTGGGGCTAACCAGGCCCAACCCCCCTGCCTAAACCAGGATACCTAGAGCCTCTTGCCCAGGATTCTATCTGGGTGTACTTTTAATGTCTTCAAAGATCCAGGCTCCACAATCTTTCTGGGCAGTCTGTGCCGTGGTTCAGTCACCCTGACAGTAAAGAAACATTTACTGATGTTCAAAGGCAATCTCCTGTATTTCAGTGTGTGCCCACTGCCTCTTGTCTTTTCCCTCAGCATCACTGAAAAGACACTGATTCCCTCCCCTTTGCACTATTGCTTCCATATGTATGTGTGATGCCATGTAGAGGTATGTCAAAAACCTCCCTGAAGCCCAGGCAGATAATATTCCCTTCATCTACCAGTCAAGTTGATTCATCAGAGGAGTTTAAAGTGATGTTCAGCATGAAATTCCCCTGAAAAATCATGCTAACTACATTATTTGGTCATCTGTCATGTGCCTGGCAAGGATTTCCAGGAAGAGCTGCTTCATCAACTTCCTGGGGATAAAAAAGAGGCTGGCTGGTTTGTACTATGGCGAGTCCTCTTAATTGCCTTTTTTGAAGATGGGTGTCATTTGCTAACATCCACTCTTTAGCTCCTCTTCTCATCTACACCTCGGCAAAAAGCTTTTCCACTATGTCTGGCTAGGAAAAACTGTGCCAGCACAGAAAACATCTCCCATCGTGTTCTAGAAGTTGCACGGATGTCTGCCAAGTGTTTGGCAGGAAGAAAAGAAAAGTTGTCCAAAACAGCTTCCAATCGAATGTTCCTGTGATTGGAAAAGTCAGGAGAGTGCAAAGGTACTGTTTTCTATCAGTTGGCAAGGTGCGCACACAATCCCAGTGTTGTACAGCTTGCTTCTTCACCTTCCCGAAGCTGCCGCTCTCGCCGGCTGCCGGAGCCCAAGAAGCGGCTTCTTCGCGCAAAGACGATTGTGCCGCTCACAGTGCTCTCCTTAGCGCGGCTTCTGCCGAAAGACGCCCGGCAGCGGCTCTTACCTCCGGAGAGCATCCTACCTTCGTCTTTCGCGTCTTTTGTAGTCTACATCTTAGCAAAACGCTTTTCCACTATGTCTGGCTAGGAAAAACTGTGCCAGCACAGAAAACATCTCCCATCGTGTTCTAGAAGTTGCACGGATGTCTGCCAAGTGTTTGGCAGGAAGAAAAGAAAAGTTGTCCAAAACAGCTTCCAATCGAATGTTCCTGTGATTGGAAAAGTCAGGAGAGTGCAAAGGTACTGTTTTCTATCAGTTGGCAAGGTGCGCACACAATCCCAGTGTTGTACAGCTTGCTTCTTCACCTTCCCGAAGCTGCCGCTCTCGCCGGCTCCCGGAACCGAAGAAGCGGCTTCTTCGCGCAAAGACGATTGTGCCGCTCACAGTGCTCTCCTTAGCGCGGCTTCTGCCGAAAGACGCCCGGCAGCGGCTCTTACCTCCGGAGAGCATCCTACCTTCGTCTTTCGCGTCTTATGTAGTCTACACCTCGGCAAAAAGCTTTTCCACTATGTCTGGCTAGGAAAAACTGTGCCAGCACAGAAAACATCTCCCATCGTGTTCTAGAAGTTGCACGGATGTCTGCCAAGTGTTTGGCAGGAAGAAAAGAAAAGTTGTCCAAAACAGCTTCCAATCGAATGTTCCTGTGATTGGAAAAGTCAGGAGAGTGCAAAGGTACTGTTTTCTATCAGTTGGCAAGGTGCGCACACAATCCCAGTGTTGTACAGCTTGCTTCTTCACCTTCCCGAAGCTGCCGCTCTCGCCGGCTGCCGGAGCCCAAGAAGCGGCTTCTTCGCGCAAAGACGATTGTGCCGCTCACAGTGCTCTCCTTAGCGCGGCTTCTGCCGAAAGACGCCCGGCAGCGGCTCTTACCTCCGGAGAGCATCCTACCTTCGTCTTTCGCGTCTTATGTAGTCTACACCTCGGCAAAAAGCTTTTCCACTATGTCTGGCTAGGAAAAACTGTGCCAGCACAGAAAACATCTCCCATCGTGTTCTAGAAGTTGCACGGATGTCTGCCAAGTGTTTGGCAGGAAGAAAAGAAAAGTTGTCCAAAACAGCTTCCAATCGAATGTTCCTGTGATTGGAAAAGTCAGGAGAGTGCAAAGGTACTGTTTTCTATCAGTTGGCAAGGTGCGCACACAATCCCAGTGTTGTACAGCTTGCTTCTTCACCTTCCCGAAGCTGCCGCTCTCGCCGGCTGCCGGAGCCCAAGAAGCGGCTTCTTCGCGCAAAGACGATTGTGCCGCTCACAGTGCTCTCCTTAGCGCGGCTTCTGCCGAAAGACGCCCGGCAGCGGCTCTTACCTCCGGAGAGCATCCTACCTTCGTCTTTCGCGTCTTTTGTAGTCTACATCTTAGCAAAACGCTTCTCCACTATGTCTGGCTAGGAAAAACTGTGCCAGCACAGAAAACATCTCCCATCGTGTTCTAGAAGTTGCACGGATGTCTGCCAAGTGTTTGGCAGGAAGAAAAGAAAAGTTGTCCAAAACAGCTTCCAATCGAATGTTCCTGTGATTGGAAAAGTCAGGAGAGTGCAAAGGTACTGTTTTCTATCAGTTGGCAAGGTGCGCACACAATCCCAGTGTTGTACAGCTTGCTTCTTCACCTTCCCGAAGCTGCCGCTCTCGCCGGCTGCCGGAGCCCAAGAAGCGGCTTCTTCGCGCAAAGACGATTGTGCCGCTCACAGTGCTCTCCTTAGCGCGGCTTCTGCTGAAAGACGCCCGGCAGCGGCTCTTACCTCCGGAGAGCATCCTACCTTCGTCTTTCGCGTCTTATGTAGTCTACACCTCGGCAAAAAGCTTTTCCACTATGTCTGGCTAGGAAAAACTGTGCCAGCACAGAAAACATCTCCCATCGTGTTCTAGAAGTTGCACGGATGTCTGCCAAGTGTTTGGCAGGAAGAAAAGAAAAGTTGTCCAAAACAGCTTCCAATCGAATGTTCCTGTGATTGGAAAAGTCAGGAGAGTGCAAAGGTACTGTTTTCTATCAGTTGGCAAGGTGCGCACACAATCCCAGTGTTGTACAGCTTGCTTCTTCACCTTCCCGAAGCTGCCACTCTCAGGAGGTAAGAGCCGCTGCCGGGCGTCTTTCGGCAGAAGCCGCGCTAAGGAGAGCACTGTGAGCGGCACAATCGTCTTTGCGCGAAGAAGCCGCTTCTTGGGCTCCGGCAGCCGGCGAGAGCGGCAGCTTCGGGAAGGTGAAGAAGCAAGCTGTACAACACTGGGATTGTGTGCGCACCTTGCCAACTGATAGAAAACAGTACCTTTGCACTCTCCTGACTTTTCCAATCACAGGAACATTCGATTGGAAGCTGTTTTGGACAACTTTTCTTTTCTTCCTGCCAAACACTTGGCAGACATCCGTGCAACTTCTAGAACACGATGGGAGATGTTTTCTGTGCTGGCACAGTTTTTCCTAGCCAGACATAGTGGAAAAGCGTTTTGCTAAGATGTAGACTACAAAAGACGCGAAAGACGAAGGTAGGATGCTCTCCGGAGGTAAGAGCCGCTGCCGGGCGTCTTTCGGCAGAAGCCGCGCTAAGGAGAGCACTGTGAGCGGCACAATCGTCTTTGCGCGAAGAAGCCGCTTCTTGGGCTCCGGCAGCCGGCGAGAGCGGCAGCTTCGGGAAGGTGAAGAAGCAAGCTGTACAACACTGGGATTGTGTGCGCACCTTGCCAACTGATAGAAAACAGTACCTTTGCACTCTCCTGACTTTTCCAATCACAGGAACATTCGATTGGAAGCTGTTTTGGACAACTTTTCTTTTCTTCCTGCCAAACACTTGGCAGACATCCGTGCAACTTCTAGAACACGATGGGAGATGTTTTCTGTGCTGGCACAGTTTTTCCTAGCCAGACATAGTGGAAAAGCGTTTTGCTAAGATGTAGACTACAAAAGACGCGAAAGACGAAGGTAGGATGCTCTCCGGAGGTAAGAGCCGCTGCCGGGCGTCTTTCGGCAGAAGCCGCGCTAAGGAGAGCCCTGTGAGCGGCACAATCGTCTTTGCGCGAAGAAGCCGCTTCTTGGGCTCCGGCAGCCGGCGAGAGCGGCAGCTTCGGGAAGGTGAAGAAGCAAGCTGTACAACACTGGGATTGTGTGCGCACCTTGCCAACTGATAGAAAACAGTACCTTTGCACTCTCCTGACTTTTCCAATCACAGGAACATTCGATTGGAAGCTGTTTTGGACAACTTTTCTTTTCTTCCTGCCAAACACTTGGCAGACATCCGTGCAACTTCTAGAACACGATGGGAGATGTTTTCTGTGCTGGCACAGTTTTTCCTAGCCAGACATAGTGGAAAAGCGTTTTGCTAAGATGTAGACTACAAAAGACGCGAAAGACGAAGGTAGGATGCTCTCCGGAGGTAAGAGCCGCTGCCGGGCGTCTTTCGGCAGAAGCCGCGCTAAGGAGAGCCCTGTGAGCGGCACAATCGTCTTTGCGCGAAGAAGCCGCTTCTTGGGCTCCGGCAGCCAGCGAGAGCGGCAGCTTCGGGAAGGTGAAGAAGCAAGCTGTACAACACTGGGATTGTGTGCGCACCTTGCCAACTGATAGAAAACAGTACCTTTGCACTCTCCTGACTTTTCCAATCACAGGAACATTCGATTGGAAGCTGTTTTGGACAACTTTTCTTTTCTTCCTGCCAAACACTTGGCAGACATCCGTGCAACTTCTAGAACACGATGGGAGATGTTTTCTGTGCTGGCACAGTTTTTCCTAGCCAGACATAGTGGAGAAGCGTTTTGCTAAGATGTAGACTACAAAAGACGCGAAAGACGAAGGTAGGATGCTCTCCGGAGGTAAGAGCCGCTGCCGGGCGTCTTTCGGCAGAAGCCGCGCTAAGGAGAGCACTGTGAGCGGCACAATCGTCTTTGCGCGAAGAAGCCGCTTCTTCGGTTCCGGGAGCCGGCGAGAGCGGCAGCTTCGGGAAGGTGAAGAAGCAAGCTGTACAACACTGGGATTGTGTGCGCACCTTGCCAACTGATAGAAAACAGTACCTTTGCACTCTCCTGACTTTTCCAATCACAGGAACATTCGATTGGAAGCTGTTTTGGACAACTTTTCTTTTCTTCCTGCCAAACACTTGGCAGACATCCGTGCAACTTCTAGAACACGATGGGAGATGTTTTCTGTGCTGGCACAGTTTTTCCTAGCCAGACATAGTGGAAAAGCGTTTTGCTAAGATGTAGACTACAAAAGACGCGAAAGACGAAGGTAGGATGCTCTCCGGAGTAAGAGCCGCTGCCGGGCGTCTTTCGGCAGAAGCCGCGCTAAGGAGAGCACTGTGAGCGGCACAATCGTCTTTGCGCGAAGAAGCCGCTTCTTGGGCTCCGGCAGCCGGCGAGAGCGGCAGCTTCGGGAAGGTGAAGAAGCAAGCTA